>NC_137425.1:24800000-25327500 GCF_964374335.1 Astatotilapia calliptera | reverse complement strand
TATATTCAAGTTTCATTCTATATATTCAGAAGATCATTCTATATATTCAAGTTTCATTCTATATATTCAAGTTTCATTCTATATATTCAAAAGATCATTCTATATATTCAAGTTTCATTCTATATATTCAGAAGATCATTCTATATATTCAAGTGTCATTCTATATATTCAAGTTTCATTCTATATATATATATATCTTGGAGGTGAACCTGCTGGATGTGGAGGTCCTGGGCTGGTGTGGTTACACGAGGTCTGCGGTTGTGAGGCCGGTTGGATGTGCTGCCATATTCTCTGAAACGCCTGTGGAGACGACTTATGGTTGAGAAATGTACCTTCAATGCACGGGCGACAGATCTGGTTGACATTCCTGCTGTCAGCATGCCAATTGCACGCTCTCTCATTGCTTGTGGCATCTGTGGCATTTTGCTGTGAGACAAAACTGCACATTCCAGGGTGGCCTTTTGTTGTGGGCAGTCTGAGGTACACCTGTGCACTACTCATGATGTCAGATCAGCATCCTGATGTGGCACACCTGTGAGGTGGGATGGATTATCTCAATATAGCAGATGTGCCCACTACCACACATTTGGACTGATTTGTGACCACTGTTTGGGAGGGATGGTTATATTGTGTATCTGGAATGAATTTTAGGTCTCTACGTCCATCCCATGGGGAATGGGAGCAAAAACAAAAGTGTTGCGTTTATATTTTTGTTCAGTGTATATACACACACACACACACACACACACACACAGGGAGTGCAGAATTATTAGGCAAGTTGTATTTTTGAGGAATAATTTTATTATTGAACAACAACCATGTTCTCAATGAACCCAAAAAACTCATTAATATCAAAGCTGAATGTTTTTGGAAGTAGTTTTTAGTTTGTTTTTAGTTTTAGCTATTTTAGGGGGATATCTGTGTGTGCAGGTGACTATTACTGTGCATAATTATTAGGCAACTTAACAAAAAACAAATATATACCCATTTCAATTATTTATTTGTACCAGTGAAACCAATATAACATCTCCACATTCACAAATATACATTTCTGACATTCAAAAACAAAACAAAAACAAATCAGCGACCAGTATAGCCACCTTTCTTTGCAAGGACACTCAAAAGCCTGCCATCCATGGATCCTGTCAGTGTTTTGATCTGTTCACCATCAACATTGCGTGCAGCAGCAACCACAGCCTCCCAGACACTGTTCAGAGAGGTGTACTGTTTCCCCTCCTTGTAAATCTCACATTTGATGATGGACCACAGGTTCTCAATGGGGTTCAGATCAGGTGAACAAGGAGGCCATGTCATTAGTTTTTCTTCTTTTATACCCTTTCTTGCCAGCCACGCTGTGGAGTACTTGGACGCGTGTGATGGAGCATTGTCCTGCATGAAAATCATGTTTTTCTTGAAGGATGCAGACTTCTTCCTGTACCACTGCTTAAAGAAGGTGTCTTCCAGAAACTGGCAGTAGGACTGGGAGTTGAGCTTGACTCCATCCTCAACCCGAAAAGGCCCCACAAGCTCATCTTTGATGATACCAGCCCAAACCAGTACTCCACCTCCACCTTGCTGACGTCTGAGTCGGACTGGAGCTCTCTGCCCTTTACCAATCCAGCCACGGGCCCATCCATCTGGCCCATCAAGACTCACTCTCATTTCATCAGTCCATAAAACCTTAGAAAAACCAGTCTTGAGATATTTCTTGGCCCAGTCTTGACGTTTCAGCTTGTGTGTCTTGTTCAGTGGTGGTCGTCTTTCAGCCTTTCTTACCTTGGCCATGTCTCTGAGTATTGCACACCTTGTGCTTTTGGGCACTCCAGTGATGTTGCAGCTCTGAAATATGGCCAAACTGGTGGCAAGTGGCATCTTGGCAGCTGCACGCTTGACTTTTCTCAGTTCATGGGCAGTTATTTTGCGCCTTAGTTTTTCCACACGCTTCTTGTTGACTATTTTGAATGAAACGCTTGATTGTTCGATGATCACGCTTCAGAAGCTTTGCAATTTTGAGACTGCTGCATCCCTCTGCAAGATATCTCACTATTTTTGACTTTTCTGAGCCTGTCAAGTCCTTCTTTTGACCCATTTTGCCAAAGGAAAGGAAGTTGCCTAATAATTATACACACCTGATATAGGGTGTTGATGTCATTAGACCACACCCCTTCTCATTACAGAGGTGCACATCACCTAATATGCTTCATTGGTAGTAGGCTTTCGAGCCTATACAGCTTGGAGTAAGACAACATGCATGAAGAGGATGATGTGGACAAAATACTCATTTGCCTAATAATTCTGCACTCCCTGTATATGCACCTATATTTCCATTTCCTAGCTAAATATAGAGAAATGAGGAGTGACTTGATACTTTTGCACAGTACTACACATTTATATATTTCTTCCAAAAAACATATTCTCAAAAGCAAGATATAATGAAGACAGTTTATCGTCTTTGAATTTTACCAAGATGCTAAACAACAAACACCAGAGACATCAAGGCATGTTCCTTACAAAATCATTTGATCATTAAAGACTGAACCAAATATCACAAGTTAGACACTGACCTGCCCACACGTTCACTTCCTGCAGAGCATGGAAATAAAATCAAGAGGAATCATTTCTGTATTGGTGCAGACTTTTTTCTCCCCACATTATTCATTTACTGGCACTTTCTCCACCCTCAGCCACTTTTCCTTCTGCTGCTCCAGCATTGCAATTAGATGTATTCACAGCTGAACATTTATTATTCATGACACCTCAAACACTGACACCTCTGCCATCACTAAAGCCACTCACGCAGACACAAATCTGCTGGTCTCTGTCCTGCTTAAGGGTGATTTGTACTGCAGGTTGTGCTGGTCTGTCTTTGCAGTTTCTCACAGTAAGGTTCAGCATTATCAACACAATTACAAGTGCTTAATCAGGCAAAAAAATAATTTAATAAATGAATATCATCAACATGGCATTAAAAACATCAAGACATTCACAACGTGCTTTATTCAGGTCACTGGCAAACACACCGCCGTACGGAGCGGAAGACAGCTCAGCACCCCCTCATGATGAAAGGTAGACATGATATGGCAACGTAAGGACACTGAGTGACAACATGTTAAGCACACAGTGGTATGGCTTTTTCAGATTACATTCAGCTTTTTGCATTAGGGAGACATTAGCTACTAAAAAACAAAAAACAAATGCTGTAAGATTTGAGCAGAAACAAAAAGTAGCTTTCAAGCGCTTTAAACAGACATCACATGCAGCAAAAGAATGATAATCACTAAGCCCGAACTGCACTAAATGGAAATAATACACTGAATGGAATTTTAAAATTTTCAGATTGCTGTCAATTGTTTTAAAAGCCTTGATTGTAGTTAGAAGACAGCAGACTTGATCCTATGCTGTTTGACCTTTCACATTAAAACCATGCATTCACAAGTACAGTTACCATGACAGCTCCAATCACTGACGCCACAGAACTAGGAACAATAAAATTTAAAGACACTGTCGAGGACGCTTCTTCATTACTGGCCAATATAACTTCAATAATTAAAGTGGACCTATTATGCTTAAAGGTTGAGGAGTCCGAACCCCAGGCTATAAGTGACCTGTAAGTTAGTAATTACAATGAAGGGCACATTTACATTTAGCTAAGCTGCTCTTGCAGTTATGCTAAAGCTTGCGAGCTTTGATTAGAAGTAATAGCAGTTATACTGTACTGTCAGAACACTTTAGTGGCCACATACCTTTGGTATTTCTTTACAGTTTTCCACTTTAGTGTCAATTTCAGCCACTTTCCTCATCTATACAACTATTAAAGAGGATATACTTTGTGCAAACGCTGAAATAAATATCCAGTGTTCTGTCCCACAATAAGCAGACAGCGTAAACTTGTCTGTAAAACCTTAAACTCACTATCTTCTTCTTCTGGATCGAATTGGGAAGTCGTGAAACTGTGCATTTTAATAGGCTTACAGTTTGTTTTCAGAACTTTATAAACGGGTACATGGAGATGGCGCCAGTCACCTGCACCAGATTCTGTAGTAAAAGTCAGGTGAAGAGCAGCCAATCAGCAGGAAGGTGGCTAAAAGGGACAGCTTGTTTCACACACTGGATGAACTAAGGTGCCCAATATAAAGTAAGATAAATACCGACTACTGTGTGAATCATGGGAAGTTACACTACTGGAGCTCAGCAATGAAAGCATGGTTCTGTAAATTAGAATAATAATACAGCCACTTTAAAATGTCTTACTTCTTCAATTGTCCAAACACAAATGTGCACAAATCACAGACAAATGGTCAGAATCAAAGATAACAATAAATACACAACAGAGATTTGTTCAGAACACATCCCCAGCAAAGGTTTGTTAAATAAAGGACAGGCAACTGTCTGAAATCAAACCCCAGATGGCATGAGAAAGAATTTCCTCTCATAATAAAAACTATACAAAACAAAAAGCGTCCTCAAAACTGTTCAGCGTCTGGTCAAAGTCACTTCATCTAAACACGACGAAACCGAAAAGATTATCAGTACAGCGAACACCCCAACACCACGACAGCCTCACACAAGTTTAAGACAACAGTGAAATCGAATACATTTAGGTTAAGAGGCTATAAAATCTTCCTGGCTGTGTGAGGAATAATAATAGTGAAAATGCTCAGCAGGAGTGAATACCAACAGGTTTCGGCAGCTGCTGGCTCTATACATGGTTAAATTCGTGTGCAATTACAATACATGCAACTTATCACATGGAGCTGAATGAATCCAAGTTCTTCTAACTTCTTCATGCATGAGCAACCCAGCAGCCCTTAGTGCTCTCACGGGTTAAGTCTAACTCGGTCAAATTCAGACGGTAGCAGGACATTCATCTGTGCAGGAATGTGCTTTAAAATTAATTCATAACAAAGAGAGGATGAAAAATAAGTGTGGATGTGCAAAACGAAGAAAATTAAAGTCTTTTGACCTTTGAAAGTTCTGCGGTGATTTTCAAATAGATAGGAATGTCACGAAAACCTGCTGTAATAAGCCTCCGCGGTGCTAATTAGGTGTCGTAAGCAGACGTCTGTCCTCGATGGGCACAAAGTGTCAGCATATGTGAGGTTGTTCCCATAAGCCTGAAAAACATGTTTACATATAGTGCGAATGAAGTCAAAGCTGACAAACTGCTCCGTGACTGGTAGGTGACACTTAGCTGAGACCGAACCTGCTTGCAAGCTGCCGGCTGAGCACACACGAGCAGTGGCGTCAGATTGAGTTCTGTAACATTTAACAGGTAGGTGTGTGTGTGTGTGTGTGTGTGTGTGTGTGTGTGTGTGTGTGTGCGCGCGCCAGCCTTCATCCGCTCTGTTGCTCTGCTCGGTGGCTGCATCAATATGCTCCAGATCGAATACACTCAAGTGATCCACTCACACAGTCACAACTCACTCTGTATCCTTCTCTCTGCTCCGAAGGAAAATAGACAGCAAGGCAGAGAGAGACGGGGAGATGGAGCACGGATAAAACAATAACAAGTGCAGTGAGTTTTGTCCTGAAACTAAACTGACCTTAGACCTTATTAAGATCACATTTGGTCCATTAAAAAGTGAAATATCACAGATGAATTCTGCAAAAATGTAACAATCCTCCTCCCTGTGTAGTATTAGATCTTATATAAAATGCTGGTGGTGTAGTTAAAACTAAAAGACGGTGCTGCTGCACTACTGCCATTGGGCTGTAGGTACTGCTGAGTGATGAGCTGACTGAGGTAGAGCAGTATCTGGCTGTCCTCCTCGCCAAGCCCCAGCTGCTCCTGCAGGAAGCACCGGCGGCGGCTCTCCACGACCTCGGGCCCCTCGGTGGCGCTGACTGGCAGGTGGAGGTGATGGGTGAAAGTGAACAAGAAGGCCTTGGCCGCTAGGTGACAGAGCGTACTCTGTAAGTGGAGGAAGTAGGTGGAGCCCCGGCGGATGTAGGTGCGGTGGTCAGCGATGTTAGTGAGCAGCTGGCCACGATACGGCGGGCAGCGCAAGGTCGTCTGGTCAGCGTCCAGGATGGAGATGTAGCGGCTGTAGCGGGAGAGCGAGTAAAGCATGCTAGAGCCCAGCGGGGATGCGACCCTGTGGGGAAGAGAGCGAGACAGCGATCCCTGTTAGTTCTCCCTCTCTCCCGTTACTCAAAAACAACTAAGGCAATTCTGAATGCTACTCATGAGTCTCATGATAAAAGGAACTATCAGGAGTTCAGACAGCAACCACACTTGGAACATTTCAGGCTCCTGAAAATTCATCTCATTGCATCCTCCCTTATTTTTGGCATCATCACATTGCCTAGCAACTGGCAAAAATTACCTGTGTAGGGTTTATGCACCTATAACACCTGGTAAAGGACAAGGTCATTTTTAATTTTATGCCAATAACACCTAATCTCTAAAAAAAACAAAAAACAAAAACGTATGCATGATACATTATGATATCTCTATTTTGCCTAGCAACCACCTAACAGAATATAATCACAGGCCAAACTATACTGTAGCATGTGCATGTAATAGTTAAACCCAGTATGCAAAGGGCTGTATTTGGAAAAACAATTAGACTAATGAGAACAATCTGATGGGACACAAAAATCACATCTGATGTACAGTGCAGCAGATAACTGAAACAATATTTTAAAAGTGGGTAAAAGCACCAAATTAAGGGCTCTGTGGAGCCATTAATTAAAAAACAATCCCATTAGCCATTTGAATTTTCAGTTACACAATTTTCCAATTTGGCCTGTATTACAGTTTTGGAAAACTGCTGTTTTATGTCAGAATTTCAATCACTAGATACATTTTGAAGGTTTTACTTTTGTTTTTTGTTTTTTGATATACTGCTAGCTATAAGCAAGACTACAAACTGTCTTCAGAACAAGAAAACCTATAAACCCTAATGTTACTTTAACAGTCCAAGGACAGCTACAGTTGCACAGAGCTGGGGAGATCAAGGAATTAATTTTTTATCCCTTTGATAGCACCATCAACTGGGTAGCAACTGGGTTTGGATATTTAACTCTCATCCACTTACAATTTATTTGCACGTGACTCATTTAATTTCATGCATTCAGCTGTTTACCTACGTTTTTGATTTGGCTTTTTTTTTTTAATATATATTTATTTTTAAAAACAGGCTAACACAGGAAGATGGATAGCCGTTTACGGTCATATAAACAGCCACTTCATATTGGTCTTTGGACAGGTTCAAGCTGACTGATACACCACTGCACTGCCCAGCTGTTTGTTATATACAGTAACTTGTGTAACTAATCTAACTATGCTACCAGGTGTTTGAGATTAGTTAATGTTCTCCCCTTTTCTTGTTTACTTCATTGTAAAGTAACACAGTGAGGAATCTTTGAGTCTTTTTCTGACCAGAATATATATCCTTCAATCTGCATATTAAAAAAAAGAAAAGTAGGATATTTAAAAGTAGAATGGGAGGCAGAGCCTTCAGCTCCCAGGCCCCTCTTCTGTGGAACCAGCTCCCACTTTGGATTTAAGAGACAGACACCTCTTCTACTTTAAAGATTAGGTTTAAAACTGTCCTTTTTGATAAAGCACATAGTTAGGGCTGGATCAGGTCATGGTGCACTGGGCGTTTCTTCTTCACTCAATATGTGTTTACACAACACTCTGCATGTAATCTGCATTGTCAGGGATTGTAACATGTAGTCCTTTTACTGAAAAAAATAATCTCTGGCTTTCTTCAACAATGTGTTTTTGTCCTGTCTCCCTCCCCTTACTCATAACTACTCTTGGCAGATAGCTCCCCCTCCCTGAGCTTGGTTCTGTTGGAAGTTTCTTCCTGGTAAAAGGCAGTTTTTCCTTCCCACTGTTGCCATGTGCTTTCTCACAGATGATTTCCTAATGTTGGAGTTTTCTTTGTATTATTGTAGGATCTTTACCTTACAATATAAAGCACCTTGAAGTGACTGTTGTGATTTGGTGATAGAGAGTTGAATTAAATAGACTGTAATTTTTCTGAGTCTTTAGACTTTTAAAGTTGACTTCTAAATGGAAGATTAATGATTTGTGATTTCACACTAAGATCATTTAAAAAGGCAAGTCTTTTAATAATAAAAGAGTTTATGTACCAATTCTGATACTTTATCTACTTATGAATGATTTCACTGTAGTGTTACATTACCTGCTGCACAGCTTTAGCATTGCACAATTCTGAATGTTATACTTGTTGTGTATGTATCAACTGGATGAGTGTAACAAATACACTCAGTCGCCTTGGATACCATCTTGTGTGAATGACTTTGGGGGATTCGCAGCCCACGCTGTCACCAGAAAGATGAGTAGAAAAAGAAGTTCAGGGACAGATGTGCTCAAGGTTGTGAGTAAAACATTAAAAAGCATGGTAAAATTTGTCATTTTTCTGGTATATAGAACAGCAGATACAAAAAGAGTTTGTACGAGTACGCTTGGCTGTGTGAGTCATCAAAGTGTGAGTCACGGGGGATGAGTAAGAGTAGCGTACGGCGCAACACAAACAAGAAAATGTAGAATAAACAGTCACTTCAAACTTCACATTGATGGAGACTTGCTAAGGTTCTGTGAAAAGCAAACTTTATGCTTTATTTAATCTTTGTTAAAAGCATCCTCACTCATTGGTTTGATTTTCCTAGTACTACCCTACCTGAGCTTAGAAAGTATGAATGTCTGTGATTAACTACCTATAATACCGAAGTGCATCAGAGTTTGACTCCATTCATACCTCTGTAATCCAATGAGTTTCCACCTCTGCAGGTCAGTCAGGGTGAAGGGACAGGACAACCAAGCTTGAACCCTCTCTCCACACTTCCCCGGAGCCGGTACGAAGAGAGCCAGAGCCGCCACCAACCGGCGGACTCTCCCCTCGTCTGCTCCGAGCACCACCAGGGTTCTGCCACTCAGCAGGCACCACAGGGCTTGGATGGCAAAGGGGTACTGACGCACAAACCTCAAGGCTCCTTGGCCAGCCTTCTTCCTCTGACGCAAGGTCACCACCGCCCCATAGCCGAGAGGTGACGCGGTCTGATCGGACCCCGTGGAGGCACTCATGGTGCAGTCTGACCCATCCTCCGCCGAAGTACGGGAAACTGCATCTCCAAGGAGGCCGCTAGGCAGCTCCAACCCAGTCACAGGGCTCTCCGAGCACGGAGAGCCGACAGTGTAGTCATCCTGGAGTGGAAGGAGGGCCTGGGGTTCCTGGTTGACCACAAGAGTTTGAGAGGGCTGCAGATGGGAGTTTTGGCAGAGACGAGGCACCGCCTCTGGGGCAGAAGCCTCATAGAGGAAACCCTCCTGGGCCATACAGCATGCTGTGTCTATCGGAGCCAGCAACTCAGACCCACTTACTCCTTCACACTCCTCCTCCCGGTTGGCCTCAAGCTCAGACACCACTTCCAACAAAGACACGGGTGTCTGGTGTCCACCAGTCTCACCTTCATCCTCCCCTGCAGTTGTCTCCATCTCTTCACTGCTGCTCTCTCTCTCCAGGTTATGGTTTGGGTCAGGGGTCAAGTCAGAGTCAGGATCAGGATCAGGCGCTTCTGACTTCATACTAACCAGACCCTGCTGCATCTCTGCTAGACCCACTCCACTCTTATCACTGCTGAAGCTTCCTTTGGTCTCCTCTGAGCTCTCCTGGGTTTCAAGAGTCTGGTCTGAAGGAGAGGACTCCAGATGACTCTCCCCAAGTCCGAGCTCACTCTCCTGAGTAACACTGGTCTCAGAAGCCGGGTCTAGATGCTCCGGACGTTCCAGCGCATCCAGCTCATGAGGTTCTGGTGTCAGAACAATAGGAGGCGGATTTAAGAGTACATAATTATCTACAGCATGGTTCACAGCACAGAATGGTCTTAGTGTTCCCAGTTCATCCTCGTCATCCTCACTGAGGTCCTCCTCAAACAAAAAGGCAGTGACTCTCTGTTTTCTCTGCAGTGCCTTGTCCAGGCGGCGTGTGTAGAGGTAACACAGGTCACCCCGGAAACTTCTTTCTGTCTCCTTCAGGAGCGCCACAGTGGCCTCATAGAAAGTCTTGTCACACAGCTCCTGCAGGGTCTTCAGGCGCTTGTCAAAACATTTGGCAGATTTAGCTTTGATCAGCTGTGGCGTGTAGGAGAGCTTGCGTTTAACACCCTCCTCCTCCTCATCATCATCATCATCTTCACCTTGTCCACGAGGATGACCCTGTCCATCCTCTCCTTTCCCCGCTTTCTCACTGTAACCACAAGGGTAGGCAATCTTGGCGTATTTGTTCAGCAGCTCTTCGCACTCACTCAAGCACTCGTCCACACACTTTTGGCAGGTGACAGCGTGAGGATCCCGTCGTGGACGGCGGTGGTAGGAGCTGATCTGCTTCAGCAAGTCCCTGTGTTCAAAAATGCTCTTTTCCACGTTGGCCAGTTCGTTGGCCTTTTCCACAGCATGAGCAGAGTACATGCTCTGAGGCCCCGCCTCTCTCTGCAGGCCCTCCTCCCGCTGCAGCACAGAGTGAGTGTACCTGAGGAGAGCACAACAGAGATAGTGATCGACCTGTTTTTCACACAGGGATATAAATATTACCTGACACAACAGGATAAGACTAACCCAGCACAGGAAACACTGGATACCTGCAGCTGAGACCCACATCTTGGAGCAGAGTGGGGATCATTTTATTTCTAGCAATGCTATTATTGTGGCTCCAATGATATCTGTATTGATCTGCTAACTGATTTTACCAATACATTAATCAATGGTCAAATGGATTTTTTGACAGCTACAAAATGGATTAAATTCTGTACAGAAATACAATCACAGGCCACTTTACGAGATATAGCTGTTCAAATATCTAATCAGTCAATCAAGTGGCAGCAACTCAAAGCATTTAAGGATTGTTTGAAATATTTCAGAAGCGACTGCTATTACTACTGACTGTGCCACACAAACATCTCTTGGGTTTACAGAGACTGGTTTGAAAAACAGAAAATGTCCAGTGAGCGACAGTTCTCTGGGAGAAAATGTCTTCTTGACACCAAAGGGGAATTTCCAGATGGCAGGAAGGTTACAGCTACTCAAATAACTGCTTGTTACAGCCAAGTTATGCAGAGGAAAGTCACTGAACACACAACATGTACAGCAGCTGAAGACCACACTGGGTCCTGTCAGCTAAGAACAAAAAACTGAGGCTACAGTTTCTTGTTACGTCACAGTCCACCTGAGTGTTGTTGCTTACCATGTCCATCCCTTTATGACTACAGTGATCATCTGATGGCTGCTTTCAACAGAATAACACATCATTTCAAAAAACATTAATCATCTCAAACTGGTTTCTTGAACATGACAATTAGTTCACTGTACTCATACGGCTGCCACAGTCACCAGATCTCAGTGGAAGCTCTCCTGTGGAACAGGAGATTCACATCACAGATGTCCATGCGACAAATCTGCAGTAACTGTGTGATGCTCTCATGTCAATATGGATCAAAATCTGAGAAAAGCTTCTAGCATCTTGCTGAATCTAAACCATGAAGATTTAAAGCTGTTCTGAAGGTAAAAGGGGGGCCAACACGGTGCTTCAAAGATGTGCCTAATAAAGTGTCTGGTGAGGGCACATTGTCGCCGGAGGACAGGATAATCCTCTCACATTTCATTTAGCATTATAGCAGTTTAAAAATATTTTGAAACCTATCAACATAGTATCAATTAAATATCAGATTACTCATATTTTTAATGCCATCATGTTAACATTTTATTCAAATAACAGCTGTGCCAAAGCTCAGCCTCACAGTTCAAATCAAACTAGTTAATCAAATTATATCAAATCAAACTAATCTCTCATCACTTATTTTCTGCTGGCTAAATGTCTAAACACACATGGTTTTTCCTTTAAGGGTTGAGAATCCCCTACCTTCCATTTAGAGCACCTGTTTGTGTTATAGAGTGTCAGTACTCTACAATGACACCCATCCCTGATCCTTCTAGCCCACAGAAACACAGAAGCATCATTCTAGCACACATCAGTAGATCAAGCTGCCAAGAAATCCTGCTCACTGAGAATCTGAATACAACTATCTGATGTAAACTTCTCATTTGGATGAAGTCTTTTTAAACTGTATGTAGGAGAACAGTTAAGGTTGCGCTGGCATTCTTACTCAAGGTCTCGGAGCTTCCTCTGGAGTTCTTTGGCAAATGCCCTCCTGTTCCCGGCCTTCAGGCACTCTGAAGCCTGCGAGAAGCGAAGAGAAAGCTCCTGAAACTGCAGCATGATCTTCTTTTCATCTGCTGCAACGTAGGCCATGCAGAAGGGCCGCACGAAGCCTCTCGCCTCAAGGTCATAAAGGGTAAGGTGATGCACGTAGGCAAATGCCCCCTCTTTCGAGTCGCCCAACACCACCCTGGAGTCCTCCACAAAGCTGAGCCTTGGGTAGCCAGTGCCAGGCGGATGCCCCACGAAGGAGGCCTGGTAGTCCACTGACATGATGCGCAGGGAGAAGTAGTTGAGGTCGAAAGTGCCACAGACTTTGGGATCATCTGGGATAGTAAGGAGAGGCTGTGGGCCCACCTGTTCAGAGAACTCTGAGATGAGGATGAAGTCTTTGGTGAACTTGGCATAGGAGGTTTTGGCCCAGGGGTTGGAGTCAGCCAGAGGATAGAGGGGGACAGAGAACTCCTCTGGGAGAGGCCAGGGATCAGGACTGGTCTGCCCATACTCGTCCTCTTTAGCGAAAGCCACCACATCCGGGGAGCCTATCATAGTGGTGTTTCTAAGCAAGACATGAGAAACACGAGACACGAGTGCAGTTCCACTAATAGCCTTAAAAAACAGTTAAATTGGTCATCCTGCACTCACACAGTCCATAAAGCACCTCGCCAGGTGATGCTGATTAAGCGACTTGAAAGGGGTCCAAGAAAATCAATCTGTTTTATATAAGTCATAAAGCGGGGGGACACAGGTGTCCCTAAAGGCATCTGTGCCCCTGCATAGTTTAGTCCACAGAAGAGGATCGCTTATTTTAAAAAAGAAAGAAAGAAAGCAGCTGACTCACAGAAACACAAATCAGCGTCTGTGTTAACAAAAGCAATTATCCAGCGCCAATCACAGCGTGCTAGGAGGCATCAGGCCATCCCTGCTGTGCAAGAAGGAGAAAAAAGGATAAAGCTGCTTTAGCGGAGAGCTTGTTCTTTCCTCCTCTTCAAGTCTTCACGTCTGCCCTGTATCACGGTAATTTCTGAGTCCGTGGCTCAAACACCGGGGCCGCAGAAACGCCGCTTACAGCTTGAAGCGCTGCACTGAATTCCCACAGTCGGACACGGACGCCATGTTTACTCAGCTGCTTGCCGCCCGGTCACGTGATCAACGTAAGTCCCGTGTGAAGGAAATCCACCCTGAAACCGAAAGTCAATTCAGTTTATTTTATTTTATTTGAATTCGTCAATATAGAGGTTTAAAGCACTCCACGAGTATAAATACATATTAGGAAATAAGATCTGGGTTTTTTTTCCAAAATTATTATAGAGCCTTAAAAGCTACTAATTAATTATCAATTTTACATTTTAGAGATTTAAAAAAAACAAAACAATGTAATATATTCTAGAAAGTAAAACCCAATGATCAAACTCCAAATTACCAATAGTAAGTTATTCTGGCATGTAAAAAATGGGTGTATTTATAGTGTATTTTATTTTTTTAACAACCGAGTAACATTGCGTTAGCGTTATTCTATAAAAAACTAATTATAAAACATATGCTACACATCTAGACAAAAGTAAAATTGAGTGGACGTATTGTAATATTCTTTCTAAGCCTGTTTTAAGGTTTTCATTTGAGGTTTTGCGTCAGGATATTTGCGACAGTGTTCCGACCTTGATGACGGCAGTTTTGACAGGCAGGCGCGGATTTTGTAAACAGAAGTAAGAGTGTTCCTGTGTCTAAGGTCCTCTTCATTTTTTTTTTATTGCTAATTGTTGGTAATTTTCGTGTGGCAGGCATATATTTCCTCTTTGTTCGCTGTTTTATTTGTGGGAAGTGAAGTTAGTCAAGCTTTAGTTGCCTTTTTTGCTCTTTGTTGAAGTTCCTGGGAGCTGATAATATGTAGCTCCCCGCATCAGCTAGCATGCTAACAAAATGGGACGAGAACAGCGCTGAAGCTGTCCGTTGAGCCGGCTGCTTCACGTGAGAGCGGGTATGCTAGTAGCGTGTCTCCTCAGGAGATCTGTGCTTTTATCGGGACTACGGCGGCCGGGAGTCCAGCGGAGGTATTTCTGTGCGGCGCAGAGTGTCCTCCAGGACACATTGCAGCAGGAGGCAGACATGATCCGAAGCCGGGGGCAGATCCGTCGGGTCCTCTGCGTGGCCGAGAAAAATGATGCTGCTAAGGGGATCTCTGAAATTATGTCCAGCGGCAGGGCCAGGAGGGTCAGTCACATCCCCTCTCACACACTCACCTCAGACAGACAAATCTACCAGGCTAATGTGTCAACTCTCTATCAGTTCCAAAATGTGTAGCACTGGTAAAAAGTCTTGAGCCACCTATCATTTCTTTATATTTTGCTAAGTAAACATACACAAACATACATGGAAATACAGTATATAAGGCATTTTTTATTCTGTTCTCTCTCAGGATGATCCCACACTGCTTCAATAATGTTGAGGTCTGGGCTCTTGGGAGGCCAATCCATGACTGATGTTCCATTGTGTGTGTGTTTTTTTTTCTATCCAGGAACGCTTTTACTGCATTAGCAGTGTGTTTGGGAATATTGTCATGCTGAAAATGAAGCTGTTGCCAATTGGACATTTTCAGAGATAGTACAGTTAGAGTGGATCAAATCTAATCCATCCAATTCTGTATTTATAATTTCCCTAACATTACTGACTGAAATGAAATCCAAAACCATGGCAGAGCCTCCACCGTGTCTTACAGATAGCTGTAGACAGGCTGATTTCCTCTGTACATGCTGAAGAGATTTGAGTAAGAAGTTTCAAGTTTGGGTTTGTTTACTTCCTTAAGAATGGCTTTATGACAGGCACCTTTCTACAACCCTGGGATATGTTATTGTTGTGAGTAACAACTGTGATATATCAGGGTTTCTCCTGGCTAAAAACAGGCCTTTGGGAGGATGAACACTCACAGAAGCACAACTGGTCCCACATATAGCTGGACCAGCAGTGAGATTGTGTTACTTGTTTCTGTGAATTTGTCTGTTATTTTTGGTCATTTGATAAACAAAGATGTATTTTAAACTCGAGTAAATTAAACTCCATTTAAATAATATGTGCAGGGAAAAAGTACATATATATATATATATATATATATACACACACACAATAACAAGATCTCTGACAGACACATTTGTATTGTGTAGCTTACATAAATATGGTGAGCAAAATAAGAAACGCCTGTACAGTTTGACTTGTCAACCATACCGATTTCTCCATCTATACATCTGACAATACAACAACAAATCTTTGGTTGCTCCAGCACTCATTGTCTTGTTTTTTTATTTTAGAGGGAAGGAATGTCGAAGTTTAATAAAATCTATGAGTATGAATATCATCTCTTTGGGCAAGTAAGGAAAATTTCATACATTTACCTAAATGTCTGTTCTTTGGCGTTTCGCTTTGTGTCTGATTTTTGTCCCTGTGCTTCCTTCACCAGAATGTGACTGTCTCAATGACATCAGTATCAGGGCATTTACTGGGTCTGGAGTTTAAAGCTCCATTTCAGAAATGGTAAGTTTAAAAATTTTGTTTTTTGGGGGTATAAAGCATCAAACACGCTAACAGAAAAAGCTTATTGTTTTTTATCCTTTTCTCTCCAAAGGCACAGCTGCAATCCGGTGCTGCTGTTTGATGCAGAAGTAGAGAAATATTGTCCGGATAATATGTTACAGATTAAGGTAGGCTCATTAACTGTCCTCCTAATAATAGGAAACATCTACTGAAATAAATGATTATTTTGTATTTCAGTTCAAAGTTTACTGTTTATTAAGTCAACTGCTATAACATTCTTCCTCTCCTCACTTTCCTTTTCTCTGTCCTTTTTTTCTTACATAGCGAACGCTAGAGAAGGAGGTGAGGCTGTGCCAGGCCTTGGTCATCTGGACTGATTGTGATAGAGAGGGAGAAAACATTGGCTTCGAAATCATAGATGTTTGCAAAGCAGGTATAGCAGAAGTCTGGATGTTTTTGTTGACTGTGTAAGGCCTCAGAAGTTCAGGCTTCATGTGAAAAACCTGCTGCTAAAAACATCTCCTCTGTCTGCATTTTGTTTTCTTTCAGTGAAGCCAAATTTACAAGTCTTTCGGGCAAAGTTTTCTGAGATCACGCCCAACTCAATCCGAAGAGCCTGTGAGACTCTAACAGAGCCTGATGCTAACGTCAGCGATGCAGTTGATGTCCGCCAGGAGCTGGACTTGCGTATAGGTAAGACAGCACTCGCTCTTAAGCACATGGAAGGCTTTGTGGGGATAATGGATTGGGTCAAAGGTCAGTGATTCAACAAATGTCTGATGCATCCTTCATAGGTGCATCTTTTACTCGATTCCAGACACTTCGCCTGCAGAAGATCTTCCCAGAGTCCCTGGCCAATCAGCTGATCTCATACGGCAGCTGTCAGTTTCCCACTCTGGGTTTTGTGGTGGAGCGCTTCAAAGCCATCCAGGCATTCATACCCGAGACTTTCTATAAGATCAAAGGTTTGTCCGTGCACACACCCCAATACTCAGCAGAAATTCAGTGATTTGGGTTTTAAAAGGATATTCACCTCTCTCCTTCGTGTCTCTCTTTGCCTCAGTGATCCACGAGGTGGAGGAGGATTGTGTGGAGTTTAACTGGAAACGAAACCGCCTCTTCAATCACACAGCTTGTCTAGTGCTCTACCAGATCTGCATGGAGGTATGTGCCTGCATTTTTTTATGTTGAATATCCTACACTTTGTTCCTTCAGTGATTAAAAACTCATGAGCTGTTCGTGAAATAGTCACGACCTCTGATCTGTTGCTTTTATGGGTTTGTTTTAGTTGTTATTCTATGTGAGACTGTAGCTGCTGTGATTTTTCTGTGTGTTTATACAGCCATGAGTGTTTTGTGTTGTTATATTTTGGTTTGGGGTTTTTTTTGCTTATTGATGAGAGAACAAAGTTGTCATCTGGCTCTATGACTCTCATCGAGACACGTGTATTGTTTACTGTCGAGCCCAGTAATTAACACTTCATTCTCACTGTTGCCCACAGAGAGAAATGTGAGAATCGGAAGAAAAACTTAAGTCAGAGAGACTCAGCAATGTTTGTCTCTGTGCGCTGGGTTTAGTCTGCAGTTCTTTAGAGTATTGGAGGATAACAAGTCAAACTGTAGATGTGATGAACTTATTCTAGTGGGGCAATGAGAGCCTGATTCTGGTTAGAGAAGGCCAGCAAGGAAGTTCCTGCATTATACCTTAAAAGTGCACACTATCTTTTTATAGTAACATGGTGAGACGGCTCACATGTAGTTCCAAAACCAAAGAGTTCAGCATTCAGTTGTGTGGTCCATTTATGGCTCCACTAAGCTTTCTTTTATTTTCTTTTTTTAAATTTGTTCCCCCGTGTTGGCAGAGAAAAACTGTTAATAGACTTTAAAATGTGTCCTGAGGAGACAAACAGAAGTTCACATTTCCTGTTTGCATTCACAGCTTTTCACCAAAACAGACTACAGGTGCTGAAACAATTTCCTTCCTCACTTAACATTTGTGTTCCTTTTTCTGCTTTCAATTTGAAAATCTGTATTATTTACACCTCACACTCAAGATTGAGATGGTCTTTGATTAGGTAGGCATCTCACATTATCAAGCACTACAGGTCCTGTTACTACTAAATTAAACTATCCATTGTGGGGGGTCATTGTCGCCATTCAAGAAGCTTTTCAATGCACAAAAACCCCACACCACTTGGGCCAGAATAGCTGGTGTTTATTTCAGCTGTTGCAAACAGATAAGTAACATCAATAATATTTTTGAGGATGCTAAATCTAACCAACAGCAGAAAGTAAAAGAGTGAAAAGTACAATCCAAGGTTAGTATCCACCTTGAAAGGCACCATGGACATGTACCAACTGTGTGTGAGGTTAGCGCATCTCTATGCTTCTCCTGCTGCTGTTAGGACACCACAGTAAGTTTCAAGTGTTTTCAACCTGCACAAATAAAATGATATAAAAGCCGCGTGTGAAAAGAGAATATCACTTCATTCATTTCCAGGATCCCATAGCAACAGTCACCTCAGTAACCAGCAAACCTAAGAGTAAATGGAGGCCACTGCCTTTGGACACTGTGGTAAGAATAAAAAGCCAAACAGCTGCACATAAATGTAAAACACACAGCAACTTTAAAAAAAAAAGATTTTGTCCTGCTGCTTTGGCCCACTGCAAATAGTCTTCTTCATTTGTCTGGCCTACAGGAACTGGAGAAACTGGCTTCACGGAAGCTCAGAATAAGTGCCAAAGAGACCATGAAAATTGCAGAAAAGCTCTATACTCAGGGGTGAGTGTGTGAATCTTTTAGTCGAAAGCATTTTATGTGATGTAAAAACTGCTTTCCAGAGAATAAACTAATGTCTCGATGTCTGAACTTATTTCACTCTTAAGCCTGATGTGTGAGAGTGTCTGTGGGTTCAATGAAACATACAAGTCCATTTAGATGTTTTCTTAGTTTTATACACAAAGAACGTCCAATCTGGAGGTTCGGCAATCAGTGATTTTACATTTCCAGAGCGTTCCTACATCGTGAATCATGCGTCCTTTTCTTTGTTCTTTTTTTTTCTTCTTCTGCTCAGGTTCATCAGCTATCCCCGCACAGAGACCAACATTTTTCCAGCAAACTTGGCTCTTACCCCACTGGTGGAGCAGCAGGCTCACAGCCCGGTGTGGGGGGCATTCGCCCAGCGAGTGCTTGACCAGCCGGGGGGACCCAACCCAAGACAGGGCAAGAACTCTGACCAAGCCCACCCTCCCATACATCCCACCAAGTTCACTAACACACTGCAGGTAGCTTGGTGTGATCAATAACAGGGATTATTTATTTATTTTTTCATTTCTATTGTTTCAATTTTATGAACAGAAAACAACCACAGAATCTGAGAAGATAATTACAATAAACACTGCTTGTTGTCTCTTTGTGTTCTTCCCAGGGCAATGAAGGACGTGTGTATGAGTTCATTGTTCGCCATTTCTTAGCTTGTGTATCCCAGGATGCTTTGGGACAGGAGACTGTGGTTGATATAGATATCGCTCAGGAGAAGTTCTCCGTCTCGGGACTCATGATCATTGCAAGGAACTACCTGGATGTTTACCCCTATGACAGGTGGAGCACAAAGGTACAGTGTGGGTGTTTAGACTGACCAAACTTTACCAGTTTTGCTCTAAACCCACTTAACCAGCTCAAATGGTGACTGAAACATTCTTGGCATTCATTACACATCTCTACGTTATTGCTTTTTGTGGACAACATATTCAAATGTGCTCTACAGGTGATACCAGTGTATGAACAAGGCTCTCAGTTCCAGCCCTCTGCTATTGAGATGGTGGATGGACAGACGAGTCCTCCGCAGCTGCTCACTGAAGCCGACCTCATATCGCTGATGGAGAAGCACGGCATTGGTATATAATTGACGCACAAAGTCAGAAATTCTGTTTTTTTGTGGGTTGTTAGGTTTGTTTGTTTGTTAGTTAGTTTTGTGTATTTGTCGACTTGTCACTAGTCCATAAATACTTTAAATGATGAATATATGTAATGTGTGGTTTTTCACAGGATGAGAGATTTAAAGACCCAGTACATAAAGTGTCAGTTTAAAATATTATATTTACAAGACCAGCTCACTGTCATGTGATTTAATGGAAGAAATGTTTCATTATAAAATATGTTGTTAGTTTTTGATCATTTAGTGAATTAAATATCATAGTTTAAATTAAATATTACCTTTAAAGTGTGATCTCTATAAAGAGATTCATGATTATATTGACTCAGGTCAATAGTATTCGGCAAATGAGGGAATATTACATTTTACCCCCACTTTGTTGAATTGGGGCCTCGGACAATTAAGGCAAAAGAAAGTCCAACTTGGTCCAACCCAACTAACAAGTTGTACCTAATAAAGTGTCTAGTGAGTGTATGTGGATATTTTTTGTGTGTTGATCTGGTTTAATAAAAGCAGCTCCACCTACTAACACGTGCTTCTCTCAGTATAGACCTTCTTTGCTCCGTACTCACAGTTTGGTGTCTAATGTGAGTGTTACTATGCTAACTGTTCACATTACAGGTACAGATGCAACCCACGCTGATCACATTGAGACTATAAAGAGTCGCATGTATGTGGGCTTGACAGCTGACCAGAGGTTTACGCCTGGAGAGCTGGGCATGGGGCTGGTGGAGGGTATGTGCACGCACGCTCGCACTCAATGTAAAGCTCGGTCACTCAGTTAAGCTGCGTACATATCAATGTGTGCGTGTTTGTGTGTGCGTGCAGGTTATAACTCCATGGGCTATGAGATGTCAAAACCGAACCTGCGTGCTGAATTGGAAGCAGACCTCAAGCTGGTGTCAGAAGGGCGAAAGGACAAACAGAGCGTGCTGCAGCATCACATCCAGAAATACAAGACCGTCTTCATTGAGTCTGTCAGGAAAGCGAAGAAGTTAGTTGCATTTACCTTGTAGTTTACACGTGTGTATGTCTGCATCCTCAATATTAAAACTAGTGCGTAACCTTTCCTGCTATCGCTGCATCCTGCTGGTAAGAAGTCGTATGTCTGCTGTTCCCTCAGGTTAGATGAAGCGCTGTCTCCCTATCTCGGTGCAGCTCACGAGATCCCTGAAGCAGAGCAGCAGGACATGGAGATCCCGCTGCCGGTGAGGAAGTGCCCTAACTGTGGTCGGGACATGGTGCTGAAGAAGAAGAGAGAGGGAAACAGGTGAGACGATGGAAACAACGGAAGCTGTAAAAAAGAAGGATGCGTTCTTCCAACCTTCCTCAGCAGGCAGTAGAGATGTATTTGTTAAAAATACACCGATTGGGCAAAAAAAGAAACTCACACCTTCTAATATTTTGGTCCTTACCTTTGGTAAAAGCACACATGCGCTGTGGCATCTCCCAGTGTGGGAAAGTTGGACTGTTATATAAAGTCTTCTCAACACATCCCAAAGATTCTCACTGGGGTTAAAGTCTGGACTCCGTGGTGTGTGAAAATGGTGTGTCATTCTCCCTGAGCTGAACTATCACAGTTTGAGCCTGATGAGTTCTGGCATTGCCATCTTTAATGTGCCACCAAGGGGCATACTAATGGAAAAAGATTGAACTTGACCAGCTCAAGGAACCTCAGATCCTAACACTGCCACCACAGTCCTGTGTGGTAGGAACTTCATGTGATTCTCTTTTTACCTGACGCACCCATCACATCTTACTTTTATTTTTTTAGTTACATTTATTCATTTTGATTATTTTTTTGGGGGGGGGGAGGTTTCTACCATCGTAGCGGACATAAACGCTTTTTGCACCCTCGCTGCACTCTGACCTCTCAGCTGCTCTCTGTCTCCTCCTGCAGTAAATACCTGTCGTGTGTGGGCTTCCCAGCCTGTAAAACAGCAGTGTGGTTTCCCGACGTGGTGCTCGAGGTCAGCAGAGATGAAAGCACATGTCCTACCTGTCAGCCACACCCCATTCATATGTGAGTATTGATTTGTATTAATCTGGACAGTATTAAAGCCTCATAGGAGTGCTTGATAAGTTACCAAACTGAAATGTCCTAAATAAAGTAAGGCTAGCTTACTGGGATCAAGGGTTGAGTAATGCTGTGACAATGCTGATCTGTCTCTTCCTCAAAGACTCAAGTTTGTAATTTGCTTTGTAGTACAAAAAGATTATTTGTATTTTCCCTTTAAAAAAATAAAATAAATAAAATAAAATGTCCAAAAGTTGATTCTTGGGCGATCGTGGCTCAAGAATTGGGAGTTCACCTTGTAATCGGAAGGTTGCCGGTTAGAGCCCCGGCTTGGACAGTCCCAGTCGTTGTGTCCTTGGGCAAGACACTTCACCCGTTGCCTACTGGTGGTGGTCAGAGGGCCCGGTGGCGCCAGTGTTCGGCAGCCTCGCCTCTCTCAGTGCGCCCCAGGGGGGCTGTGGCTACAATGTAGCTTGCCATCACCAGTGTGTGAATGGGTGGATGACTGAAAATGTAAAGCGCCCTTAGCCCATAGGGACTAGTAAAGCGCTATACAAATACAGGCCATTTACCATTCTGTTAATCTGGACGTAGCGTTTTCAGTGGGAGAAACGTTTCGTCACTCATCCAAGTGACTTCTTCAGTCTCAGCTGACTGCAGGTTTCCCCAATCTTATCAACAGTACATTCGCATAATGACTGAAGCTAGCACCACTGAAGGAACAATAGGTCAGTTCCTTCATCATAATTATGCAAATTCTCATGACCATTGATCAACAACCACTGATCAAAGCTCACTGATCAAAGACCACTGATCAATGGCTGTGAGTACCGTTCACAGAGAGTTGGGGAATGGCTGCAATCACAGCATTGTAAGATGGTGAAAGATGTACCCTTAGGTCCCCTCCTTGATTCAAAGATGTTCTTTCCCTTTTCACGTAAACGGCCTCCTTGACTCCGCGCTCAAACCAGCGTTCCTCCCTGTCCAAGATGTGAACATCCTCATCACTGAAAGAGTCCACTGGCCTGCAGGTGTAAATAGACTGCAGAGTCCTGGCCTGACGAGGTAGCTCTTCTGTGTTGTGCCATGTGCTTCGCCAGAGGTTTCCCTGATGTATAAATCCTGGCAATCCTCCTGGCACTTAACAGCGTACACTATGCGTTTTGGGGGGTTTAAAAGCCACAGAGACACAGTTTAGAATGGATTCTGAATAAATGAATACATTTTTAAACATCCATTTTCTTTCTTCTGTATTTTCCTGTATTTATTTTGATATTTTCATCAGTTTTTGCATATGGTTTTTATTGAGCCATATTATTTGACTGTGTCATTAACACTCCAGCTGAAGAATAATTACACCTTAAATACAGACTCACAGAGCTGTAAGCGTGGCTGAAGAGTCTTCACACACATGTCCTCGTTGTTCACTGTGTCCTTCTGGCTCTGTGTGTTTCATTAGGCTCATTTAAACTGTGCACAGTAGATTTGTAGTGCTACTCAGTTTTTATGCAAATGTCCTCTGATGCAATGTGAGTGACAAATAGGTAAGAAGCATTCGTATTTACGACTGTCCTGCACTAAAGGAGTTGGGATTGTTTTCCTCTGCAATCCACTGCTGTCCAGCCAGAGCAGTGATCGCACATTATGTGGTCAGTGCTGTAGATAAACGGCCTTCACAAGAGGCCAAAGAGTGCCTCCTACTGTGTGTGTGTGTGTGTGTGTGTGTGTGTGTGTGTGTGTGTGTGTGTGTGATGCTTGTAGTCTTTAAGGTCTTTCAGGAAGTGTAACACTAACTCTCTGCTCTAACCAGAAGAGCGGAAGGTACCCTAAGCAGTAATAAGTACGTTGGAAAAACAGCTGACAGACTGGTTTTTGTGTTGTTTTTTTTCTTCTCCTGTTTTTTTGACAGCCTACTAATGTTGACAGTCACAGCTTTAACATGAAGTGCTCTTTTTGTTTCACTTCCTGCTTGTCACATGAACCCAGGAGAAATATATTAGTTTACTAATTATATTTCTGAAGTCCTCAGCACTGAAGACACATCCCCAAAAATAGATAACCAGCAAATGTCAAGTTTGGTACTGTTAGAATAAGAGTGGACTTTAACTGCAGCAGTCTTGTCCTGCATGATTACTGATTACTTATTGTACTGAGATACATCTATCTCAGCCTAACTGACCACTGTTATGTATCAAAGTTCAAATGCTGATTTAAAGAGCAGCGACCTTCCCTGCAACGGTCACACAATACAGTACAACGCAGAAAAAATCTGAATATGTACAGAACAAAAACATGTAGACTCTTAATAACATATAACATGTAAAGTATGTACTCTGGCCTCAGATTTCCAAAAGACTCTTACAGTTACAAAACTGTTTTAGGATTCGGTAAACGTCCCCTAGCGTCACGCAGAAAAGAGTCTCAACCTAAATCATCTCCCTAAATCATGCCTGCTGATTTAGACTTTTGTCAGGGTCTGTGCTACAGGGGGCCACATAACCTATTCACACTTGCACTTATGCTGGTGCATTATGTGTTAATTACCCTGTGTTAGTGACCTGCTGTTATAGTCGATAGAAATGCAGGGGCTTTTTTCTTTCCTGTCCCCCCCACCTCTCTTTGTTTTGGTCAGTTTTGTTTTTTTGTCAGGGACAAAATTTTTCACTTCTGTTTTTCCACTTCTTTGTACATTTCCTCACGTCCATTCTTTTAGGAATTTACTGACATGTGTGAGTCATTATATATCTATTATTGGCATTATTAGCATCAATATAAGTACAATGGTTGTTATTCTCTCACTGATAAATTCAAAAACTGCTGCAACAAAGGGTAGCTGGAAATGTACAGGAGGAACTGTTACTGAACAGACCAGTCAGTGCAGATGCACGCTGTGTCACCACGACGTGTTGTTGCATTTCTAGGGAGGTACACATCAGGCATACGGTTAAAGTGTAGATTTTCAGAGAGGTTTGCGTGTATGACGTAGCTATGGTGTAGATTTCCCAGTAACACGCTATCTTCCAGCTTAACAGTGGAAATACCAAAGAACCATATGCTGTAAAGTATTTGCACTGATGTTCTGTTGTTTTCTCTTTGCTGCACTACTCAGATCCTCCTGAGCTGCTCTCGAGCTATATAAAAATGTTTTACAATTCCAGCCTCATGACTTAGACTTACAAGCTAACTGGACACCAGAGGCCCGGTGTGAGAAACGCTCCACTATTTAATAAAAATCAAGTTTGAAGAGGAACTAAATCAGTTAACCAGACTTTAAGCAGTTTTTGCTCAGGAGAGTCTGTAGAGTCTGCTAATCAGCAGGTCGGTGCTCAACCCCCGGCTCCTCCAGTCCACATGCGGAAGTGTGCTTGGACAAGATAATGAACTCCAAAGTGCATTGAACAAACCTTGTGTGACTAGGTGAATGAGGCTTCTAGGAAAAGGTGCTTTGAGTGCTCAGATAATATAGAAAAGCACCGTATAAGTACCAGTCTGTAAGCAGACTGTACTACAGGTAGATGTATCTCAGCTCAGTTAGTGACATGTGGCCTTTGCAGACTTTGACAGTTAGATGAATTGTTCTGCATGTGCTGACTTACACAATGAAATAGTTTGAACATATTTTAGAAGTCAAAACTACTCAACTGATAGAAGGTGATCAGTTTTAATCACAAAGACGTATTCAACCAGTAACTGGTCAAACTCTGGACACTCGGTCATTTGCAGAAATGTGCAGAAACATTTGCAATGCTTCACGTCTCTCTGTTAGAGTGCTCACACGCTGTGCTCAGTGATGCTTTTTAATCAGCAACTGCTTCATGGCTTTCCTGTTGTCTTTAACTCATTTAAATTGCTCCATATAATCCAGCTCTGAGGTCTCCATCAGACCTGGACGATCATTTCGGTTTCGGTTTCTCACTGAAATTAACACGTTCTCGAATCATGCAGGAGCAGTCCAGCTTTCTGCATGTGTTTGAGTGTTGTGTTTTTGGTAACTGGCACCTGTAACTGGTGTTGAATGTTCTTTCATCACAGGCATAAGGCACAGTAACACGATTAAGCCAGAGCCCTTATGTTGTGAGGGGTTTCACGTGTTGTTTTGCTAACTATATTTCAGAACGCATGATTTTTGAAGGTGCTTTGTACTTGACTGATTTAGGGAGGGATGTCTAAGTTATGAGTGCTTTTGTAAAAGATTCGTCCTCTCAGCACAACAGAGACTTAACTCACACATTAACTGAAAAAAAACATGTATTTATTTATTTTTTCAGTGGTCACGTCAGTGCTAAACTCCCTCCGTGCCTTATGCTACCCTCTCAGGCAAACAAACAGCGACGGCCCTGACGCTCTCGAGAAATTTCTCCAAATCTTGTTTACACAAGTAGGCGTTAACCCTACGAGCACGTGGCTCAGCTCAGTCCAAATATAGGGCACGCTCACTCGCAGTGAGCCAAAGTGCTCCACACCAGCATCTGTTACCATGGCAACCAATCTGGTGGCGAGCTCAAAGTTGAGCTCCAGCCCTCTCTCCAGAACAATGTCAGCGATGTAGTTTTTTGGTTTTTTTTTTAAATCAGATATCACTGTGCAGCTTGTTGGATAACTTCATATGCTGATAAATGCAGATGTGCGCAGGAGTAGACTGTTGCTTGGTGCTACCGCCTCACTTGTTGCCACGGCAACTTGCCCTGTTTTACCAACTTTTCTTATGTACAGATTTTTGAAAAAGCCACTTTATGGTGGACTGTTTGTCCTCAGTGCTTCACACAGTTTTCTATGAGAATATATATTTTATTACATTTCAGTCATAAGTCATGGTGTATACTCCTGAGTTACTGGTAATTTCAGTTACCTACAGCCACTAAAATTGACAGAGGGTGACAGAAAATGTCACTGCATGGAATTAAACTTCTATATGATATGCCTTTGGTTCACTGATAAATCGTCTCTGTGGATCAAATTTAATTACGCCAGTGAAGCACATATTAATCAAATGTCCATGCAGAAGCGCAAAAGTGACTCACACGTCGTTACCACTGAGCCAATTATATCATGTTAGAAACCCTGTACCTTAAGACATCCAGATGTGTGTGGGGGTTTTAAGCGTTTCCTTCTAATGTCTTTTAGTCACAGCCGAGCACAGAACAACAGAATGAACCTCATTGTCAGTGGAAATATTTAAGTAATTAGGATTCATCTTCTAGAGTTTATTCATATCTCTACATACTTTATGTCTAACAATGATGATCGTCATTCTGCATCAAAGGGGTGGATTAGCAAGCTGATAGATCCATTCATGGGGCCATGCTGGAGTGTCAAATACATGTTGGTATTGGCACAAATATTGACCAATAATAATTAATAGAAAACATTTTTTTAGAAAAAAGTGCAGAAAGCAAAGCTTGGGTTTTTTGTTTTTTAGAAATTTGTCATCATTGATGTCTTAGCTTCATGGTGTTTCTGCAGCACATGTGCAGATCCACAAGAGTGTGGTGAACTGGAGCCTGTCAGCGACAGAGCGAGAGGCAGGGTCACGAGTCAGTCGGACTATCTGAAGAAAACTCACACAGGTGCAGGGAGAAGATCCCAATCCAGAAAGGTCCCAACCAGTCAGCGCCACCAGCCTTCTGCCCTCCTCTGCCGTAATATAACTATTTATGTCAAGAATGTGTTTAAGAATCTTTTCTGCAATAACGTTATGCAGGAGGATTTTTTTTAACAGTGAACTGTGAAATCTTAATACTCCACACCACAGCCATCACATACCCACTTGACTTTTGTGGGTGGAAACAGTCGGCCTGCTGAACAAATAGTATAATAATTGAAATTACCTGAGGTATTTGATTCTGATTGTGTTGATTGTACTAAAATTGCCCACTCTGAATGAGTCAAGCAAGCTAAGAGGACTGAGCTTACCCGTAGCTTACTTGACTCATTTAGAGTGACTTACTCTCTTTGGATGTTAAATAAGTGATGGATTGCCACACAGCACAGCTCATTTATTAGATGTGCATACTGAGGTTGCCTCCTGTGTGTCCTCCCTTCTTCAGGTTGAAGTTCAAGTTCCGCAGGGGTAGCCTTCCTCCCATGATGCCTCTGGAGTTTGTGGGCTGCATCGGTGGCTGTGACGAGATCCTCCGAGAAGTGCTGGACCTGAAATATCTCAGACCAGGGGGAGGTGGTGGTGGTGCAGGAGTTGGAGGAGGGGGTGGAAGAGGAGATGACCCTCATCCTCCACCTCCAAGGCCACCCAGACCTGATCCGTCCAGAACCCGAATCTCTAATCCTCGCCATTCTCTCCCGCCTGTGCCCTCCTGGACCCCACAGCCGACGTCTCCACCAGGTGGCCGCAGTATGAGTATAAACGCCAGCAGTGACGCGATCGTGTGCAACTGTGGTCAGGATGCACTCCTCCTGACTGTGCGCAAAGACGGCCCTAATCAAGGCCGGCAGTTTTACAAGTGCAACGCCGGGAGCTGCAACTTCTTTCTTTGGGCAGATCAACCAAGTCAGCAGGGGGCGCCACAGAATCGAGGGCTGCCACCGCCAGCACCGAGGACTTCCCAGCCTCCTAGGCCATCTCTGGGATTCAGAAACACATCTGAAGGAAGCAGAGGGCAGGAAGCGGGTGCACCAGGACATTTGGAACAGGTGATGTGCAACTGCAACGAGGCAGCCGTGACGCGAACGGTGCAGAAGGACGGTCCAAACAAGGGTCGCATGTTCCACACCTGTGGGAAGCCAAGAGAGCAGCAGTGTGGCTTCTTTCAGTGGGCTGATGAGAACGTACCTCCACCAGGTGGGGCTCTCACACACAAATCCTCCTCTGAGCTCCTAATCATAATCCAATGTCAGACCACATACCTCCAACAGGGCTGAAAATTCCCTCTACACATGCACGAGCTGTGTCACTGTTATCTCTTACTTCAATTCAATATGCATTTGTGAAGATATGATGCACATTACACACAAAACAGTGAAGAATGCTTCCTAAAATTCCTGGATCCATACACAGTGACTCATAGTCATCAGTCACTTACACATGAGTTAGGCCCCGCCTCTGATAAAAATGCAAATCTTTCCACAACCTTTTGAGTCATTCGTTTAACAAACAGGCAGACAGAAAAAACAAACAGTCTGAACCAATCACGTAACTTCTTTGGCTCAGGTAGTGAAAAGGAAAAGTATGTAATTAGTTAGATTACTTTGTTAAATGGGCATAAACTTAATTCTCATCTTTATTTCCTTTAACAAGTATGGACAAACACATTCCTGGCAGGACAAATAGTTGAACAAGTGTTTCTAGCAGCTGCTTGATTTTCAGGGAAATCTCGTCACAAACTTCCTAACAGAACTGCTTTATTGTTACAACGTATGGAGTCACCAGCTCTATTGAGGTCATTGCTATTGAGCCTGGGCTTTGACGTGGATGCGCTGCGGATATACTGCCTTTGTATTGGCTTCACCTGAAACACATATTATGCGTAGGAACGAGTGAGTCACAAGGACAACATGAGGATGAGCTCATTTTCAGATTGTGTTTTGCCTTCACTGTGAACCTTTATCAACAAGTTGGTCTCATATGGATAGCATCTACAAACTACACGTATCTTTTTTCCAAAACATAAATACAGCCTAAAAATAGAAAACTAGTTTGACTTATGTTTTGGAAGCTGATCTTCGCAGCGCATAGACACTGATCTTATACTGGTGTACCCACTTTCACTGGGTTAAGTCACATGGTTGACATTGGCAGATGTTTGTAAACAACAAATTCAAAATGTCTCTAATATGACCATATTACGAGACAAATGTTAGAGCCTGACTGATTCATCTGCAGGCTGATATTAACTATGCACTATTATGTCGTTCTTGACAATTATAACAGTCAATAAATGTAAATTAAAGAAATAAAGACGAGGCAGGAGAAGCACCCTTCAGCCACGTTATTAGTGTTGACGTTGCACAGTTTGTCGACCACGTGCACTTTGCAAATCCACTTGCAGTTTCTTAAACTGCTTGTTATCTTAGGTACCTCAACAGTGTATTGAATAACTACACATAACAAATGTCAGGGATCTCTCTTTGTGTTTGGTGTGGCTAAAAAGTAATATCAGCCAAAATATCAGATGATTAAGTAACCAAAATATCGGTATCGATATTAAAAATCCTATATTGATCGGGCTCTAATACTTGTAAATAAATACAGAAGTGTTTTTTTAATAACCTTGGCTCTGTAGATGCCCACATGAACCAATTAAAGCTTTATCTGTAATAACTGAAGCAGTGTGGTTTGATTAAGCATAGTCACCCTTCAAAACACACCGTTATTATCAGGTCCAAATTTCTTTATTCATACTGCAGCGAGAGTTCACATGTGATAAGAAAGTAACACACAGCGAAACATTATCAACAACAAATCATAAAACTGATGCAAGAAGTGATAATGTATACTAATAAAGTATGGACCAATAAAGTATTGACAGGATACTTAGGGAAATCCAGTCGGTGTTCTTTATTGTTACACGCCATCAAAACTTGGCATGAAGACTTTTAGTTTACCAGCTGAAATTTTTTAATCTTCATCTTAATCTTAATTATCTGGTCTTATCTGTCTAGGATAAAAAGGATGGGCATAGTTTTCAGGTCTCAGATTGAACCCAGAGTCAAAGTGCATTCATTAAACCTGTAGTGCTTCTACTGGCCAGCAGGGACTGACTCATTCGGTGGCAGAAGGAAGTCTGAGTACAGAAGTAGATGGAAAAACTGCCAAACTGCTCACTTGATCTACAAAATTTCCTGGATGCGCTCTGTCACATTCCAGTGACTACGTCCACCTTTTATATTCTTCGTGGACATATTCAGGTTTTCAGACCAAGCAATACAAGACTTTCTAATAGATTCTCTGAAAAGATGAGTCATCTCAGTAAAAGCAAGCGTACTTGACATTATAAATGTATTATAGACAGGCATTTGCAGTGTATGCTATTGAGTTTTAGTGGACCTTGACTGCAGTGATTTGGCTGTAAAATTCTACGAAAGTTCTACAAAGCACATTATGTTTGTTTAAGAAAAAAAAGGATATTATGCTCACCATTTGATGGTAAAAAAGAAAGTACTGTCACAACTCACGAACACAGAGACCTTGAGGCATCAACATGACATGTACCTGCAGTCCCAACATGCTGAAAAAAATTCTTTGGTACTTTCTATGCTATAACTGGTAACTTTGACTCTTTTAACTCTGATCTCTGTTTCCCCGTGTCAGGTGGTTTTGGTGGTGGATTTTATAGTGATGGAGACGGCGGGAGGAAGGGAAGGAAGATGATGGGAGGTCCGAGTGCTAACAGACCCCCTGCTGCTAAGAAACCTCGCACCTGTGGCATCTGCCACATGCCAGGACACACCCGAGTCACCTGTCCTCAGCGATGACCGCTGTCTGTGACTGAAGCCACCCCATAATTGGGCAGAGTTAATGAAGTCTGTGACTTCAGTTTTAAATTTTAAACAACTTGGACTATACATAGAGTGGGGCATCTGCAAAGCAACTGGGTCAACAGGATAAGTGTGTGCAAAACAGAAAGTGTTCCACCCACATGTGTTGGCCAAACCAATACCAAAAGTGCCCAACAGCAGCATAAACTGCAGCTTTTCTTTTTGTTTTCACTCAGCACCGATGCCTCAGCTGTACTCAGATCAGTTCCAGATGAGCGACTCTTCTGTGGGGCTTGGGAGGACAAATAAGGTCAAGCTAATATTGAAGTGTAAAACAAACCAATCAGAACTGTACACGATCCATGTATGCTGGAGAGCACACATAAAATAAACTCTGAGACAAACGCTGAAGTGCTGAACTAGTTTTATTACTCGCGTTTGTAACCACAGCAACCTGAAAGCGCTTAGCAAGTTATTGAAAATTTGCTCACATGGCCTTGGATCAACCGATCCTCCACTCCACTGTCTTTTTCTGCTTTTTACAATCTCGAAATCCTAACTAAAATCCTGTATATTTCTGACTCAGGAGCAACGCCATCTCTGACAAATGAACTTCATTTTAAAAGACGGCGTGCATGCCGGTCAAGACTAATCGGCCAAATGTATTGATATCTGAATATTTTCATGTATCGATTTATGGAGGTGGAAGAAAAAGGCGGGGGGAAAAAATTGTTTTTACACTGCAAAGGTTGGACTGGTCATCTGATGTTCGCACTGATAAAAGTTAATAAACTCATTTTAACATTTTATAGTACATTGAATCTCTGCAGTCATGACAGAGGGAACTTTTGGTTTCGCTTGGAGTGTTCGGGGTTTTCCATTAGCTTTAGCTTTTGCTTTTATTTTGAGTCTGTTGTTTGCTTCTCTTTGTTCATTTACTTTTGGTTTTGAGTCTTAAACTTTCAGTCGGCCCTACTTTGGAAACGAAACAAAATTTATGACTAAGCAGAGCATGCATGAATGAAAACAGACTTGCTCTGGCCTGAAATACTCCGATGCATAAGTAAAGTAGGAATAGAGTCAACCAAATCTAAAAAAGGTTCCCCACAACATCTCTCAGTATGTAACTTTCATATCCAATAACACTTATGAAGCCATGCAAAATCTTTCCTTCATGAAGACTTTTACAGGTACATTAAAGGATCTCATAATTGTAATGAATGTGCTTTTTTTTTTTTTTTTTACCCCCAATAATTTTGAGCCCGTGAAAGTGCACCTTTAATTTAATGCAGTCACATTCAGTTTGTACCAAGCACATTTTTCATTAATGATTATATAAATGACTACGTCTTTGCTTTTATATATTTCTGTTGCACTTGCTTCATGTTTGTGAGTTTTTTGTGTATTAATAAAATAAAATATAGTCTTTCTGTGTTAAAAAATAATTGTAACACAGAGGGAGTGCGAGCATATTTCATACAGTTATTTTTGATAATATAGCCATACTAAGGCCTGTAGCTCAGACTGTATGTTGCGTAATAGTCTGAAGGTAAGATTTGCATGACTTCTTTCAAATCACTCCGTGATTTTTCACGGGATGAACCGTAGTGTGCAAAAACACTCGAGTACACAGACGTAGTCAAAATTTCTCTGCAACTTTGCAATCTTTCCACCACAAGGCCCGACTACAGAAACGCACACCCATAGGCCTATTTAAAACCAAATGCTGAGTGTAAACAAGTTCTTTCTCCTAAAGTTGTGCAGTTTTGTGTTCCAGGGAAAAGTCTGACCGGTTCCGTCTTCCCATAAATGCCTTTTGCCTTTGTTCCCTTGAAATGCACCCCTTGCGGGTGTAGGACAGGAGAAATAAACCCGTGGATTCCCGGTACTGGGCTGTAAGTTACACTAATGTTTTTCGCTGGTCGTATTCCAGTGAAGCAGCCCTGATTTTACTGGCACGTTTGGTGACTCATATGTGAGTCATAACATGTGGGTGGGAGCGAGCGCTGTGATCTGTCCTGCCGTGTTGTGTTTGCCGCTCCATCCCGACTCCCAAATCCGCTACAGTAGTATCCGGGCAGATAACGAGTCATGTGACCGCCGTATCTCTTCTCTGAATTGCAGGAATGACCTCCTACTTACGGGAAAAGAGGCGCATTTATCCCGTATTTCAGACTGATAGGTGTACTCTTCCCTATAGGACCATAAAGAACAGGCGGTCAGATCACCAGAGCTTTATGGACTTTACCGGAACTAAAACACCACAGCGCTCTGTGCAAACTCACTGCTGGTTATTAAAGCGCCCGTGTGGAAATACTCACTGCACAAAATCAGATTAAAAGGGCACTCTGCCACTTTTACAAGTTCTTCTGCTCAAAAAACTCTGACAGAATAGCTTCAGTGAGGTCATCATTATATCATCAGGGGCATCTTGGCGTAGATTTAAATTTTTAAATTGTGTGTGCAGCTAAAAATTGAAAGTTTTTAAGGCACAGCCACTGACCAGGGAAGGAAGTAATAATTAAAACACTGAGTCATGGTAAAGATATTAATCTAATCACAATCTAGCTTTCATGCTCCCAGTCAATATAAACTGGGGTGACTGACTTTGGTTCTTATAATGATGGTGATCATGCAGTAGTTCTTAAATCAAAGGATGAGGATGTATATTCTCTGCTGTTTGGACCAGTAAATGATCTTTGTTTTAAGTAAACAGTGAGTACGGAATTAATTCTAAATGTTAAAACGTGTTAATATTTCTGTCACTCTTCATGTAACCATATAATCTGATAACCTTTCAGTTCTTAACAGTTTATTAATGCTTAATAAGGTCACTGTAAATTACTGCATTTCATACTCCTGCAAACTTCTCATAACCACTGTTCACAATCTCATCAGGTTGTTACAATATGTTACAGCTACTTTTTAAAATGCTTTCCATTGATGTTGTGTTAAATAAGTAAAGTGTGGCCAATTTCAGACGGTTTTTTTATTATCTTTCAGGCACTCAAAACCTAAACACATTCCAGCATAACAGTGCTGTTATTTGTGAGTCTTCACTAAAATAACATGACAACAAAACTTTAAAATAATCGTCTTTTATCATCACAACAAGTCACAGATTACTTGTTTAGTCTGCCTGACTCTGCTCAGATCAGCAGGTTGTTCTTTGTAGCTTTAGGTCCAAACACGTGGTGAACACAATCCAACACTCATAACACGGTGAAAGGTGTGTCTCTCATCTCGCCGTTATGTTTTCATTCTGCATTTTTAGCCGTTACAAATGCCGATACTGACATATCAGCAAATATCGTCTATAAATCAGCCCCGCCCAAATGCTGGATTAGCCCCGCCCTAAATGAGCAATAGAAACAAGCTGCAATAGGATGATTTCACATGTTTACAAGTTCTGGATCATTTCAAGCTTCTCTTGACTGAAAAATACACTTGACATTTTTAAATTGTCTGTTGTTAGTAGAGATGGACCGATCCGATATTACGTATCGGTATCGGTCCGATACTGACCTAAATTACTGGATCGGATATCGGAGAAAAATAAAAAATGTAATCCGATCCATTAAATATCACGAAAGCACCTCACAAAACTTGCAACACGCCGTAACTCACCTCAGAACGTTAGCACGTCTGAGCAGTATACCTCACGTGATAGAGCGGCTGTGGCATGCGGGACCTGTTGGTGCTCTGGATAGCATTTGGAGCTTCGCTAGCAACCCGGCATTTCATCTCCGACAAAGTTATCCCCGAGAGAAGTAAAGCAAGTGTGTAAGTCCATCTCTGAATGTTTGTAAAGCATTCCTGCGTTAAGCTTAACAAACGATATATGGAGCGACTGCCTCTTCTTGCTGCTACTTCAATCATGAAACTGCTTAACGATCAGCTGATCGGCTTTTCTGTCGTGAGTCCGTGTCTCTAGTTTGCTTTTGGCCCACTTTGCACCAGAAAGAGGAAACCAGCGGCTGAACAACAGCAGCACGTTTAAGCTTGATCAGCTGTTGTTAGAATGTATTTATTATTACTTTCTACTCCAGGATCTTTTTCTACGTAGCTGACGCTGGTAACTGTGCAGGGGCGGATCTAGCAAAGTTTAGCCAGGGGGGCCGATAGGGCATTAACTGGGAAAAGGGGGCACAAAGACATACTTTTCTTTCTTATTCTCATTTAAAATGTCTAGCTTTTAATAAATAATTATCTGACACCCAAAGTTTTAATTTGATGCAAAATGAATAGAAGTCCATTACTGTATATAGTAACTATTAAGTCTAATATATATACCCTAGTAAGCTATAGTACTTTTTCCTTTGGGAAGGTACCATCTGTGCAGTCTGCAATTTTGTTGAAGAAAGATGTTGAATCTATTTAATATTTCTTGAAAAATAATTGATTTCTGTGCATTTTTTTCACACTGCATCAAATTAAGATTGATTACGTCGATTAAGCATCATGAGGTGGAGCGTGAGGGGTGGTTCCCTATTTTTTATTTATTTATTTTTGTTGTTGCTGGGAGTTGGAACCCTATTAGTTAGGTTGCTTAATATTTATGCTAAGTACTCTTTAAAATACCAGAATAGGGAGGATGGTGTAGGTTTAAGTTTATTAGATTGATCAGTATTGCTGAACTATGAAACATTTTTTTTGCATACAGGTATAACAGAATAGCTTTAGTGTAGTTGTTGTTTTAAACTTGAGTATGAACTTATACAAAATGCAGCAAGATATTTAAAAAACAGTTTTGTTGATTAAAAAACACTATATCGGATTCATATCGGTATCGGCAGATATCCAAATTTATGATATCGGTATCGGTATCGGACATAAAAAAGTGGTATCGTGCCATCTCTAGTTGTTAGTATGTTGTGCGTGTAAGGTAACAACATTCACATCTGTCCTGTGTTTTCACAGCAGTTTGTTGCTTCATATCTCGGAGGCTACATTTAAACATGCACACAACAGTGTCATTGGATTAACATGTTTATATAATCTCAAAACTGGGAGGTCAAAAGTCGACAAGTTCAGCTCATTCCTCATCCTTGAAGTGTTTGTCAACTCCTCCTGCTGTGTCATCATCATCATCATCATCATCCAGCTTTTCAGTTGTTGCCGTGGAAACAGTTGCCATGGCACCCAATGCGTAAGTGATGCAAGTGCTCCAGGTGCAGAGAGAGCGTGGACCACAGGCCGTGTGGATGAATTGTGTTTGTGTGGAGTTACAAAGAGTTTTTTTTTTCTTTTCTGTAAACTGATCCACACCAACCTCAATGAAAGACAGTAGGAATTTGGCTCTGGGCCCTTTTTCCACAATACTTGTGCCACCTTTATGAGCTGTTCTCACCTGGGGGCTGGGTGAATAGATGCTCAGGTATAAAGTTTGAAAAGTGCGTGAGATCACACTGTTAAACAACATCTTTTTTTTCTTTTTCCTTGATCGCATGAGCAGTTATTATTTAATCGCTGAGACCTTCATCTTAGTTATAGTCAGCTGTATTTCCAGCTCTCCTCTCTGCAGAGAGGTTGCTTAGCATTCAGGATGTAAAATTAAGACTTTCTGTCAGTGTTTAGCTCTTTCGTTCCATATTTGGATCAAACGTGGTTGAAGGGGTGGACGTTTCCACGGGAGAGGGAGAGAGAGAAGGCGAGGCTTTCATTTCCATTGCAGATTCTGATCTTTGCTGAGCTTTACTTCTGTTACATAAAAATACATAGAGCTCATATTGTTTCATGCTCAGGCTGGAGTCCAGTGGTGCATCTAAGGACTTGTGAAAGTGGGAAAATTAAAAAACAATAAATCCCTAAAAGTCATATTATGATCTTAGACCAGACTGACATAGTGTCTTTGTAGTTTTCAGTGAGTGAACTTTTTAGCTTTTTGGTGCAGAGCTTGATGGAAAGATTGATAGCATCTACACACTACATGTGTACATTGACCTTTGCTACTGGGGGGGTGGAGGTGGTTGACAATATTTTGTTAGCCTTGTTCAGAAGAATCCTACCTTCTTCCTCCTTTTTCTGCATTAATGCGAAATTAAGTTGATGAGCCAAACAAAACTGAGAATCTGGCTTTAACATTTTAAGAAAACTGGATGCTATGGAAGCTCTGTTTCTACAATAGGGGGGCCATGGAGGGTGGAATCAATCACAACAATTGGGTTATAAATTAATGTAATTCTTAAGTGTTTTTAAACACCTTTTAAATGGTAGAAATACAAAAAAAAATGCTTATTTATATAATAAATTCGCGATTTAAGTAAGTTTCTACAGGAAGCTACACATTTTAAGCTTAACATAGTCAGCTATGTTAAAAAAAATCATGTTTAATTTAGAAAAAAAATTCAGACAGAGGTAAGTTCAGATTTCGTGTTAGCTATTCTAACACCTGAATAAGTCGAAAGTTCGAGATAGCCAATTTGAAATTTCGCGTTATTGAGTAAAAATCTATTAAATATGGAGTTATTTAATAGAAATTCCCAGACAGTCACCCGAAATTTTGACTTATGAACGACAAAAGCAATAATAATTCATGAGCAAAAAAGCAGCAGCTCCCCTAGCTGTAACCCTTAATAATCCTGTCCTCGTGATCTCTTTCCCTCTGCCCCTCTCCTGCACTCTAGTCTAACTTGCGTGCGCGGCCTCGCGGGTGCGGGCACGAATCTTGGAGGCTCGGCCCCTACGCAACAGTGTGAGAGCGCGCAGGACTTAAAGCTGCTGTTGATGTGTCGCAGATTTTAAACACTGAGAGAGGCAGGCAGCAGGAGCAGGCGTGAAGGGGAAGAAGCGAAGGCAGAAAAACAAGCGAGCATCCGCTGTGACAGTGCGAGGGTTTTCCCCACACATACTCGTCTTTAAATAGTATCTGTTATTTAAATTTTTGCACTGCGACAAAAAACAACAACAAAAAAGCCAACAAAAACAACAACAACAACCGAAAAAGCATAGATACCCAGTTCGCGTCCTGCTCAGGATTCAGCGATCAGCGATGGAGCTGTCTTCAATTGGAGACCAAGTGTTTGCAGTGGAGTCGATAACAAATAAGAGGGTGAGAAAGGTAAGAATGAGCACGTAACTCACAGAAAAACTTAATCGCCTGTGTTTGTTTTCCCTCTTGAAGGAGCGCTCTGCTCCGGTTGCCATGCACAAACAAAACCTGGCTACGCACTTTTGTCGCTCCCAAATCCTTCTCCAGCTTTTACGCTAAGACACAACACCGATCTGTTTTCATGCAACTGCGCCAAACTTTAACACTGTTTTAGCGCACGAGTCGCATCCTGTAACCTTCATGTGCAACGGCTGGCGCTGCAGCTGCTGCAGCGTGTTCGTGTTTTGGAGGAGCCTACGCAGTTGTAGTGAAATGTGTGGAGGAAGAAGAAGGGGGGTGTGTGACCTGAAAACAGGTCTGACGGCCAGTAGCTATGCGGGCAGCTGCGCACTTTATTTTCGGTTAGATGGTGAGCGCTGCGTAAATCCGTCGCTGACTCCTTCGTGGTGGTGGCCCATTGATTTTTTGCAGTTGGGGGTGGTGGGGGGATTTGGGGGTGATAATTTGAGCAGCACGAGCGCACTATAATGTAGAAATGCGCTCTCGCATAAGTTTAATAGAGCCTGTAAACAAACACGTTCTTCTCCTGAAAGCGCGCACTGTGCGCACGTCGGAGCTGCTCTTGTTTTGTTTTGTTTTTATCTCGTCTTCACTGGGACAAACTGCGAGCATTGATTTTCGAGCTGATAATTTAAAAAGTAAAAAAAGATTTTAATTTTTTTAAGATAAAATTGCGCAGCACCGCGTTGTTTACATGCCCCCGCCTCCCCTCATCTTCACGTGTGGCCCCACCTATACGAGCGGAGGGCTGTTCTAGAACGTGCACGAGAATCGTAGAAACCGGCACCTGCTGTAGCCACGTTCGGTCACGTCATCGCCAGCGAGAGACTAGCTGCAGCCACTCAGCCTCGCTGTCATTGACGTCACCCCTCACAAAAACACCCCTTTAAAAAAAAAAGAAGTAAAAATCCTCGTGACTCTCCCTCTGTCCCTCCCATCCACACTTTAAAGCGACAGCAGCTTGGTTCTGTATGCGCTGGAGCACGTGTTTTGTGTGTGTGCTGCATCATCTCTAAGTGTACACCACCCCCACCCCTCTGTCTCTCCTCAGGGTGCTGTGGAGTATCTATTGAAATGGCAGGGATGGCCCCAAAAGTGAGTAAGCCTTGAGTAATCATCTAGTGACCTCATTCCCCTCATCCGGTGTATATTTATGAGCGTTTATAGAATGTGCTTCTTCATACTAGATAGACTGACATCTTGGGTGTGTGTGTGTGTGCGCTGGCAGGTACAGTACCTGGGAACCAGAGGACAATATTTTGGACCCTCTCCTTGTTCTGGCCTACGAGGAGAAGTGCGTAATTACAGAAACTGTTGTGGTTTTCCTTTCATTCTGTTAGTCACACTTTCATATTCTTGCTTTTGTTTCTGACCTCTCTCTCTCTCTCTCTCTGTCTGCTTCTTTTCCAGCCGGGAGAAGATAAGAACTCTGACCTATCGCAGGAAAGGTCTTAGACCGAGGAGGCCCATCCTGCGGGTAGCGACACTTACCTTTCCTCTTGTCTCACAAACCTTTGTTGTATCTTCCTTCATTAATCCTAACTGCTGGCCAGGCTTGTTTGTTTAAAGGCAGTTGCACATTTATCCAGGTGATGACTTTTGGTATTTGTGCACACACACAACAAACAAATAAAAAAGATATTAAAGGGGTATTCCATCAATTTAACATTAAGCTTACAAATTTTTGGGATGTAGGAATCCTGGGACTTTTTTCTTCTTAGTTACTTATTGGCCTAAAGTTCCTCTGATGGGAGCGCCTTAGGTTCAGTGTCAAATCACAGACCTTACCATTAGCACCCAACAAACTCTGCCTTCTGCCGCCTGAACCGCCTGACCTGTAACCCTGCTGCTAATGCAACTTGATCTCAAGCTCCAGCCCAATAACCCCAATTACATCACCATGACATCAGCAGGATTATTTTTCAAGCTCGCTTTACTAGCTGAATGGTACTCAAATGTAAGTTTCATGTATAACATTGCCAGAATGCCCCTTTGGTTGAAACATTTACTTCTCATAAACAGCTGGAAATATGAGGAAACAAAAAAAACCCCAATGCTGTATCATTGTGAACAATACTTTTGTTGTTTTTTCTTCACAGTTCATTATTGTCCAGATGTTTTAACAGTTTAAAACATCAGTTTCTTTACAGAGTGACCCATTAGCGCTGATAATCAATCACTAAGATACAAAACCCCAGCAGAGATCAAGGCGCAATGGCCTCAGTAGTTTTTAAAAGACGTTTCTAAAGCGAGGGGTGTGACCCCCGAATGGTCGTTGCTCTCACTGTGTCATTATCACTTCAGTCGTTAAAGGTGCAATTTGTAAGAGTTGCTGTCAAGCTTTGTCCCACACGTGGATATCAGAGCATCACAAATTAGCCAAGTCAAGCTCTTGATATCACCATGACGATGAGGACCAGAGAGGGTCCTTAAAAGAAAATCATGCATTAACACTTGGACAGAGTCACAGACTGTGTGCACTGTGCAGTGCTCCTTCTTTGGACCGACACAGTATGCATGCAACACTAACTCACTGCTGCCTGTTGTGGTAAATAGGTGGTACTTTTAAAAAAGGCAAGCCGGGCATAGCTGGTTTGGAATTTGCATTTTGCACCTTTAAGCTCCATTTACTTGTTTTTGAAGCGAGTTTAGAACAGTTCTGGTGTTTCGTGAGATGATGACTGTTTCCATTACTTGTATCAAACTGCAGTAAATCTGTAAATATACATCTTTTAATCTGATTTTAATGGCAGATATTGGCACATTTTCTGTACTTATAAATACGGTATTCACAGCAGCAGGATTGTTTTATTTATTTATGTATTTATTTTTTGGTTAGTATTCCACCATCCTAGCTAATCCTAGCTAAAACCATCCTGTCAACCAATTTCTGCAGAATTAAGACATTTCTAAAAAACAAAAATAAAACAAAGGTGTTAAACATGCTAAACAGCTAATGTTTGCAGTTTGGATAGTGGTGTTGGCTGCAGAAGTAAACTGAATATCACAGCATTTTCTTTACGACTACATTTCCCATACACGTGCTGTCTGTCAAAAATGAAATGCATCCTATGTTTCCACTGTAAGTAACTCAAAAGACAGAACTGTATTTGCTTCCTGCTTGTGTGCGCAGTCATACAGCTTCTGACCTGCCACCATCTCTGCTCTCCCCCAGAATGTCTTTGCCATGGACCTCCGCAGCGCTCACAAGATGACGGAGAAGCCTCCGCCCCGCATTCGCCTCTCCCTCACCCGCTCCATGAGCACAGACGTGGACCACGTTGAGCACGGCAGCATGTACCAGCGCCAGGTGAGGAGGAATGGCTGGCAGAGGGTGGCCAAAGGAGGGCGAGATGGCAAACGTATGCATCTGCAGAAGAAGAAGATGGAGCCCATGGAGGAGGACTGGGGCGGCACCAGTGAAGAAGAGAAGTCTGAGAGCACCATGGGGGAGAGATGTGAAGGCAGTTTATATGGTTGGTTTGTCAAGCTGATAACAAAACGCAGTAGCCCCACCATGACCTTTGACCCTTAAAAATGAACAAGATGTGTCACCATCTCTTTTCAGGCCTGTCAGAGTGCAGCTCACCTGCTTTGCTCGAGCAACATGACCTGGAGCTGCAGGTGGGGGAGAAGTTGGGTGGTGACCTGATGCCGGTAAGCTCGCACACGTGGATCGACATTATGGGCGAGTGCGATTCGACACCGAAGCCAATGCTTGTGCGCAGCCAATCAAAGGACAGCACCTCTGCATCTGAGGCCAGACTGGGCGATGCAGTTTCTGTGAGTGACAGGTCAGATTCGGACAGAGGAGAAGAGGGCTGGGAGTCAGGCCCGGAGAGAAGCAATGCAACCTCAGTGATAGTGAGCATTCGGGGGAGCAGGGGGACGGCAGGTGACGCCGCTACCGTCTGCTCCCTGGCTGAGGTGAGGAAGGAGGAAGCGAGAGGCGACGATTCGATCGTCGCCCCAGAGACTGCTTCCCCAACAGCAGATCAGCCGAAGACCGTCATCTTGACAAAAGTGACTATAAACTCTGTGACGGTGACGTTTAAAGAAGCGAGGGTGGCCGAAGGCTTCTTTAAGGGCTACTGAACAAGGGTGACGAGTGGCACCGAGAGCTCAGAATAACCATAATTAGACTTGCCACTCATTTTGTACATGTAAAATGGTCACGTATGTAAGATAACTCTACATGTTTACAAAGCTACATTCATTTCCCGCTGAGTTCAGTGAAGAAATTTTTGCCTTTGCATAAAAAGTGAGTGGTAATTTTATTATTGTGGCTCATTTATTAGATGTGATAGGAAGCCTGAGGCCCTTAAAAAAGTGCTCAAATTATCCATAAGAATCCAGCAGACTAAATAGGTCTCTGGCTGGTTTCTTCCCCGGGGCCGCTGGGTTTACCGAGAGTGAGACACACGTGAGACAGCAGCCTGAAACGATGCAGTTCAGATAACTACTCAGATGCAGCTACTTTTCTCAGTGCTTTCCAGCAAGACATTGGTCTCACACTCAGATCGGTTCTCGGGGCCCGTTTTCAGTCGCTCCTCTTTCTTACAAATGATTTTGTAAAGATGTTTCTTTTGTCATTTAATTATTTTTTTTAGTATTTGCACAGAGCTAACCGCATGCCCTGTCAGTCTGTGCCACACATGCTCAAAGCCCTGTCCTGTGCTTTGTTGAAGAGGTTTATTTCTGTCACAAAAGCAAGAAAAAAAACAAAAAAACAAAGACAGAGAATTAATGCCTGTCGCTTAGATGAAGTTCTGCGCTTCAAGGAGGATGGATGCACAAAAACAAGTACTCAGCCGTGTTCGCCCTTTGTCTGTCCCTTTATTTTTCAAGTATGAAATGCTACCTGGTTCTATTTTTGTATTACCATTTGATAGTCCACTCTCTTCACTAGCCTTTGTGCATATCAAAACAGGAGGTGTCGTTTTACTCAGCTGCTGTGTAGGTAATGTGCAAATGAAAGCAAGTGTACATTCAGCCGGACCGTAGTGCGCTTTTATTTATTGCATGTCACACGTATAAGCTAAACTAACTTATGTCACTCGGTGTGTCCAAACAAGTCTCTTTCTCTCTGACAAACATGAAAAGTCAAAGATGTCTTCTCTCTTAAAAAATACATTTTTACTTTGACTCTATTTCCAATAAATGTGTACAACAGTAGCTGCCGCCTGGAGTGTGCTTAGAGGGGGTGGGTATAAAGACATGTTTCTGTGTTACCTTTCTGAAAGAGATGACGAAGCCAGTCATGAAACACAGATGTATCCAAATTTATTTATTCATTTCTTGGGAAGGTTTTTGGTTTTTTTTGTTGTTGTTTTTTGACAATGAACCTTCTTTGTTGTAGTTTTGCTTTAGTGCCTCGTGATGAGAGATTTGTTTCAAACCCACTATCGAAACCTAACAACCAACTGACGAGCAGTTTCACGCCCTTGTCGTGTCATGATAAATAAAGCAGAGAAAAGTTGCATTTGGTAGCTGTTCACTGAAATTTGGAGAACAAGGCACAAAAACATGTAAGTGAACCATTTATTTGGGGTTTTTTTGGCCTTACACGGAGAGCAAAAACCAGTTGGTACAGTCTTAAAAAGAGAATGAATGCAGCTCAAAGCAGCGTGAAAGACCAGACCTTGGTTAGATGTTAGACCACATCCAGCCAAGTCAAGGACACTCGAGGAGGTGAGGTAGGTGTATCGTCAAAGTCTGAAATCAAAAGACGCCTTCATGAATGTTCACAACAAGGTACAAGCCACTGGTTAAACTCAATAACAAGAAGGTTCGATTAGACTGTGTCAGAGCCTGCACAGCTCTGGAAATTTCTTTTAAAAGATGAAACCTACGATAAATCGGGTAAGATGCTTGCCAGCCAGTTAAGGGGCTTCCAGGCAAAACAACATATCACGAAGATTAGAATGGCTAATGGTAATATCACTTCGGACCCTTCCAAAATTAATGATACGTTTAGGGCTTTTTACTCCCAACTTTACACCTCCGAATTCCCGCAGGAAAGCACTTTAATGGATAACTTTCTAAAGACTTTGAATGTACCTATGCTTTCCTCTGATAGTAAAAACAGATTGGATGAACCCATCACGCCAGAGGAGCTGAGCGCAGCCATCTCCTCATTGCAGCCTGGGAAATCCCCTGGCCCTGACGGCTTTCCTGTAGAATTTTTCAAAGCATTCTCACCCTTGCTTTTACCTCAACTACATTTAACCCTTTCCGACTCATGGAAGTGTGGTAGACTTCCGCCATCCTTTTACGAGGCAAGTATTGCTCTTGTCCCAAAGAAAGGTAAGGATCCTGTGGAATGCTCATCCTTTAGGCCAATCTCTCTATTAAATGTTGATGCTAAAATTTTGGCCAAGGTTTTGGCGCGTAGGCTGGAAAATATCTTGCCCTCAGTTATATCCGAAGATCAAACAGGCTTCATTAAGAATCGTTACTCTTATTCCAATATCCGCCGACTATTGGATGTATTATACACCCCTTCCAATCAGGGTCCTGAGTGCATTCTCTCCCTAGATGCGGAGAAGGCATTTGATCGGGTAGAGTGGAAATATTTATTCACGATCCTAGATAAATTCAATTTTGGATCGAAATTTATTTCATGGATAAGGTTATTATATATGTGCCCTAACGCTTCAGTTTTTACTAATTCCATACAGTCGCGGCCTTTCAACCTCCAACGAGGAACCCGTCAGGGATGCCCCTTAAGTCCTCTTCTTTTCAATCTGGCTATAGAACCACTCGCCATTGCACTCCGCAGCTGTGGGGAGATCAATGGGATCCGGAGGAAAGGTGCTGAACATAAAGTATCCTTGTATGCCGATGATCTTTTAATTTTTATTTCAAACCCCAAAATATCTGTACCTGCAATGTTATCCATACTTCGCCAATTTGGCCAGTTTTCAGGATACAAGCTCAACCTATGTAAAAGTGAGTTGTTTCCTGTGGATGGAGGGGCACCAGTGTTTGACTATACTACCCTCCCCTTTAGAATAGCAGGGAATCAATTTACATATCTAGGTGTAATTATTACAAGGACACATAAATGTCTCTTCAAAGCGAACTTCCTTCCTCTGTTAAATAATGCAAAAAAACATCTGGCACAGTGGTCCCCTCTCTCCACCTCTTTGGTGGGAAGAATCAACTCAATCAAAATGAATATACTTCCTAAATTTTTGTATCTCTTCCAATTGTTACCAGTATTTATCCCCAAATCCTTCTTTGATTCCTTGGACTCAATTATCTCGTCTTATATATGGAGGGGTAAACGCCCTCGATTGAACAAGGCTCAACTCCAAAAACCCAAGAGTCGTGGAGGCCTGGCACTGCCTAACCTTCGATATTACTATTGGTCAGCAAACATGCGCTACATTATATCTTGGCTTTACTTCCACAACAAGGGTAATTGCCCATCCTGGGTGCTCATGGAGTTGAACTCGCCCACAGGCTCTTCTGTCCTGGCCCTGATTGGATCTTCACTCCCCCTTCCCCCAAACAAGACAATCGATAACCCAGTTGTCTGGCACACGGTGAGGGTGTGGGCTCAGATGAGGAAGCATTTTGGATTAACAGGTTTCTCTCTTCTAAGTCCAATTCTTTCTAACCCCCTTTTTCAGCCATCACTATCTGATCCTATATTTCGAGATTGGCATGATAAGGGCATTACATGTTTCAATGATCTATTTTTTGACAATACTTTTGCATCTTTTGCCCAGCTTTCTGAAAAATTTAATCTCCCACGTACACATTTTTTCAGATATTTGCAGACCAGACATTTCCTCCAATCTCAGATTCCAAACTTTCCGGTAGCGCCAGCTGCAAGCCCAGGGGATATGCTCCTCACCCTAATCCCAACACGTAAAGGGTTTATCTCTCTTATTTATGACAGGCTGGTGAGCATGAACGGTTCTTCGATAGATCGGATTAAAACGGCCTGGGAACAAGATTTAAATCAGTCCCTGTCTATGGATACATGGGACTTAATACTCAAATTAGTTAATTCCACGTCCCTATGTGCCCGCCACTGTCTTTTACAATTTAAGGTTGTGCATAGGTTCCATCTCTCCAAAGTCAAACTATCCCGTATGTATCCGAACGTTGACCCTACCTGTGATAAGTGTGGGAGTGCGGAGGCTTCCCTTATTCATATGTTCTGGAAGTGCCCTAGCCTCGAAGGATTCTGGAGAGATATATTTCAGACCTTATCCCTACTTGTTGGACACCATATGGATCCTGACCCTTTAGTTGCGCTTTTTGGCACCACTGGAGAGGCTGATGCACGGTTGACCTCGTCACAGCGTTGCATGCTCTCCTTCGCCTCCCTTGTAGCTAGACGTACAATCCTCCTAAGATGGAGGGGTGCCCCTTTGCCCACCCAGGCTCAGTGGCTGAGGGACCTTATGTACTATCTGAGCCTTGAAAAGATCCGGTATGCGATTAGCAACAACAGCGGTAAGTTTTACAAGGTGTGGGGGCAATTCCTGAAATACTTTTCCAGCCTCCAGGCTACAAACCCGACTTCCAGCGTTGCTCAGTAAATCCTCCCCCCTTCTTCTTCTTTTTATTTATTTACTTATTTATTTATTTATTTATTGTTAGTCGTTTGTGTGTTTTTCTTATTTTGTTTTTGATTTATCTGTGATGTTGTTTTTATTTGTTTGCTTCTTTTTTCTTGCTTTGTTTGTTTGGTTTTTTCCTTCCTGGTCTGAGGGATAGGGGTTCTAAGCGTTGTGGGTAGGGGATAAACTGCTGGAAGCAATTATAAGACATGTGAGTGTGTCATTAATCTGTATTCTGATATTTCAGTTTTAACAGTCGCTGTGAAACTTGCTTGTTTGGTGTTTGTCAATTCTGCGTGTATTTGCTTTTCTTTGTTGCTTCAACTCAATAAAAATATCTTTGAGAAAAAAAAAAAAAAAAGATGAAACCTAGATTAACTTGTAGCAGAATGATGCAAAGAGAAACCGCTCATGAGCTGACCTGTTTTCACAGAAATGATCCCCACTCCAGACACCTTATCAAATGGTGATTAACCCTCATGTTCATTTCTCCGGTACAGCAACGCTGTTCCTGGGTCAGTTTGACTTGGGGCATATTTAGTTATCTAAAAGTGTCAGAAACTTTTAGAAAATTACGATACACGTTATTTAGCATTATTAACTCCATTACTATTTCATTCAATAATTAGTGCAGTATACAATTAGTTTCTTACATCTCACACATGGGGGTTCAGTGAGGATATCACTAGTTTTTCATTATATACACTGGAAGGACTTACATATAAAATACAATCATTTTTCATGACATTGTTTTTTTTAATCTAGTCTAACAATAGGTGCCAATTTGTCTTTCTCTCATCTGGCAGTGCTTGTCTCTCAATTGTCAAATTGGCTTACTCTGCAGAAAACATAGTCTCCAGGGCCATCATGGCATAAAATATGTCTCTGCATCCCACAAACTGGCTGTTGATTGAACCTTTGACCATACATGGGACCCTCAAACATCCATACAAATGCATTTTATCCAGCTTCCAGTTCTCCCCCCAAAATCCACAGTCACTTTAGTCATTTTGAGCATGTCTGTCTGTCTGTATTGAATTGGGCTCAAAAGCTGACTTGATGTCTATCACGTGCCATCCTAGTGGGCCCTGGTGCTGTCTTCATTATGCTTCATGCCAACAGTTTTGCCTGATGTGCATTTGAGGATGAAGATCATTATATTTTACCATTTTCTGATGCGATTGTCGTGCTTGCAGGGATATGATTGGCATTTTCCTCATTTGGAAATCATCAGAATCAGAAATGACCTCAAGATGGTCTTCATCTTCAGACACATCCATCCTCCTCTGTGATCAAAGTTGAGTTCTAGAGCCTCCGTAAATCACGTGTGGCTGCAGAGTGTCATGTTGTTAGGACTCCTTTACAGAGAACCTTTATATGCTTTGCTTCTGTATTGCTGCACATGGCCTGATAAAGGAGACGTGGAAATCACTTCAGTAGGCCGGTCAGAGTGAAGTTAATGTGACTGATTGAACAGATATTCTTGCTGTTTGTCCTGTGTGCTAGTAGCTGTACTTCGAGTAAAAGAGAGTCAGTGAAAATGTAAAAGGAAAAAGCCAATTTTACACCAAAGAATAACCCACTCCATTTACTTGTTGTTTAAGGGTGTGAGAGCAACGTTTAAATATAAAGACAGAATTCAATTTGATGTGAGGTCAGTGAGAGGTTGTGGTAAAATTGCTTTCAGGCAACAGGGGAAAAACAATTAAGAATTAAAGTTGTGTCTAAAATCAGAATTGATCATTATTTATTACTGATACTGATGGTGATGCAATTTTCTGGAGAACTGATTTGTCACTGGGTGCTGATTTCATACCTGTTGATCTCTAATCTGAATCTTAACCTGCTCCGGAGCGGGCCTGGTTGATGTGACTGCTGATAGAAGCAGCCTGATGAAATGAAACGGGAGATTCTGACCTGATCTCAGTCCAACAGAGCAGAGCATGCCTTTCAGTTATCAAGTACAAAACTGAAGGTAAGAAAGTCCTGCTTTATTCCACATATTTCAGTTTCTAATGATCAAAGAGGAGACAGTAACCTGAACACATATTGCCAAACTTCTCTTCATTTCTCTTCAGTCACTCACACACTTCTATCAATGCCTCTTTAAAGACAAACAACACTGTATTCTTCATCCAGTGGTTTGAAATTTGGTTGGGTTTTTTTTTTTGTTTGTTTTTTTTAAACCCTCCACTAGAGGGCATAATGCTCTCACGCAAAACATTCCTGTAAGTGACGCCATGAGATTCTAGTGAACAGTGTGATTCATGGGTCAGCGTGTCAGAGGAGTGCAGCACGGGAAATGGTGGCGCTGCTGAAATAACAGTGTTTAACTGGAAGAGAGAAAAATCAGTGTCAATTCCCACGATCATGGGGAGAGAAAAACTAACACAGGGCTTTCAATAACAACAAGTAGAAATGGATGAGCACAGGGCATGCACTTTTGTGGAGCATGGCTTTTACCTAATGTATGTGAAGGGAATCCTTTCTGTTGTAATCAGAGGAAGGTTAGGCTGTCTATTATCCAACAGACCCAAGACACCAAGACGTCTGAAGCTTTGCAGATTCTGCTGAATGTGAGGGAAACTACACATTCTTGAATCACTGTTTCAGTTTCTCACAGGGGCTGGCTCATAAAGGGATAAAATTGCTTTGATTGTCACATGTTGTTCAAAGAAGGTATGCCGACCTACGGATACATCCAAACTGAAACACCAAAGCTGTTGCCAGACACCTCCATTCATGGCATCTGTCAGTTTCTTGATCTGCTGACGATCAACCTTTCCTGCAGCATCCGCGGCCTCCCAGACACTGTTCAGAGAGGTGTGCTGTTTTCCTTCACAGTGACTCTCCCACAGGCTCTCGGTGGGATTTAGGTGTGGTTTGGGACTGAATCCGTGTGTCATTATTCTTTCATCTTTAAGGCCTGCGATGGAACATTAGCCAGTATAAAATTCACAGTCTTCTTGAAAGATGCAGACCTTCTCATCTTTAATAACACCAGCCCACACCAGTACCTCACCTCCACCTTGGAGTCTGATTTGAAGTGGAAGAGCCACCATCCATATCCTCTGTCAAGAGTTACTCTCATCTCATTGGTCCATAAGTTTGTCCTTGGATATTTCTTGGCCCGGTCTTGACTTTTCAGTCGGATACGCAGCTTCCGTGTCTCTGAGCACTGAACGCCTTTTACCATCTGGGCACTGCAGGTAGGCTGCAGTACTGGATTATGACAGCGCTGGAGGATAACGGCTTCCTGGCACCTTCACATTTGATTCTTCTCCAATTTCTGGCAATTCATTTGCATCTTTTCTTTTCACAGCATGTTTTTGTGAACTTTTTGACTACTGCCAACAAAATGTTTGATGGTTCTGTGATCATGGCACATGCTGCACCCCTCTGAAAAACTTTTTACTTTTTCTATTTTGCTTGTCAGAGTCAGTCAAATCTCTTTTTTTGTCCCATTTCGCCCAAGGAAAAGACACTGCCTATTATTTATCTTCTATCTTGAAATGGGCTGTTGATCTCCTTAGGCCGCATTCTCCCTCATTACACAAAGACACATCCCCTGACATCCCTGAATCCAATATCCATTCAAGTGTATACGGCCTGGAGTTGGAAATTATGCATAAGATAGACGATATAGTCAAAATACTCAGAGGTGACTGTACTGTACTGGAGGATTTAGAAGTTGAAACATGGAGGAATCAGCAATGCACGGATGCAGAAATAATAAAGGAGTAATGGAGAAGTTGGTGGATTAGGTCTACTTACTGATAACCATTAAGTAACTGTTTATATTTAATTAATGATACACTCATATAAGCTCTTTGGGCTGGTTGTTAATTAGTTATGATGTACCGCTCTGCAACCATCAGGGTGTTCCAAGCTTGTTCTTTGAATTTTGTGTCCTTTGTTGTAAGCTATCTTCGGTGCATCGTGGCCGGGAGCCTTCAGCATGAAGCAGGTTCAGGGTTTAGCAAGCGTCACATTTCTTGACCTTGTTCTTGGCAATGACAAAGTGTTCAGGGTTAGATGTTACAAACAAAGAACTGAACTGCGATGCCATAAATGGGTGCTTTTTGTAACTCCACACACTCACAGAAATATCCAGAGAGATGTGGACATAGACAAATGCTGTTGTTTCTGTGATGTAGCAAAGAACAAAGTAAGCATTATGTTAAGTTTAAGTAAGACTTCACTGGCAAATGAATCAAATCTATACAAAGTGCTCTGTGTTTGCAGCCTCTGCCCTTCTTCTTCATCATTTCTGTCGCTGGATATCAGCTTCTTGGCCAAATCCTGATTGATGGCGATCACAGTTTGCTGGCTTCTCCTTGTCCACCTGCTTTTAAAGGATTGACCACTAATCCTCAGTTGGATTAAGATCTGGGGAGTTTCCTGGCCATGGATCCAAAATGTGAATTTGATGATCTCCAGGCCATTTAGTTATCATTTTTATCTCGTGATATCACGCTGGAAAACGTGCAAATTGCCCCCCAGATTGAGGAATGAGGGCAAGCAGAAGCTTGTAAACTGTGATCATCTTCGTCATTGATCATGTATTTAATGTCATAAGACTGGATTAATGGGAAGTCTGGGACAGCTAAGTGATTCTTCTAAGCTTTCAAAACCGTATCCTTGAGAGATCACTTCGGAATGGTTGTGGTTTGGATGTGAGCACCTGATGTGGAGCTCGTCTGTAGTACATCTCATCCGTCAACACCAACGCTGGTATTGGCATCAGATCGATACTTTGTTTCTATCCTCTAATGTGTATTTTTCCTTATTTGGAAATGAAAAATGTACCTCAAACATGCACTGTGAAAAATGTCAGAATCTTTTTGTCAACTGTCATGTCAATTTTTTTAGTCTTTAACACATTTAAACTACGGAAGTTGACCCAAAGTCGGGAACATTTCCAGGTCTCTGAAAGTCTTTTTTCAAAATGCATGAAATGCTGAAAGATGTGTTCTTTATTATCAAGTAATTATAGTAGCACTAACAAAGAGCCACACACAGGACGCACCGCTATTGGTAATTTTCATTTTATTATAAAAACAGTATTTGAGTCCACAGTTTGTTTCCTTTGTACAGTAAAAAATATTAAATTAACCTCCCAAAGGTCTTAGCAGAAAGATAAAGAGGATGGAGTTCATGGGGAGGAAGCTCACCCCAACTCCCTCTCGAAGAGTAGGCAGGGGGGATTTAAAGTCCAAGGGAAGCAGCAAAGGGGACGAGGCAGAAAGAGACGGAAACCAGCTGCTCACATCACCTTCTTTTGCCTCAGTTCTGTGCAACACAGTTCATTTGGATTGTTATCCTGTTTACTTCAAAACAGCAGAATCCTAAAAACACTAAAACCCCACCCCACTCTTTTTGTTTTTCATATCCCAGCCAATGTACTCAAAATGTTACAGGCACACAGGTATGCACCCCCCTCCCCAAGCCTCCACTGCTCCGTTTTAAGAGTCTTTAAAAAGGAAGGAGTGCACACACATTCGAGGGAGAGGGCTTTGCATGTTTGTGAGGCGGGGGGAGAAGAGTGTCTTCCAGCATGACTGATGTCCCAGAAAAACAAAAAGCTGTCCGGGAACGTCGGAAACACATCTGTTCAACACGTCAGACTCGGAGCAGACCCTCAACCTCTGCGAGAAAACACCAACATTTTCCCCAGCTGGAGAGAGTCGACTACAGACATCTAAATCTTAACAGTCAATAACAAAAATATATTTCTATAGGAATCGTAGCAGTCTCAAGGTACATAACCCCGCCCCCTCCCAAAATAAAAGAAATAAATAAAGCAAACCCAAACATTAAAAAATAAAAAAGGGAAGATATGCATCATATTTGGATCTACATTAACAATTATCCACATCACTCTAAAACAGAAAGAGTTTGACATAAGCAAAACAAAATGGATATATATTTATTTTAAAAAAAATTTGTATGCATGAAATCATTTCCTCTTTAATTCTCGATCACTTTTAAAATCTTAAAAACCATTTCTGAAAAAAACAACAACAACAAAAAAAGGCAAGTACTTGTATTTATCCCCCAAAAATATCACCTTTTGTGTACTCTGTAACAGGTGGCAGGATGGGGGTGGGTGGGGGTGCTAGAGAAGCAGTCTCCCTCTTTGTCCACAATTGGCAAAAAATATATATATATATTAACAGCAATAACTTACAATTTATTTATTCTAATTCTTTTAACAACTGGTTGATTTCTTGTTCATCTCCCATAGGAAGTTCAGTTCAATGCATCTTTATTGAAAACATTTTAAATAACATTTAATAATAGTATTAAAAAAAGAAAGAAAAAAAGAAGGCTGAATAATAACAGTAATACTGTCCTGGGCGAGTGCAGTCTGTGCGAAGGATCACGGAGAACTTCAGCTCAGCTTGACACTTTGAGGAGAAGTCCTACATGATGTTTAAAGGGTTGTGATTCATGTTCTGGCTCAGCGGGTCCTGGCTGTTGCCCCCTGGCCCGTGCAGACCGGCCATGCCACTCAGCTGGGACAGCATGGCACTCTGGTCTGACCCAAATTGCTCCATAGTGTTCTGCTGCTGCTGCTGCTGAGTCGTTGGCTGCTGCTGTTGCTGTGAAGGAACTACCATTCCCGGGTGGTGCTGGTTTAGATGGCTTGAGTGTGGCGAACCTGTCTGCAACTGGGGGGAGATGTGGTGCGGAGAAGGCTGAGGCTGCATGCGTGGGGACGGGCTAGAGTGCGGCGGCTGGGACTGGGGTCTGGGTGACGGTTGTGGGGACCGCACCTGGTTAGCCAAGGATGTGGGCAGAGGCTGGCCCTGCAGGTGTGGATGTGGAGACTGGGCGATCTGCTGCGGCTGCTGAGGGCTCATGGGGTTACTGTGCTGGGCTGGTGACCCACCGGGGCCCATATGTCGCTGCTGGAGCAATCTCTGGTGGAGCACTTGTAGGGCCTGAGAAGGTTGGGGTCCACTTTGTGCAGATTGAGGGACCTGGGGTGGCTGCTGAGGGCCTCCTACACCCTCTCCACCTGGACCTGCATCACCCCCTGGCAGGCCAGCCATGGTATGTTGCTGCTGCTGCTGCATTTGGAGATGATGCTGTTGTTGAAGCCTCTGTTGGAGTGCCTGCTGCTGGGCCACAGAGCCTGGGTAGCCTTGCCCCTGCTGGCCCGGTGGACCACCAGGCTGCTGGGGACCAAGAGGCGGACCTCCAGGAGGACCCTGTCCCACAGTGGGAGGCTGCATCCCCGGCTGTCCCATGAATCCCTGGCCCTGTGGTGGCTGTGGTTGCTGAAACTGACCATGATTAATACCCATCTGCTGCTGCTGCTGCTGCTGCTGCTGCTGCTGCTGCTGCTGAAGATGCCGTCTCATGAACAATTCTCTAAGCTGAGGATTGCTGATGTTTCCCATCTGTGGCCCCTGGCCCTGGATTCCTCTCCCCACTCCCTGCTGCTGCTGCAGAGCTGCAACCTGCTGCTGCTGTAAACCGCTGAGCATCGGTCTCTGCTGCTGCTGCTGCTGCTGTACTTGCTGCAGCTGAGCCATAGTGGCGATGTTCACATTGGCCCCTCCCTGACCCCCCATGTGCATGCCTGGCTGACTAACACCAGCAGCATTCAAGTTCACCTGTGGTGCCCCACCTCCAATGACATTTCCAACAGGCCCCCCTGTGGGACCTGGTCCTCCTGGCACAGCCCCTGGTCCGCCAGGGCCCCCCTGCCCCCCCTTATACTTTGATGCCCTCTGTTTGATAAAAGCAGCCATCAGCTGTGGGTTTGACCGCAAGATGTTGAGGACTTGCTGTTGCTGAGGTGGAGAGCTAGGTGAGCGGAGCATCCGTAACAGCTCCTGGAGGGCTGCTTGGGGGAAGTTTCCACCAGCAGCGCCAACCCCCTGGATACCAGTGGCTCCAGGTACACCTGTGACCCCGCCTCCAGCGCCTTGCTGCTGCACCATATTCATCAAGGCAGCATGGCCCTGAGCCTGTTGGTGCTGCTGCTGCTGCTGCTGAGCGGCCATCATGCCAGTGTGGCCCACTTGGTTCATCATAGCTTGTCTCTGGTGGGGCGGCATCCCCTGGGCTGTCCACTGTGTTTGCTGCTGCTGTGGGTTCTGAAGTGGAGCTCCCATCCTCTGCTGCTGGAGCTGTACCTGAGGGGGCAGCTGGCCATGTGGGATGTTACCTTGCTGAGGAGGCTGCTGCATGGGCCCGCTGGTGCCAACCATCATCCCTGTAGGAGCACCTTGCTGCTGATCCATGTGGGCCCGAGCAGCTGTCACTGCCACTTGGGTCTGCGGTGGCATGCCCTGGGCTCCTACCATGCCTACAGACCCTGGGTGTCCCATGCCCATCTGCTGACCTTGACCTTGTTGATGTTGAGTGTGAGAAGGCATCAACTTTCCAGCTGCCTGGGCTGCCTGTCTCTGTAGTGCCATCTTCCTTTGAGCGTCAGCCACCTGCTGAATCTTCATAGCGATTTCTACAGCTGCCGGTGGAGGGCCAGAAGGTTGCTGCTGTGGAAGGGAGGGCTGGCTCGGCGGCTGGTTAGGAGGTTGCTGGCTCCCAATGTTTCCAGTCATGACAGCGCCACCAGGCTGCTGCTGTTGTTGGGGAGGCGTGGCAGAGCCAAGGACTGGTTTACCTTGGGACTGGTGGACTGGTGAGGAGCCTGGAGGTCTGCTGGAAAATTGAGGCAAACTGTTGTGGTGCTGCTGGAGCTGCTGAGGGTTGGTCACTGCTCCACTGGGCTGCTGCTGATGTTGTGGAGAGTTCATTATCCCACCACCACCACCTCCCCCTCCTGGAATTTGCTGGAACTGATGATGAAGGGCAAGCTGGGGAGGCATCCCTCCTGGCTGCTGCTGCACTCCTGGACCAGGACCCATTCCCTGCTGCGGGACTGGAGGCATTGACTGAGTCGGGGTTTGAGGAGTTGGAGGCTGCGTTCCACCAGATGTTGGGGTACTAGGCGCTGTGGTAACATTGTTTCCTGGTGATGGAAGTCCAACTGCAGATCCGCCCGGTGGCCCTCCAGCTGGCTGGGTCACCCGCTGCATGGTGGCCATCCTCCTTCTCAGCATCTGGGCCTGCTGCAGTCTGTGCTGCAGCTGCTGCTGCCGGAGTTTCTGCTTAATGTTCAGACAGAACGGGACAGGACATTTGTTCTCCTGGCAGTGTTTGGCGTGGTAGCAGCACAGAGCAATGAGCTGCTTGCAGATAGGACAGCCGCCATTGGTCTTGCGCTTGCAGCCCTTTGTGTGCTGCACAACGCGCTTCATCTTCTGACAGGACGGCAGCGAGCAGTTGGCATTGCGACACTGGCAAGCGTGGACCAGCGACTGGATGCAGCGCTGGATGCTGAGACGGCGAGAGTCACCGGGGCTTTGAGTAGCTGCCGCTGCCTGGTTGCTGCTGTCGTCATCCAGGCCAAGCCCCAGCTTTTCCATCTTGTGCTCATGACCCTTAGTGTTGTAGCAGGTGATGCACAAGTCATAGTCCTGGAAAATTAGGCAAAATTAATCGTTTAATAACACAAAACTGATAGATTAACTAACATATGCTACTGTGAAATGAAAAATTGTGCTTTAAAAAAAAAAGATCTGAATATTCATAAAGTACAGTTTAAATGTTTCTCACCTCGCAGACAGTGCAGTGGAAGCGAGTCTCCACGTGGTGTTTACACTCGTTGCAGGTATAGACGAAGCGGTCCTGGCTCTGGTTGTGGAGCTCCACCAACATACACATGGAGCTCCACTTGGACCTCCTGAGAGAGCTGAACTCCAAGTGCTTGTCTCTGGCCAGAGTTAGAAAGGCATCACGGCCGTCCATCAGATCGCAGGCCATTAGAGGATCTGGGTCGGTGATGGGGGGCAGTGAGTTGGCGGTGGGACCAGCAATGAGGCGGATGACGAAGAAGACCTGCCAGTTTAAAGCGAGGAAAATATTTAACCAACCTTTAACAAGATCTGATTTAGTATGTTTATGCGGGAAGATAAAACTGAGGGAAAATGTGTCTTTTTTCCCCTGCAGATCAGTGAGTCAGTGTTTTGTTTTGTTTTTTATCATTTATCATTGCACTAAACAATTTTGGTCTCTTTTCTTTTTTAGACTTAAAGTTGAGGATCATTAGAAGCGTGGTTGCTTTGAAGGACAAGTAGGTGCCACTCAGACCACTAGCTTCCTGCTAGGTGTCACAGAACTGGACCTCTGAACTGGGGCAGACTTAAATGCAGCTGCTTGCTTTGTGGCTTCTTCAAAATAATTTATTTCAGTGCGTGAAATTAAAGGATTTTATTAGTCTGTTGCATACAATGTATGTGTGCAACTTGCTTTTTGGTGTCAGCTGATAACTTCCCTTCCCCCTTTTGTCCAGCTGTAGTCACTTCTGGTGCCAAAAACACAGCTGACAACAGGTCATGATGGTATGGATGAAGCTTCAAAAACGGGAGCTCACAAACCAGCAGTGGCATAACACTGGCTGGCTTTTATATACAGGCCATGAAACAAGGTGACTTTCTTGTTAATGGTTGTGTTGCCAAAAGGCATCTTTGAGGTTGCACTAAGCACATGGACTGTGTTTTAATGCCGCCGTATTAAGTAAGTAATATCAGAACTGCTCCACAAATCAGTCTGATGGCTGATAGTGGTATAAATATGCTGCAGTGTCGAGTAAGAGAGTAAGCAGCGGCACTACGACTAAATTAGACTTGCATACCTCTTTATGTTTCTCCATTGTGGCGTAAAGTTTCTGGGAAAGGTCGTTGGAAACGTTGGGCATCCCTGGTTTTTTCTTATTGGCTCGGCTCAAGCTGCTCTTGTTCTTGCTCGTCTTTTTATTGTTCTTCTTTTTGGCATTCTTGCTGTCTCCTTTTATGGCCTGTGAACGTTTAAATGTCAATTAAGCAAGAGGACACCGCGAATATATATATTGTGACAAAAATTGAGGACCTTGTTCCACTCACATCTGTGCTCTCATTAGAGGTGCTGTTCTCCTCCCTCTTCCTCTCCTCCTCCTCCTGTTCCAGTTCCTTGATGCTCTCCTCCAGGACGTTAGGCCAGAAGTCGCCCTCAAAGTATGGCAGCTCCTTGGCACTGGTCAGCCGGTCTTCTGTTGCCTGCTTGAAAATGTCCTAAAGGGATGACGAGGACGAAACAAGGTAATGCTGTTAATGAGGTTTCAGAGGGTCACACAAAGCATGCAAGAAAACTATGTTAAAGACAGTCCAGGGCGATGGAAACCGTAAGAAGCCACATGAAACTACCAGAGTACCTACAAGAACAGCTTGTAAATGGACTCATTTGCTCAAAGAATCTGGGACAACCAGACACAGAGCATGAGAATTAGGGATAAACTGTCTCACCTTGTAATCATGGACTACGCGCTCAGACACAGCCTTGTCCAGCATCTTCTTGTACCATTCCTGCAAGCGTTTAGGCTTGGGGATCTTCTGGTCCAGTGGGTGACAGTGGAAGATGTAGTCATCCCCTTCACTAGGAGGACAGGCCCAGATATGCCCTGTTGTAAACCTGAGACAGGGAGACAAGGAGCCTTTTATATAAAACTGAGCTTTTCATGCAACTAAAAGCATTCAGAAACAGCAAATGTAACACAAAGAAACTCTAAGCTCCTGTCTTACCCCAGCCTTTTGACATACTCCAGGTAGCCCAGCAGGATCTCGTGATAGACTGCAGTCCTGAGGTGTCGAGGTTTGAAGAAGTGCACGCTGTCCAGGTAGGAAATGTACACTCGCCTCTGATTGGGAGGAGGGCAATCTGAGCCGTACTCTTGAACGTGCATGCCGAAAAAGCAAACGTCCGCTCCGTCAACGTCCTCGAATGCAAACAGGGCTTTCATCCTGTACGGGAAAGACTCGGCCATCTCTCCGTTGTCCACAAACCTGACAGGGAACAAAAATAGGTGAAGAAAACTGGCGTCAAACATTATCAGCAAATGAAGAAACTTGACTGTGGCACGTGTGAACACAGACTACAGCCATGCAGCGCTTTTACCGAGTGAGCTAAAATCTGGTTAGGACAAAACTGTCAAAGCCAAAGGGGTTGGATGTTAAATGAGACGCAAGTAATCACTGAAATCAATTCAGATTGCAGCTTTCCTCCTTCTCGACTTGCTGGACACTTGATTTAATCTTTAATCTCCTCACTCACTGCTGAGTCACCTCTCATCTTCCCTTTTGATAATCTCATAATGATTTGCCTCGTCGCTGTGAAACGTAGGGAAGTATTCTTCTCACCGATTCCCTCAAGGATTCATACATACTTGCAGAGCCCGACAGAATATTTGGGCATTTAAAACGCTGATATATTAGCTGATGTTTTTTTTATTCATTTCAGACACACAAAAGCACAGATTTACCCAATACTTGTTATCTGTAGTTTTTCTTAATGAGTTCCTACTAAGATAGTATGACAATGCAGTTTAAAATATTGTTTTGAGCGTTTATCGGGTTTCAAACAAATGATATTAACAGGAAAGGTGCAGAGTGCCCCCTAGAGGACAATATACACAACACTACATCTCATAACCTTGTTTAGGATATTTCTCTCCTTTGTTTTTTAACTTTCATTTTCATTTATTGACCATTACAAACACTGATATAAAGAATGATACCGATAACATATCAGTATCAATATCCACCAATATATCCGCCACACTGATATATCTGCGCTAACTCTATGTAGAACAGGGATCAGTGTTTTCTCACACTTTAAATCATTTTTCATTGTTCCTGCAAAACTGACAAACATGATCTTAACTTATTACCCTTCACTTACATTTTTTTTATGCACATACTGATATTTTTGTTAATACATGTAATAATATGTAGCACCTCAAAACTTTCACCTACCAAAATCACAGCTTACCGTAATAACTCCTCCCATAGCAATTAGGAGTTTCCATGGATTCCCACCTCTAATCAGTAATTATGTTCCCCAAAAACCTGCAGCAGCAGTGAAATTTAACTGTTTACCTGGACTTCATTCCCGGCTTGACTTCAACCACCTTGTCTGAGACATGGACCACACGAATGGTGACCTCTCCAGACTCGGGATGGTTTTGCCGCTTGATGTAGTCGTTCACGCGAGTTTCTAAAAAGCTCCCCAACTTGGTTTGAGGAAGCCCTGCGGACACAGAGAAACAGGTGTGACCAAATAACAGGGCTGAGAGGTACCACTATTCTCACACTGTAGTTTTTGGTGAACAAGTATTTTAACTTCTTTATTTGTGAAAAACTGGAAGCAGCTGTGGGACAGAGCCTTTTTCTGACTTCATTCATTGAAAACCTCCACCAACAAATATCTACTACCTTATATCCAGGAAACAGACCTCCATACAACACATTTCATCAGCCTCACTCCAGTATAATCAATCTAATCTTTTGTCCTCCATTTGTTCAGTTTCCTCAGGTTTTTAAAGCACAAACTGCACACCCCACAGAGATATGGGAGATATCTCAATGAATCAACTCATTGGTGCAAAAACACCACTTTATGTCTGCCAAACGGTGTTACCGATGGCATTATCATATATTAAACTAAAGATAAGGGAACAAACAATGTGTTTTTCTGACAGGCTGCTAGTAACAAAGTGTTTAAAGTAGGGGTGGAAATTTAACGCATTAATTGCAATGAATTTGAAAATATAACGCATTAAAAAATAATGCATTTAATCGCACTTTGAATTCCTAGCTAAGGGGAATTTTTGTTGATGCACGATTTCCTGGTATACCGATTACACTGATGCACACATCAGAGCTACAAAGCATCAGAAGAAAGCGCATTGCTAGGACTGATGGGAGGCAAATTTCATTTCAAAAGACTACCTGATCGAACTGGACCTGAAAAAAGTCAGATGCAAGGACTGGACTGAAAAAGCAGCCAATGTCCAAAAACTTTGAAAGATGAAGAAACTGCTGCTCAAGACCACGAAAACGCAAAAAACTAAAGTCAGGACAGTCTGGATCATTGGAAAGCAAAGTGTAAAGAAATGAAGGGAAACTCAGGTTTATGTATAGGATGGCATTTCTAAGTTAAATGTACTTATAAAAACACTGAGAAATCCCTTCTTTCAGCATGGATGACTAATGCTAACCAGGCATAGTTTTCTGGGTAAAATCCAAATCTACATCAAAAAACAAAAAAAGAGCCTTGCTGGCAGCTTTCTTTACTGTTTTTCTGAGTCTGCTGGTGACAAAAACAACACCATTCTAGTAACTTTGCACGATTTACAGTTCAAAATAATCCTCATTTATCCTGCAGTGTATAGCAGGGGGGTAATACTGAACAGAATTGCAGAAACGGGTATTTAAAAGAGTAAATAAATGAATTGCACTATCATACTGTCTGCAATAATACTGGTATAAAGACATAAGGTCATATTAATGCTATGACAATGCCATAGATTTACACTCCCTACTGCCTGCAACAATTAGATGATCTGAGCATTCCTAAAAACTGTGTCAGATGATGACTGAAGTGCAGTGCTTTTCAAAATATACAAGAAACGTGTTCCTGCTGAAGGTGAAAACAAACTTGTTTAACCACTTGAGGCAAAAACCAGGCTACGAAGGAGGAGATACTAACAGCTGCTGATGTGCAACCCAGATGTAAACAAAAGAGCCTGCCGAGCACTGCTGGTGCTGCACTCCACATGACAGGAAGAGCATACAGTGGACAGAAATCACTGATGCGGTTACATACTTCGAAGTGAGGGCTTCAAGCAGCTAAAAAGATCAAAGATACGACAACCCAGACAGATTTTCAAGATTAGGTTACTTTAGTTACTGTTGCCTCAATGTCCAGGGAAAATACGACTTTGGCTACTTTTGTGCTTTTAATCTCAGCCTGATCTTTTTGTTAACACTATTATCGTTTTTCTTTTAAAAGGAAAAAAATAATGAAATTGTGGACACAAGCGGTGGAAATAAGCTTTCTCCAAAGGGTGGATGGGCTCTTCCCTAGCATAGGGTGAGGAGTTCAGTCATTCAGGAGGGGCTCAAAGTAGAGCCGCTGCTTCTCTACATCGAAAGGAGCCAGCTAACGCAGTTGCCTCTTAGGTAAGGTGTTCGGGTTAGGGATGTCCTACTGAGAGCAGCCCCCCCCCCCCGGGGGAGACCCAGGACACAATCTCCCTCTTGGCTGGCCTGCGAATGCCTTGGTGATTCCCCAGATAAGCAGGAGGAGGTGGCTGGCAAAAAGGAGGTCTGGCCTTCCTTGCCCCCGAAACTCGATTTCACATAATTGGGATAAAATGGCTCGATGATTTATTGTTTTGTTATTTTAGATTTTAACTGTGTTTCCTAGTTTTAGACTGGTCGGTCAGTCTAATTTTTTGCCCCTCATCTCTAGGTCACACTTTAAATGAGGAAGTAGAGGGTGGCTGATATTGCCTTGAAATTATATCACTATTTCACGACAATAAAGATGAAAAAAAAATATATATATATATACTGAAGGTTTTATTCATGCTTGCGCTTGAAACATATATTAGTGGAAGTAAATCAATCCTTACTGCCGGTGACACAAACCTTATTTGTCTAGATTATTTATCAAGATTGTTTAACAGGTGATGTAGCATAATGTAAACATAAAGACAGTCAACATTGATTTTATTCTGTGGCAAGTTTTGGTACATTTTTTAAATTATATACATTTTTCATTTATCTTCTAAGAGAGGCATTGAATTCATGTGAAGAGAAGATTTGTACATTAGCAGGAATGCACACCAGTGTTATAACAGTGTGAACGCAGTGTTATGTTTATGTGACAGTGCAATAAAAACATTTGTCACTACAATAAATATATAAAAATCAATGACCAATCCTGACACATAATCACAAATCTCAGCACCGATCAAAATAATTGTCCAAGCCAATTTTCTTCTGATTAGTTGCCTCTCTCAAACAGGTGCTTTATTAAAAATATGTGGGTAGGGCAAAGAAGAGAAGCAGAGGTGTAAGGACTAAGCATTAGACGAGCCCAGCTTTATTCCACTTACTTTTGGCGGCGTATTTGTTTTCTTTCCGTGTCTTATTGGCCTTTTTGAGACAGCTGTCACAAACAAATCTGGAAGTGAAAATTCAACGGTTAGATTTGGAGGTTACCATCAGCTCTGTCACAATAATCAGCAGTGACAGTGACAAAGCGGCTCTAATCAAGACATGACTCGGCCTTTCATGCTAGTCCTCCTTTCTTTAAACAACTCTAATGAGTGGGAAATCACTCACATCTCTCAATTAAAAACAGACCACACATGTAGGGAGGTCAATCTTGGAGGAATGAGTCTCTTTGCTACGGGACTGCCGCCACGCTGTCAAGCATTTTTGACACCCCCACCCCGATGTAGCGTTTGAGATTTAAAACCTATTTTAAATCAGCAGCAGCTGGAAAAGTGAATGTCAGACCCAACATTTGTAGTTGGGCATATTAAGTGATTTTAGTTAAAAAAAAGAAAAAAAAGAATGGAGATTATATTCCAGACCCAGTCACGCAGAGAGCGTGTGTGTTCGCGTGTGTGTCTGTGATAGCTGGCTCACCCTGACGGCCATATGGTTTCATTATGGAGGACGCAGATCTGGTGCATTTTACGGCCGCAGTCGATACATTCCACAAGTCTGAGCGGGGAGAGAGCGCGAGGAGACAAAAGACAGACGTTCAAAAGTTAGTACAGTGAAAACATCACACCCGAGGAAATAACCCGCTTGATTCCTCGAGAACCTTTAACACAATAATGGCTCTCAAATGAGTTAAGAAGGGCTACATACAGCTCGGGGTCAAGCGTGTCGTTCTTCTTCCGCTGGAACTGGTCTTTGTTGATGGAGCTGTGGGAAAAATCAGAAAGAACCAGCTGTAATCAACTCAGCCCTCTGCAGACTGCAGGCTGCATTTCCTTCATTCGGAAATGTTTACAACAAATTCAAAATGTGCCCACTGCCTCAACACTTCCCCTCTACATGCTCTCATCCTGATCATCTGTCATGGAAGACAAAGCAATAATAGGAAGCTCTTCTAACCCACAGAGCTGCCACAAACTAATCCTGTGCAGCTCAACACTGTTTAATCCTACAGGACTCACTGTTAATTATCTGGACCATTTTCTCGCTCATTCAACAACTGGGTCAGTAAATATCAGGACTAGAACTTTGTGACTGATTATTCCATTATTCATTTGATCAGTAAAATCTGCAGCCTGTTTCCTAAGCTGCAAGATGCCACTTAGCGAATGTTTTGCCCAGGCTGAGCTCAGTTTACTACCATGTGTGATAAGTGTGTGGCATTGGTTCTCATTTTGGCTAACAGAAAGATTCAGGACGATTATGTTACAGTGATATCAAATACAGACGAGCAACAAATCCACACCTAAGAGAAACACAAAGACTTAAATTATAAAAAGGAAAGAAGTGAAGCTTCTTTCAGCAGATTTTACACCAGAAGCCCTCCTGATCTTGAACTGGAATCTTATGTGTGTTAAGCAAATGAGTGAATCACTACAGTGTGGCGCCACTAATAAAAATGCAATGCTTTTACAACAGTAACATTAATTAAGAAAAAGCAGCTTGAGGAACTAAAAACAAAACAAATAAACAAACAAAACAAAAAACTGCAGCTAAGCTATAGGTGTACACAACAGGAAACATTTGAGTGCCTTTTTTTTGTGCAGGTTTATTTCCAAAGATGTTCCTCTGCGGAGGCATCGCTGCAGAAAAGCTGCTCTGCAGTGTTGGGAGACACTGATGATACCATTTAGAGGACACAAACTAACTTTTAAACTGTATTTTTGATCACTAAATTATATTTTCGTGACGTAATTTAGTGCTGGTCGCTTGCACAATAGTCTTTCACTGCATTCACAACAACCCTATCAAAATCAGTGTGTTGAACTGTGTTTCACTCAGGAGGACAGAAGCATTTCTTCTTAAAAAAAAAAAACTAAAAAAAAAAAACTAAAAAAAAATAAAGTTTCCAATTAGTTTTCAATAAATTCACAAATATATTTGATAGCCTAAAGAAAAGGAGTGGGTTTCAAGCATTACACAAGGACCTCTGAGATGAAGCAAGCTGTCTTGTGTTGTGCGTTGCATGAAGGAGACAATGTGATGGTACTCACGTCTGAGGCTGGGAGGGGTCATCCCCCAGGGAGACACTCTCGCCTTGGATTTCGTTGAAACACTTCTCACAGAAGTGATACCTGTCAGCAAGAAGCCCATATTTTGGTGAACTACACCGTTCGTCATCAGCACAGCCAATCACAGAGAGGGCACGAAGAAGCAGCCGCCAATCAGGGCAGGACAGGCCAGGGGGTGGACACACAGGAGGAGGCAGAGGGCAAGGTAGGTCGTCGCCGGCAGCCAATCGTGATGCAGGGTTTTTGTGTGGGCGGGTGTTTTGATTTTGCGCGTAAATTTCGGAGTGGATGATTGGTCACACCAAAGCAGGCCAATGCAGACATCACAAGCGTTAAAAAAACACAAGGAGGGAGAGAGGGGAAGGAGAAGGGAAGGGAAAAGGGAGGAGGGAGGGAGATGGGGAAAGGGAGGTCAAAATGAATATAAAAAAATAAAAAATAAAAAGCGTGAAATAAAACGTTACAGATCAGACGGAGACGATGAAGGGAGGGACAGAGGGAGGGGTCGAGGAGCATGGAAGGAGAAGGATGTGAACAACAACCAACAGAGGACAGAGAGCCAAGGCAAAGCAAAGATTAGCATCAGACGTTCAGTGATAAACAACAACAACAACATTACAGCAACATGAGAGACCACTAGGAGCTGTGGAGGAGGAAGGGAGTGAGGAGTCTCCATACATGAAAAGGTGGATGAGGAAAAAAATTAATTATTAAATGGTAAAGCAACAGAGACCCATCATCCTTTCTGGTCATTTATAAAGTGGGAACCTTTCTTCTGGTGACGAGCATGACACCACCACCACCTCCTCCCACTCTGCTCATGACGGTACATTTTAGAAAATGTGAAATCAACTTGGTTGTGAGAACAGTGGTGCAACAAATTTAAAAAAAGAGGAACTGTGCAGGACGACGGGAGCCCACTTTATGAATGACAACAACATGGAAATTAAAGTGGTGAAGTATGGAGATGGTGCCAGGGTAACCATTTGAAGCCAAATTAAAACTCATCTGTGATTGAACTGACTGATTGATGCTATGCTGTAGGAAATATCAGTGTGAGGAATACAACACGACACATACGAGGTGATCTCACTGTCTGCATTGTCACAGCAAAAAAGAAAAAAAGAAATGAGAACCAAGTTCTGCCGACAGCCCTTACCTGTTCTGGTAGCTAAAATAAGCAGCATCACGTTGGATGGTGCATAACTGTTTTCCATAGCAGCATAGCGTTTGGGGGGAAAACTCAAACTGCAATGAGGAGACAAAAAGAAATCTCATATGAATAAATGTTTAAAAACACACACTAACACTAGATGTACCAGGTTTACATAAAGTCACAGACTGTAAAAAAAAAAAAAAAAAAAAAAAAAAAGAGAGAAGATGGACTTCAGGGTCTTTGTCTCCAATGGCAACCAGGGGACAACTTATCTGAATTCAAAACTAACTAACACATTACATTTCTTTGCTCCCTTTTCAGCTTCTTCTAATCCTATATCCTAATCCACGCAGTGATGCGGAGGATTTGTCTGAGTGGAGAGAACTAAGGTTATTATAATTAACTAAAACTAAAGTAAAACTAATATTAAGATGTGAAAAAAAAACATTTTAGTTAACCAAAATAACTATAAAAACTAGACTTTAAATAAAATAAAACTGAAACGATTTTGTGAACTTCAAAAACTAAAATTAAAATGCAGGAAAAATCTTTAGTTTTAGTATCTGATAGTTTGGTTACAAAAAAACAAGTATGTGTTTAAAAAGTTGTGTTTTTATTGCAATACCTGCCTCTGACATATGCCCTCCATATAGTAATCATTAAAAAGACTAAGGTTAACACTGAACCTAATAAAAACTAAAATGCAACATTTTCAAACAACAAAAACCAAACTGAAATAAGAAAACCCACTCTGGAAACTACCTGAAGCTCAACTAGATTCAAAACAAAAAAGGTTCTATTCAGCAGGTTTGATCTGCAGAAATGGTAGATAAAGTTTTTCCACTTATTAGTCTACACCTGCAGACACACAGGAATGATAAAAAACATGGTTCTGCCTCACCTTCCTCCCACAGCAGTACCCCAGGCCCTGCATGACGGGATCAATCTCCGACTCGAACACCTCAGCCAGCTTGGAGCAGTACTTGTAGACGCGGGAGGTTTTGCGGTTGTACAGCCAGGCGTTGTTGAACATCAACCAGATGTCCTCTATATACTGCCACGGCTCCTGGTATTGCCCCGTGTCCAGCTTCCGCTTGATGGTCGACAGGTCCATGGGGTTCTTCACGATGTCAAAGTAGTCCTGGTTTGGAAGGGACGCCGTCCAGGTAAGAATGGCAAGTCAATGTAAAGTTCAGGTAGTTGAGAAAGATTTAGAAGCAGGGAGAAAGGAAAGAGCAGCGAGATGTGGGAGCATTTGATCACCCAAGGGAAGAGTTTGAGAGATGGGGGGAAAAAAAAAGAGTACGATCAAGGTCATCGTCGTCGTGGTCATCAGGTGAAGGTGCGATGACGGCGTCGCAGTCAACCAGGCGGGACCAGAGTAGGGAGAGAAGAGGGTGCAGGGGGACAATGTTGTTGAGCACTGTAGAGAAGAAGGTTCGCGTGCAAACAGAGAGACATGACAACTTCTGCCCTCCAGCTCTCTGCCTTGCACCCTACTTTAAAAGTCAAGTCCCTGTCTGTGCTGTCAGCTCATACACCCATTTAAACACTACCTAAAGATGACATGTAAACATAATGCAAATGACACCCAGTAATGTGACTGCAAAATTATTATTTATCAATTTGCTTTGGGAAGTATGTTGGCTCATTTTGCCACACAGCCGGGGGGAAAATGAGTCTCTGGGTTGTGATCAGGGTGCAAAACCAAGAAGAATAGAGCAGCGGCAAAAGCAACAAGGCAGACAGAGATAAACTGTTTCTAGCAGCCGAGTGGTCGGCGTCAGCTATGCTAGCAGCACGAGCGGCAATATGTTGGCTGAGTTAAAATCAACAGGGCTGAGGTGAAGCAAGTGAGTGTGAGAGGAGGGACGCCTCTCTGGGTTGTTTTTCTTTTCCTGTCTTAGGCATTCTGCTTCTCCTCAAACTAAAGCACAGTTTGAAAGGCAGAGAGGGGTGTCAGAAGAAAGGAGGTCCATCGGCTCTGAGTGAAAACACTCACAAGAGGAAAAAAAACCTGATAAAAACAAACAAGCAGTGCCTAATTTCTATTACAGGGCCGAATATATATCACAGCAATGTGCTATATTTTGTTTTTTATTAATCCAAACTATTGTAAGTTACATTTCCCCCCCCCCCCCAAAAAAAAGAGCTGAATGGTTATTCAGCAGCAGAAAGTTACATCCCTTGAATGTGGGTGCTCCAGAAGGAGATGTGAGCCAACAGGCTTGCTAATCACTGCTGTTTATTAATGTTCATATTTGCAGTGGGAGGACAGACACAGTTGCTCCGATTCAGAGTAAAAACATCCTGAATCTTATCAAGTAGTCTTCCCTCCAAATTGGACCCACTGAAGGTCACCCACCTCTACACACTGCCCACCTGAACACCGTTACACTACTACTGGTGAGGAACTGAACTAGAAAGCTAGCAATGGGACACTACCACGATGATGATGATGATGATGATAATGATATATTTAAAAAAAACATTTTTTGAAGCAATGCAACTTTAAAACTTGATGTCAAATGGCAACAAATTAAAATACATAAATGAAAGCGACTGGCTCGTGAACTGCAAATCATCCAGAGTGTATCCCGTGCAAAGTCTTTATTTTTAGGTACCGGTATGTGTAATATTCTTTCAACCGGTTTTTTTTTCTTATATTATGAAGTTTTTAAATATGGAGTTAAAATACATTTCAGCTGTTAATACCTTTTGATGTTGTTTCATATTAAATTTGCATTCATAAGAGCCACTGCTTTCATTTACAAATGGCAAAAAGTAGCATACAAATACAAACACGTAAACATATGACATGCAGTGGGGGGAAAAAAAACAAAAACAAAAACCATTGAGGTAGGAGTACAAAGTAAAATTAAAGTGTGGGAAAAAAAAATACGAAAAGTATGAGAAAGAAAAATATTTAAGATGGAAGAAACAAAAACAAAAATAAGCTAAATTTTGAGAGGAGTTGAAGCAAAATGGCAGCCAGTGCAGTCCCTTACCAGGTTAGTTTTGTTACTAGTTCGAATACGTACGGGTATTCCCAGTAACTGGGGGTCCACCGGCTGACGGAAGGGAAGGGACTCCGGGTCCTGCCGGTACAGAGATTCCAGGGTGGGCATCAGAGCCTGACGCAGCTCCTCGGGCTTAAAAACTGGAAAAGGAGAATCAGTCAGGGAGTGGATCAGGGAGCGGTCAGTAACCCCCCCCCCCCCCCCCCCCCAACTGCATTATTAAAAGAGGACGTCTTGTGCTCATTTCCAGCTCTGTGTGTTTATTCTTTAATTTATTCATTGTTCATTTTCTTTCTGTCTGATTTTTTTTTTTTTTTTTGGGGGGGGGGGGGGGGGGGGGGCAATATTTCCTAAAAAGGGGGGGAAAGAACAGAACCACAATAATTCAGGAATAATGGGTGCAGGCTTAAGCAACAGCTTGCGTGAGCCTACCACTCATACATAATGCAATGTTTTGCATATTATTCTGTGGTATGATGCACAACACTGTTAATAAGCTACGACAGCCTTCGCTACTTCACATTCACAGGCCAGCACTGTCAGAAACAATGATAAAGTTCACAGAAGTTCATCTTTCTCCTCGAGCAGATTCATGTGATTTCAACTTATTTCTCTATGACAGTGCTTCACATGAGTCACAGTTTGTGGTTACACAGCTGTCACTGTGGAGATGCTACAGCTGTTAATCACTAACAAAGACAACAGTGGACGCTTACTTTTCTTCTTGCTCTGAGTGTTAGCTGGGGAGCTGTTGGTGGCTGCTGACCCTGACCCTTCCTCTTTCTTCACTTCTGGCTTCTTGTCTTCACTTGTCGCTACTGACGATGACACACAAGATGAAGACGTGTCCATGGGCTCTCCTTTACACCCGTCTCCTGATGGCTTCTCTTTCTTTATCTGAGAGAAAGGTTTGTGTGTCAGTTAACAAATTTCTTTATCAGAATGAAGACTAAAAGAAGACTAAAATAAAACATCAGGAAGTTCATTTTGAAGAGCCTCACCTCTGGTTTCTCCTCCATCTTCACATCAGCTTGACCCTTTCCCATCTTCCCCTTGCCGTCTCCTTGAGCATCGGCTCCTTCGTCGTCCTCTTCTTGTTTCTTCACCTCCATTTTCACATCTTCCTGGCTGGGAGCAGGGCCGTTGGCTGAAGCGAGCTGAGAGGTGGGATCAGTGCTGCTGGTGACTGATGCTGGAGAGCAAACCTGACCATCTGCTGTCAGAGAAGGCTTCGCAGATAGCTGAGGCAGAGCAGGCAGAGATGGAGTGAGGTTTAGAAAAGGCAAGTTAGAAATCACAAACGGGACACGTGCCATGTTATGTTGGGTTTACACAGTCATCTGCTAAAACTAAACATGATGATTTTTTTCCCATATTTCCTGTGAGTACAAAAAAATAAGAGTCAGATAGGGAACCAATTCAAAACGAAAGGCTCACAAAACTTAGTCTTAGGGAAAGAATGTGGAGTAAGAGCAGACAAAATAAAGAAAGACTCTAATCTGCTCACCGGGGTCTGTGGCTGCTGTGATGGCACGTGAGCATTCTGATTCAGCACTGAAGAAGTCTGATTTGTTTGAGGGCCCGAGGAGGCCATGTCCCCAAGTGTCTGCTGTTGAAGGTGATTAGCTTTCTCAGAGTTCATCGTGTGCACTGATGGCTGCGGCTGCGGGGCTTGCTGTTGCTGCTGCTGAGGGTGCTGGGGATGGGGCAGCTGGGGTGTGCTGGGGGTCTGCGGCTGCGGGGTCTGACAACCAGGTAACCTCGGGGGTGTCTGATGGGGTTGAGGTGTTAAGCTGCGTGCTGGTGACGGGGAGTTTGTTCGCATAGGCGGACAATGAGGGAAAGCGTTGGACTGGTTGGAGGATGGAGGCAGGTTAGGCAGAGACCCAGTGCCACCAGCATTCACAGACCCCATAGAGCCTACGGGGGCTCCGGAGCCTGGAACAGAAGGGGCGGACTGGGGAGCGGGGCTGCTGGCTGGGTGGGATGGCGGTGTTGACATCTGGTTCTGATGCAGAGAGTAGGACACAGGATAATGTTTAGTCATCCTCTTTGAAACTTTATCATTCTAAACTTGTTACAAAGTAATGTCACTCTTCAACTCAGTCCTTACCGCATGCACAGCATTCTGTGTTCCTGACTGATTCATACCAACGGCACCAGCACCAGGACCAAGTCCTGGACTGGACCCAGGAAACTGGCCTGGAGGGAGGTACTGGTTCTGTAACGGTGTGGCGTTAGGCTGACTCATCCTCGTTGTTCCTATACCCATCTGGAAACAAAACAAGTCACGTAAAGTCTCATGTAAGCTCTTCTACTGCAGTTAGAGCTTTTCACAGCACATGAGTCAATAAATGGTATTCATATGAACCCAAAGTAATGACAGAGAATGCAACAGTGATGCCAACCTGGTTCAGCGGAGCAAGAGGAGGCGTCGACCTCTGACCCATCGACTGCATCCCACCTATCTGACCAAACTGGTTCATTCCTAAAAAAAAAAAAAAGGACAAAATCGAGGCATGTGAAAACACTTTTCACTGGGCATTGCTGTAACTTGCACTGTTTGGATTATGCAGACATATTAAAGAAAGTGATATAAAGAGTAAGTATTTCCTGGTCGTGGCAGCGTGTAATCTCATTTAAATTTGGCTCAAACTTTTTCTGAAGATGTTTAAGCCTTGGTTCACAAAGATTAGAGTGATAACCATATTAATAATATAGATTATCAGCAGTTTATATAAGGACATTTTTTTTGGTAGAAAGTTTGAATTAACAAAAATAAAAAGCTACAGACTTTGCTTAACAAGATTTAACATAAACTGCTGGCAAAAAAAAAAAAAGCCAAAAATGAAAACCACAAACAAAATTCGGCTCACCTCTGATGATTTGGGATGGCAGCAGAGAGAAAGAAATAAATATCTGCACATAATTTGGGTGAACCAACCCTCTAATGTAGCTCTCTGCTAAACATTTCCACAATGGGGGAAAAGCCATATCTACTTCCTGATTTCTAAATTTTTTAAATACTGGTCTAGAACTCCTGTCTAAAATAAATACAGTATATGACATTTACTCAAGAATCCATTGATTTTAAGTCATTTATACTTGTGTACCTGCTGGATTCTGCATCCTGTTGACCATCTGATTGGGGCCGGGTGGTCTGACCATGGATGGATCAACGTGAGGCCCATCTGACAGAGCAATAACGAGGAATCAAAGTGAGCTCCTTGTCTACTTCAAAATTACACCTTTGCCTCTGGACTACATTTCATTTTTGAGAAGGAAATTTTGTGTTTTGTATCTTGTACCAGGCAAAGATGTGACTGGTGGCAATCAGTTTGATTATTTGTATGCCAGCAGTATTTGTAGACGAGTGTCTGACTGAGGTAATAACATAATGTTTACTCACTAGGTGGTTGCCCCGGCGGCATGGGAGGTTGTCCCATGCCAGGAGGCCCCTGTGGGAGGCCCGCAGAGGGTATGCCAGGCTGGCCAGGCATGATGCCCTGCTTCTGGAGCCGCGTCCTTCTCTTCTCTTCCAGCTCTTTTTGGATTTTGTAGATCTTCTCTGCCAGCAGGTGGTAGTACTCCGCCTAGAAGAGTCGCAGCAAGCGGATTTTACAGGATAAATCCCAACAGCACATAACACTAATGTATGTAAAGTTATTTTTTCTATATCTGCCAACTAATAGTCACACTGGATTCTTACCCTGCTGTTGGCTGACTCATACATATCCCCCTCTACTTTTCGAGCGTAAGCCACCAGATTATCCATCCGCCGGTCCTTCAGTGCAGCTGGGTCAGGAGTGGGGAAGATGGCCTGCACACTGTTCAGATACACACACACACGAATAGGAAAAATGTGCATCTACAATTACGTTTACACCGACTGTTGGAAATAACTTGTTTATTCATTTCATTGCCTCTGTTCTGTTGGAACGTTTGCAGGACACGACAGACTCACAGCTTGTGGACAAGGTGGTTGCGGAGGTCTTGTGTGATGTCTTCATGCCAAGACTTCCTCATGCCTCCAGCAGAAGGTGAAGTAGCCGTGGGCAAGGAACCAAGGCTCCCCACACCATCATTCATCAGACTGAGAGAAATGACAGATGAGTTAGTTAAGGTCTCAGCCAGCGCAACCCGAATGAAAAAGTAGTAAATAGATGTGGCCAATGAAAGGCAGTCTGACCTCTGCGCGTTCATACAGTTGTGCAACATGGCATCTGGCAGTAGCGAGGAATGCTGGTTGGAGGTCTGCACCCCAACTCCACCGTTCACTCCCATAGAGTTTCCCCCTGGAAAGAGAGGGTTTTGGAGTTAGAATAGAAAATAGGAAGTAGACTAGTGTTTACCTTAGATTTTAGAGTGTACTCACACTACACTGTCTATATCGTGCCCTATCACATTTGTCTGATAAAGCCAGGTTGGTCTGACTAGTGCGATCACTGCGCACCGATCCCAGTACACGGTTCAGTTGGACCCATATATGGTACGCATCTGGTGTGATCGCTAACCACGCCAAAGCATAAAAACGTCACGTTTTTACAATGACAGCTGGCACCATGGAAATCACTGTTAAATAATTAGCAAACCTTTAAGGCACGTGAAAAGACAGTTTCTCACCGTTTATAAAAACGTCTCAGCTTGAGCCACAAAAATCACATTGTGCTCTAAAAAAAAACACTCCTTGAAAGTATGTATGTGAGTGAGTGAGTGAGTGGAGCCGAGATGCCCAGACAAACTGAAGTGTACTTGGGTCTGGATTGTTAAGTACAGTGTGAATATAGGCGGGGAAGAAATACAAACGATGTTAGCATAGACTGTTGCATTCAGCGTCACTGAAATGTAAATTAAACTTCAGTGGAGAACTGTAAAAGATTAAGGAGGAACTAAAGAACACTCAGCATTCACCAAAGACTTGTAAAGTTACATGTTTAGGCCTCTTTCATAACACCTGAGGCAGCGCCAGCAACTGATGAGAAGTTCTGAACAACTTTAAACAGCTCATTCGAAGTTTCCGAAAAGCTCTACTTAAACATTACAGGGCTGCTTAAGTTGTTCCCCAAAGGTTAAGGACATCATATTCCTAGCAGGTTTCTATATACTAACCCATGCTGTTTACAGTCCTAATCCCGGGCTGTCCCTGCAGCCCCTGGTTTGGCACGCTGGCCTGCGACGGCTGCTGTGGCATCTGGTTGCCCTGGTAAGTGAGGCCCAGTGCAGCATAGGCTCTCTCTATGGAGCTGGGGTCGATCTGGTTGGGAGGGTTCAGGTTCGGTGCGTTGGACTGTCCTCCTGGCACACCTGAACCCAAGGAGTTCACTAAACCCACCCCAGCACTGTTGCCCAGAGCTGTGGCAACAGGAGAAAGAAACAGAGGTAACGAGAGATGAGTATCGTGAATTCTAGCCCACTGTGATGCACTTTATTGTTTAAATTAGAAATAATAATTAATTAAGGAATTAATGTGCAGATACAGCCAAAGTCTGAAAAGGACTCACGCTGCTGATTCCTCTTGTCCCCAGCATTTTTCAGTGGCAGACAGACAGGACAGTCGTGTCGTGTGCAGTTCTTCCAATGAGAAATGATCTGTCTGGATGAGGCACAGTGCGCCACTGGAGGAGAAGACAAGTGTGAGGAAATGTTTTAGAAAAGGAAATAAAAGATGAAGAGTAAAAAAGATGGGAGAGCAAGTGGAGGGAAACGGTGTGTGAAGAGTGAAGGCAAGAGATGATTAACATGACAAGGATGAACAAAAAAGCAAAATAAGAGCCAAAAGGTAATAACTTATTATATGAGTCACTCAGTAAAACAAAACTACGTCCAGATGGAGACTCGGTGAGACAAGGAGAGGAATTACAGTAAAACAGCCAGCTGAAGAGAAAATAACTCATCCTGATAGAGAAAAACTGGGAGGCAAACCAACAGGGATTAAAAGAAAATATGTAAAAGAACAAGAGAAGGGGAAAAAAGTGTTGCAGATGCATGACACCATCGTGTTTATGAGATAAACCACACACCATATAAACTAGCCATCGGTGTAATTCAGCAGACTCACCCTGGCAGGACTTGCCAAGCTGGCAATGAGTCATGTGGTTCAGCACGTTCTTCATGGTGCGACAGTGAGGCAGGTTGCACTGTCGTACCTCTCCGTTGGCCTGCTCCCTCCGCTGGCATTTGTGCGCGTGCAGCAAGAGGACCAACTGCTGTTGAATCAGCTTCCGCTTCTCGGGGTCTGCAGTAGGAGGTGTGGCGCCGGGTCCCGCCCCCACAGCATTGAGTCCAACCTGCACCCCTCCCACTGCTGCTGCTGCCCCGCTGACCGACACACCGCCAACTGGTCCAGGCTGCTGCTGCTGAGGAGTCGTCTTAGGATGGAGAGTAGAAAAGAGGCACAGGCCACATTAGAAAGATTATCCACCACAAAATGATCACTTTCAGTAACCAATCTTATAACAGTTGAGCACCTAGCAGCTAAAGATCCATGCTGCAAGAAGTCTCCGAGCATGGATCTTTGAAACTGCCGTTTTTGCCATAAGTTTCAGAAGTTTAATACACTCGGTAAGATCAGGTACTTGATTCAACAATCAGTAAACTAATATGGGAAGAAATGAGGAAAAAGTCTACTTCTGAATAATGCTTTCAGCTATTTAATAATTAAATACAGCAGAAGAATCTAAAGCACGAACGAGCCTGCTGAAAAGCACAAAAAAGGCCAGTTTTTAATTAGAGCCAAATGGTATACAGCATAATAAGTAACTCTGTAATGTAACCGCAGCAGAGCAGGTGACAGCGCCCAGCTGACTTCTGATCATCTCTCTTGGCTAATGATAATCAGTGCAGAACATCCACCTGCTCATTTAATTGGAAATGTGAATGAACTCAAAAATTGGGGGCAGCTCTTACACTCAAACACACAGACTAAGTTAACAACCTGCAGTGAGTCACTGCTATCTGACACTACACTCCTGAGGCTTTTGGTTGATCTTTATGATGATTCATCTCTGTGAGATAGGTGGGATTATTATAAAGGTGATCTGAGCTACTTATTTACCAAAAACTCCCTCCACCACAACTGTGTTCATTAAGATAACACGGGACACAGTTATTTAGCAGAGGCAGCCCATCTTTTCTAAAGAGGTAATGACAAAACAAAAACAAACTGGAAGTCATCAATGAGACCTACAAGCTGACTGAAGCCAAGTGTGGAGACTGGGTGCTGAGATCGAGTCAGAAATATGACCCCATCCCAGTCTGACAACGCACCAACAAAAATGGGAAAAAATGACATTCAAAACTTTTAAACCCCCATTATTATTATTATTATTATTGTTATTATTATTATTATGTGTCAGCAAGGCTCAGTGTCAATGTCATCTCAGCTGCTACACTGTCTGGAAGGGAGTAAAAGACTTCTTGTACGACTGCCAGTGAAAGGCCAATATTTGAAGAAAAAAAAATGCTCATCTGGACACTGCCTTTCTGAGTAATTAAAGGCACAAAATAAAACAAATTCCCATCTGGCTCTCAAACTGATCTAGTTTATAAGACACATCATCTAATCGCCTCTGATAGGATGTGTTGCAAATGGCAAATCTCAAAAGCTGTGCAATCATATATAGCAATGTAAAGTTATTGAAGCAGATCTGTAAAGAATAAGGTAAAAAGTTTAAGCTCTCTGGCGTCTACTTTTCCACCTCCATACATTTGCCAGTTGTCAATATTGGAGGGAAAAAAGCACCGGAGGCAACGATAGTTGGTTTTCAGCCTTTCAAAGGATATATTTAATACAGTAAGGATGACTGTGAAATACCCTCAACACTTTTTCTTCCAATCTGAATCTCATTCAATATTTGGTTTTACTTTGAGTCATTCAGAGTTAAAATGTGTGTTTAATTTGCAGTAAGGGCCAAAAGGCTCCTATATGGGCTACAGAGTTTTAAACAGAAGAAAAACCAACAAATCCTACCATTCCAGACATGCCTTGACCCGCTGGTGTCTTCTTCTCCATGCTAAACTGGGCAGCCATATTGCTGGGGAGGCCTGCTTTATTCTGGAGCTGTGGGCCCAGCCCTGCTCCAGGCATCCCCTGGCCAGGGGTCTGGCCGTACGGACCGCCATAGGGGCCCGCGTTGGCCATCATATTCATCTGGAGAGCGGTGGAGAAAAGGGTGAGGGGGTTTAAAATGAAAAGAGGGGGAGGAGGAGACAAGACAATGTAAGAAAGAAGTGTGATAATAAACAGTTTAAAAGGTTACTTTACTTTTCACAACATGTACTATAACCAGACAATCAACACATTTAGTCACCTTTTAAATAACATGACTGTCTGGTTACTGTACTTCACCTCCCTCTCCAAAATAAACTTACGACACAGACATGATTTATTGCCACCTCTTCGACTTGGAAAACAATTTCAGTATCAGCGATGGTCTTCAACATCTGGCCAAACTATTCTCTTATCACAGCAGCAAATCACGGCCTAAACTTCAGTGAGAGTGAGCCTTTAGTACCAGCACTGTGAGGTGGGTGGTAACCTGCTGCCATGTGTAAGTGTCTAATTGAACTGCTGATCCCTACTTACAAGCTCAGAGAGAAAATAAAGCAATTTACTGGGTTTAACAGTGCGATTTCAAACAAAGCTGCAGGCCTATTACTCTTGAGAAAAAGTCCCAGAGACGCAAACTAACGCAAAGAAGTAATCCTTGTTTAAAACCATTTAACCGTCTTTTCCGATAACGTCTTTACGCCTCTAGAATAAAAATCACAATCATCATGTGGCTAACAAGTCACCAGCAAGTGGGTTAACCATCGATACCACAGAGTAAACTGTGATGCAGCTGTACATCCAACATGTAACCGCATTTCTATCTGCACCTGTGCTGGAGATGAGTAGTTTTATCCGAGTGGCAAGTGCACAGCTTCATCTGCCTACAGCTTTCCATGCTCTAATCAGACATATACTTCCAGGCTTCAGCAGTAATTTCAAACTTTCATATTTTATATCCATGTGAGGAATTGAACTCTGACAGGTACATCCCAAAACTGTTTAACCTGCCAGTTTGACCAGTTCAATCTCTTTGAAAAATAGTATTTTAAACACAAATGAGACTTGCTTTGAGTCTGCCTACCTTGTTCAGTGCTCCAGGCTGCTGTGGTCTCATCCCTGCCTGACTCCCGGCTCCCATTTGCTGACCGCCTTGCTGCTGATGTTGTAGGCCATCTGGCAAAAGATTACTGTTGCTTCCCATGCCAGCACTGCCGGGGTAGCCCATTCTAGGTGAGCCATTAACAACCTGGCCCCCCATCAGCCCCTGCTGAGGCTGCTGTCCACCATTACCCTTCTGGGCTCCCACCATAGCTGCTGCCCGATTGTGCGCTCCAACCATGCCGACCTGCTGCATTAATCCAGCTTGCTGCGGCTGGCTCTGGGGAGGCATGCCTTGAGGTCCTCCAGGGGCAACGCTGACACCCCCCATCATCCCCATGGATGCCCCAGATGGCGTGCTATTAGAAGTGGGGCCACCCTGCTGTGGTGCTGCTACTGCGCGCAGGAGCTCAGACAGCTGCTGGTGTTTTGCAGCTGCATCCTGACCACCTCCTCCTCCGAGGCTGCTGTGGAGTTGACTGGCATCCCCTCCGTTAGTCAATCCCAATTCCGAAGAACTGATGAGCTCGTCTGGGAGGTCATGCTCCAGTTCAAAGAGTGAACCGAAATCTAGGCATACAGGAGGAAAAACAGAATTATTACCAGCCAGAAAACTAGAGATTTTGTTAACAGGGTTTTTGTGTTTTGTTTTTAATAATCAACTATTAGAGTGTATAGGCAGGAAACAAGACCAGCACTAGCTGCCTCTCACAGCCTGGACCTCTCCCCAGAGCCCCAGTTTGTGGTTTGTGGGATGCCACACATGGAGTCGGGACAAGGCGAGAAGCCGCAGAGGTAAACAGTGCAGCACCTTGGAAGGTGTGTGAATTTGAACTGCAGTTCTATGGTTCAGAGGAACAAACTGCAGAGACGTGGAGGAAGTCATATCTACTGCAACAGGAGGCACATTAAAATCATAACCTGTTTTTAAGTAGAACTTTCATTTAAAAGTGACAAGAGCATTACCTACATTTTTATGGTAGTTTATGAGCTGTTGGCACCTCACTAAACTTGAAATTCCCATAATGACTTCTCACTTTTTGGATCAAATACTTCCAAAGATGTATTTGCACTAACAGATCCAACTTCACATACGAGGTGATACACGTCCAGTTGCTCTGCCTGCGACACGCTTTGTTGTTATTATATAGAAAAAAGTGAGCTGCACCAAGTGCGGCGCAGCGTCGCCGTGTAGCCAAACAATGGGGACAGAGAACCAGAATGGGCTCTGATAGTACGACCAAAGAGCTAAAAGGAAAAAGGCCTCTGAACAAAGGGCACCAAAGAAGATATGTCAAAGTCTGTGGCTTGCTTACTGTTTCGTTTAAACCCGGCAGCAGTGAGAAAATTAACAAAGCTGTAACTTCTGCGGGACAAGGACGCTCTGCCTAACTTATTCAAGTCGAACAATAGCTAGCTTGTATATAACAATAGTTTATTAAAAACCCAGTATGCTTAGCGCTAAAGACACAATAATCATACCGCAAATGGTATTTCTCTCTCTAGAGTCACTGGTTATCGACTGATACTCAAAAAGACTTGTTTCATTGAGGTTTTTGTCTTTGCTAACCAGATGCAGGGCTCAGTTGAGCCGGTCTGGTGGGTTTATCTGCCTAGCTACTAGCTAGCTGCTCGGCTACCCTCACTTTCTCTTAAAGCTGCCTCGGAAAAACCCTATCTTTCTCTAGTTTTTATCGGGATATCCAAGAAGCCTGGTGCTTAATGTGTCGGCACTTTAATTCTTCAAACTACTCAATTCAAAACTACCTCTACAACTTGAAGCAAACCGGGCTGACTCGCCTCTTCCATTGTTTGGAGGTGGACCCTAATAGTTGCTGCTAGCTAGCCTGTTGAGGCTAACGCATCAAAACACAAGTGCTGGAAAAGTTGTTCCTGTCGCCACAACTATTACCATGTTCCCCGATTAGCGGCCAAAAACTCTCGGATTAAGACTTTAAAAAATAAACAAACAAACTCCCCAAGACAACAACATGTTGCTGTTCGCAAGCAGCAACTTTTGAGCATGTCAGTCAAAGCAACTAATGCAACTCTGCAGGGACTCCGAAAACTGACCGGCAATTTACACACACCTCACAGTGAAGCTGGTTTATATTTTATCCAGCCTTAATAATGCATGCCAAATAGTTACCATTTCCATCACTGGCAGACACCGAGAGAGCAGGAGAGGACAGCTTGGGCCTCTTGGCTGAAGGCGGGCCGGACTCCAGAACATTATCGGCCATATTTTTTTGGAAGAATTAAAAATAAAACGCTTTAGATCCACGGAGGGCAAATGCAATCCCCCACCCCCTTTATTTGCGTCTCCCAGTCCTTTTAAGCAACCTTTCTGATCGTTCCCCCACCGCTCGGGGGGGACGGTAGGGGAGAGAGGCACAGCAGTGTTGAGTTCTTTCAGTTCTCCCCTCTCGTTTTTATTCCTCTGCAGATATCAGTCCCCCTCCCCAGTCGGAGATTTTGTTTCTTCACAGATTTGAGCAGCAGCAGCAGGAGGAGGAGGCGGCGGCGGAGGTGGGAAGGTGGAGTCGGCAAAAAAGGCAAGCGTGCGGCCCTCTGACAACCTCATGTAGCCTCTTCTGCGACACAAAACCCGTCCCAAGATCTGTCCTCCAGGCTGTACTCAGTCCTGCCCGGCATAGTCGGCGGAGAAAATCTCCGTTTCAAATCCGAATCGCTCCAAGCCGGGTGAGGGGGGTGGAGAGCAATTTGTCAGGGCACAAAAAAGACAACTGCGATCCAGCAAACAGAAGCCAGGAGTTGTTTTTTTCCTCCTTTCTTTCAGTCTCCTGTGTTAACTCCAGGAGCCAAGCTCTCTCATGCAACAGATTTCTCTCCTCCTCTCTGATCGGACCTCTCTCAGTGCCACCGATTTCCCTCAGAAGTAAAACGAGGCAGTGGACACGGTTAAAGTTGCACTACAAACAACCTGCACCAGTTTTAAAGTAGCTGAAGAAATTAGTCAGCTGCACAGAGAGGACGACGCGCCGGGCTTACGGTTTCTCGGGTAAAAAATAAGTCTATCGCGGCTGTATATGTCTCACTACATATAACCCAATGATAGAATTCGTTGTGTTCTGCATGTACATGCCGACTTGTTTGTGCACTTAAGTGTTTGACCATGCAAAAGGCACTGTAGTCAGAAAGAACAGGACTCGTATTGCACGTAGTGGTTGTTGCAACCCGCTTGCGCGAGATGTCTTGCAGTCAGCACGGCTGCAAACAGAAGATCTTCAAGACCAAAAAAGAAGGGGAAAAAAAAATCACAGTTCTTGTGCAATCTCCCACATGCACACTTTATCTCTCCGTACACTTCCCGAGGACGATCACAGCGCAAATTTCCTATCAGCGGGCAGTCAGATTGATCCAATCAGTATTTTTCCTCTCTTGCAGAGGACGGTCTGTTGGGTTACTTATCTTGTGCTCCACAAGAGGTTCCTCTCCTGGTATTAAAAAAAAACACTTTAGAGAAAAAACCTCAGATTAAGTCACAAATATCGTCGCTTTTAAGGATGTCTTGGCCACGCGTGGAGGAGGAAAAAAGAAAGAAAAGCTCTGAAGCAAAAGCAGAGGATCAACGGCGACTGGAGAAAAATTGATCAAAATCTGACGGCTATTTCGGAAGCGGAAAGCTTCAGATCGGCACAATTATGTTGACACCCCCTCCTCCTTGAAATATTTTTGGCTGACAAAATCCTCTCATTGACTCTTTGTGATGGTGAATGCTCCCCCTCCGCGTTGATCCTGGCAGTTTTCCCCCCCTTCTCTTTAAACCCGTCTTTCTTTCCACCTCTCTCTTCTGCCCGGCAGCAATTTATTTATATAATTGTCTATGCGGGCTCTCTCCTTCCTCCGCGACGGACACATTATGATTTTTCATGTTGATGTTTTCCCTCCTCTCTTTTTTTGGCAGGTTTTTCCCCCCCTCGTTATGAGACACCGTCCTCTTCCGCCTCTCCTCCCCGTCTCCGCTCCGCAAACACCCCCTTCCTAGGATTTTTTCGGAGTATTTCCTTCTCATGCATACATATACACATATATATGTCACCGACTCGGTTTTCCCCCCACTGACGTCTTATCGGTTTTCGTGACGCTTTTTCTCCCCGGATAGCACGGACAGGATTCGGGCACTCTTTCGTCCCCCGGCGGTTCCCGGAGCGGCTGTCGTGGGTCGCGGAGTCGCTCCTTCTCTCGGTTATCTCCTTCTGTTTCTGACGGTCTGTCCGCACAAACAAAATGGCGGCTTGTTGTTTCTACTCCTCTGATACGGGGGGAGGGTTTGAGGTACAGCAACATTAGGCGTGAAAGGGGGGAGGAGGGAGCGCGCGACGACGGGAAGAAGAGGTTGTCTTCGTAAATGTTCGGGAGTGTCCGGAAACCGGTTCTGGGCTCTCTTTTTTTTCTCTTTTTTTTCCCTTTTTTCTGAGGATTTTTGCCGATTTCAATCTGCAGAGGACAGTGGCGCTCCACTTTTATCTCAGTCAAATACAGCGGCTTTCACTACAGCGAAAGTGGAGAGCGACTTATTTGACAATAATATTGAAAAGTACAGTTTTTAAACAGGGGTGCGTCCAGAATTTTTTGGTGGCCATATAGGGGCCGCTAAAAATATTGGGGTGGCACACCAAAAACAGAATTTCCAGTTTTATTGTGCTGTTGTCAAATATAGGTTACTTGAAAAACATGGCAACAAAAAGAGAAAATTCATTATATGCCTACTTAATTTCCTGCTATTATTGTTGATATCACTGAAAATAGGTACATAGATAAGATTTCAAAATCTTATCTGGTTTCATCCTGAGAGGAGAACAGAACAAAAGGCAGGCAACGGGATCCAAAGAAGAGCTTTGAATGTCCTTTAAGAAGCTTGGAGAAGTATTTCTGAAGACTACTTAAAGAAATGACAAGAAAGCTGCCTCAAAGTGATTAGACTTTGAGGTCGTACCGTATATTGATTTTCAAGCTCATTAGAATCACAGACATCCTGTTTTTGCCTTATATATTGTTTTTACATGTACGTTTGCACATGTTTCAATAAATTCCCGCACTTATTTCCCATTTTTCTAAGCAAAAGAATATAAGGGGCGGCTAACATTTACACATTAGTGTTTAATGAAATATTCTAAAATAACTTTGATTCTATCCCCAAAAGTTGATTCTGTTCATCTGGACGCAGTGTTTTCAGTGGGAGAAACGTTTCATCACTCATCCAAGTGATTTCTTCAGTCTCAGCTGACTGCAGGTTTCCCCAACCTTATAAACAGATAGATCAAAGATACTTGGATTCTAATAAAATGGCGAATTCATTAAGTGTTTTCTGTTACAGAGACAATACACTGCTAAAAAAAAGTATCATGTGATTACTCCAGAGATATCAGTGTGTCCAGTTATCAAACAGAAACCACTGTGGATCCAGTTCACCTTGCTTAGTGCAAATGAAAGTGACAACAGGTGCTCTGAAGAGCCAATAAAAAAGTAAAGGGTTTGCAGGTGGTGGCCACAGACCACTGCTGGTGATGAGAGATGAGAGCAGGTTCAGACTGAGCACATGTGACAAATGTGTGCTTCTGGAGACACCGTGGGAAACCTGCTGTCCCAACATCATATGTGCAGTCATGGATCTGCCAGTGGTGAATACCAGTTGAGTTCCACAGCGCAGGTATGTGAACACAATCCCAATAGCAGAATAATAACCCCTTTAAATTTTCATGAAATCTTTAACATCACAGCCCTGCATCAATAAATCTAAGCATGCTATTTAGCAGAAAAGAGTTAATATTACTTAATAAACATTTAAAAAAATCTTATAAAATATTTAATCATGTACAGTTTTGTCACAAATACATTTTTTTTTCTGTCATTTGGCCGATTTGTGCTGGTTGCATTTCAGCTTTTTCAACACAATTTGCATATTTTCATTGGTTTCATGGGTGTAGCTGGACAGAACGACCAATTGTCACAGATGCAAACTACCTGCCTTCATTGCAGCAAGACCCAGATTAGGCTGGCATTTAAACTACCAACAAACAACCTCCAGTCCTCTGCATTGTAACAACCCATTGCACTCAAAAGACCTTTAACATCAACACAAAGATAAAATCATCATCCACTTGGACGAATGGAATAAGATCATTCTCAAAAATTTGATTTCTGGAGGCAGGGGTTTTTTTCCTCACTGAGGCGACAGTCGCTTCCTTTGGCACATCTAAATCTCATTCCAGTCATTTAACGGTGCCTGAGTGAATAACTGGGAGACAGATGAGCTGCTAGAAGATGGATCTTCAAAGTCCCCATCATTACAATGTCATGCATCTGGAGACAAGACACTCTCACCACCTTTTTTTTCTCCAAATATTATTAACGTTAAAACTGAAAAAAGAAAACAAAAGGCATATGGAAATATTTATCACATTGATAAACACCAATCCATATTAAAATAAAACCTTTTTTGTAACTAAGTATAACAAACAAGATGTTAAACTACATAAAACTTTTCCTTGTTTCTAAAAACCCCCAAACATATCAGGTTATACCAACTGGTTTTTTTTAAAAAAACAAAACAAATCAAGTTCAAAAGAGGTCTCCAAATATTTTTTGGCTTTTACAATAAACAGTCCCAATCTAAAGTTTAAGACCACTTGAAAAATGGAAAAAAAAATCATATTTTGCATGGTTGGCTCTTAACAAGGTTCCAAGTAGAGCTTCAACATGCAAAAAGAAGAAATGGGAGCGAGACGAAACATTTTTTTGAGCATGCAATTTATTGAAAACAGCGCTTAAATGGAAACAAGCTGTTTTACAGCTGCTTAAAAGGCAGTATTTTTAGTGTGTTATTCCGAGGCGTGAGTTCAGCATCTGTGTTACAAGCACAAGCTGATTTCCAATCCTCTGGTCAGATTCCAAATCTACGTTCTATGGATTTAACTCATGTTGTGAACTGATGAGAATCAAATTTTACAAAAATAAAATTGTAAAACATCTTTTCTTATTAAAAAACAAAACATCCAAGACAGAATCAAAACACTAAAAAAGGAAATTGACAATATATTGACTGAAGAAGTGGAAAAAAAACTTTTTGAAACAGGATTATTGGATTATTATGAGAACGGCCCAAAAGCAGCTAGACTGTTAGCACGGCGTCTTAGACAGCAGCAAGCTGCTAATACAATTCACAAGATTAGGGACCCATCTACAAATAACTTGCAGTATAGCCAGGAAGCAATAGAAGAAACATTTAGGAAATATTACCAAAACTTGTATAAACAACCATGTTCCTCAAATAAAGACAAAAAAACTGCTTTTCTTAACTCCCTAGACTTACCACATATTGGTACGCAGCAAAACAGCAAACTAACTGCCCCCATCAGTCATGAAGAAATATCTAGAGCAATTTCAAGACTTAAAGCTAATAAATCACCAGGGGCCGATGGGTTTCCCTCAGAGTGGTACAAGAACTTTAAGGAGGAGTTGATACCAATGCTTCAATCATACCCTTGCGGAGGGTGTAACCCCTCTCTCATGGAGAGAGAGGCGATTATCTCAGTAATCTCTAAAGAGGGAAAAGACACAGAATATTGTAACAATTACAGACCCATATCGGTACTTAATGTGGACTACAAACTATACACATCAATAATTGCTAAGTGATGGAGGAGCTGCACAAGACAATAAGCAACCAGCAGAACTCCCATCCAAACGCAGTGCACATTATAGCTGGGGACTTCAACCATGCTGATTTAAGGTCAGTATTCCCCAGATTTGAACAGCATATTAAATGTGCAACGAGGGGGGAAAACACATTGGATCAAGTTTGCAGATGATACCACCGTGGTGGAGCTCATCTCAGGGGGAGATGAGACGGCGTACAGAGCTGAAGTTCAGAGGCTGTCAGATTGGTGTGTAGATAACAACCTGGAGCTAAATACCACCAAGACAAAAGAACTGGTAGTTGACTTCAGAAGGAGGAAGTCCAAGCTCCAGCCTGTCAGCATCAACGGGGAGTGTGTGGAAAGGTGTGCACATAGACACAGACCTCCAATGGAGCTCTAACACCTCTGCAGTCTTAAAGAAGGCCCAACAGCGTCTCCACTTTCTGAGAATCATCAGAAAAATGGACCTGAAGAAGGAGCTGCTGACCGTCTTCTACCGCTGCTCCATTGAAAGTGTGCTGACATATTGCATCGGTGTGTGGTTCTCCAGCTGCACCACAGCACACAGAAAGGCACTCCAGAGGGTCATCAATATGGCCCAAAAAAATCATTGGGCATCCTCTTCCCTCCCCGAAGGACCTGTACAGCACTCGCTGTCTCAGGAGGGCACGCAGCATCCTACGGGACTGCACACACCCAGGACACCGGGTGTTTAAGCTGCTGCCATCTGGTAGGAGGTTCAGGCTGCTGAGGTCCCGAACAAATAGACTCAAGGACAGCTTTTACAACAGGGCAATAGCCCTGATCAATGCAAATAGCTGACCTGACTGGCTACCTGCCTGGACTTTGTTAGGGGGAGGTAACAATGTTTAAAACAATAACAATAATAATATTTATATTTATAACAAGGTGCAATAATAATTAATGTGCAATAATAACAGTGTGCAATACACATACACTTCTTCTTTTTTTATTACTAAGTTAATATACTGTGTTGTGTTGTTTGTGTTGCGTTGTGATGTGTCATATCGTGTCGTGTTGTGTTATATGTAGTGCCGACGTAGGACAGTTTTCCAATTTCATTGTACTACTGTACTATGTATGACAATAAAGAGTTATCTTATCTTGATATGGGGCAATTATGACAGATTTAATTAATGAAGACCAAACTGGCTTTATCTCAGGACGTAGAACTCAAGATAGTATAAGAAGGACCCTCCAGGTAGTTAATTCGATACAAACAAAAAAGGGCAGTGCGGCCCTAGTAAGTCTGGATGCAGAGAAGGCTTTCGACAGTGTAGATTGGAGCTTCCTATATGCCGTGCTTGAAAGGTTTGGCTTTAATGACGGTGCTGTGATGTGCATCAAATCTATTTACCAATCTCCTACAGCTCGAATTAGAATCAATGGCAGCCTAACGGAGCAAATCTCTCTCTCTCGAGAGAGAGAGAGGGGTACCCGCCAGGGCTGTTGCCTCTCACCTCTTCTCTTTGCTCTATATATTGAACCCCTGGCACAGGCCATCCGACAAAGTGAGGAAGTGAGAGGAATAAATATTAAAGGGGAAGACCACATCATCAGCTTATTTGCAGATGATATGATATCATAGTCTACCTAGAAAATCCAAACCAAACTTTAATTCCACTGTTTAATGTAATTAATATCTTTGCTGAACATTCGGGGTACAAAATTAATGTGACCAAAACTCAGATACTGGCTTTCAACTATTTGCCATCCAAAGAGGTTAAAATAAGTTTAAACTGAACTGGACTGCAAAACAAATGAAATAGTTGGGTGTAACTGTGACTAAACAATTGAGTGACCTTTTTAAAACAAATTATGATGGACTGACCACTCAGATTAAACACGATCTAAACCGATGGTCAACTCTTACACTAGACTTTAGTGCAAGAATCACAACAATAAAAATGAGTAGATTTCTATGGAACTGTAAAAGGCCTAGAATAAAATACACAACATTACAACTATCTAGGAAGCAAGGTGGTGTGGGACTCCCTAATCTAAAAGATTATTACCATGCGGCCCAAACCAGGCCAGCGATAAAGTGGTGTGATCAGAACTTTAATGCTAAATGGAAAGATATTGAAATAAGAGTACAGGATGTCCCAGTCCAGACTTTTCTTGGAAATGAGCAACTTAAGAAAACTTTACAGCATTTCCTTGATCCTATAACATCCCACACTCTAGAGATATGGTCACGTCTTATGGCGTGCTTGATTGCGTAATCAAATCATACAGGTGCCTCCAATTCAAGGAAATTTCTGTACTATATAAAAACCTAAGAGAGAACATGGCAACATCAACTGAATACATAAAAAAGAAATGGAAGCAGGAAATAAAAACTGATATCTCAACTGAGGAATGGTTAGACATGTGTGAAACCCAGAACACAACGACTAACTCAAGATGCTGGAGAGAATTTGGATGGAAACATCTTACTCGATTCTTTATTACACCAAAAATCAAAAGTAAGCAGACTCAAGACAGTTTGCCATGCTGGAGAAGATGTGGTAACATGGAAGCACATCATACGCACGTGTTTTGGGAGTGCCTGAAACTGCATCATTTTTGGAAGAACGTGACTCTTGTAATAGGCAATATCTTGGGCTATCAATTACCACACAATTTTAAAACTGTATATCTTGGGAATATTAGAGAGTATGTTATGTATGATGACTTGTATTTGACATATATCCTATTGATAGCTGCAAAGAAAGCTATAACAAGAAACTGGTACAAACTGGATCCACCTTCTTCAAAAGACTGGTTAAATGTTGTTATATGGCACCAAGGAAAATTAATGAACGAACAAAACATTTAAGGTCTATAACTTTGTATATCCATATATGCATGCATGTATCAAAGTATGTATATAAGCTGGAGTATGTATGCTGGGAGTAAAGGCAGGTATGCATATGGTAGTTGATTAGAATTGGCACCCACACCTTTTGTTCGCTTTAGTTCTGTTTGTTTTGACTGTGTGCTTGTTTGGTTATTTCCCCTGAAATGTAAAACTGTGACAAAACTGTTAATAAAAACTACAGTGTCAAAAAACCCCCCAAAAAAACATGGTATTATATGGATTTATAAAAAATTAAATGGAATGCAATGATTTTTAATGTAATCAGTTTAAGTCATATGTTCATTTTACATAGGTGTTTTATGTTAATGCAAAGTAATGATATTTAAAATATACTATATATTATGCACTAAGCTCCCAGTTTCCTTTTCCCAGTGTCAAAATAATATGATCATTCATGATAATGTACTAGACTGCATTATGTTTAAAAGGGTTTAATATTCTCCTGATTGACGTTCACTACACACCTTCTCATTTATTTTCATGACTATTTACATTGTAGATTCTCACTGAAGGGATCAAAACTAAACTGAATGAACACATATGCAATTATGTAGTAAACAAACAGTTCAAAACAAGTTTTATATGTTAGATTCAAAATAGCCACCCTTTGCTTTGATTACCGCTTTGCACACTCCTTTTCTCCATTCCCTCACGAGGTCGTCACCTGAAATGGCCTTCCAACAGTCTTGAATGAGTTACAGAGATGCTGAGTGCTTGTTGGCCCTTTTGCCTTCATTCTGCAGTCCATCTCATCTCAAACCATCTCGACTGGGTTTAGGTCAGGTGACTGGAGGCCAGGCCGTCTGGTGCAGCACTCCATCACTCTCCTTCTTCTCCAAATGGCCCTTACACATCCTGGATGTGTGTTTGGGGTCATTGTCCTGTTGAAGAATAAATGATGGTCCAACTAAACGCAAACCAGAAGGGTTGGCATGTCACTGCAGTATGCTGTGGTAACCATGCAGGTTCAGTGTGTCTTCAATTTTGAATAATTCCCCAACAGTGTGACCAGCAAAGCACCCCCACACCATCACATCACCTCCTCCATGCTTCACAGGGCGAACCATGCATGTAGAGACCAACTGTTCAAAAAGCACAGATTTCCACTGGTCTAATGTCAATTCCTGGTGTTTCTTGGCCCAAACAAATCTCTTCTGCTTGTTGCTTTTCCTTAGTGGCTGTTTCTTAGCAGCTATTTGACCACCAAGGCCTGATTTACACAGTCTCCTCTGAACAGTTGATGTAAAGATGTGTCAGCTGCTGGAACTCTGTGTGGCATTTATTTGGGCTCTAATCTGAAGTGCTGTTAAGCGCTTGATAGTTTTTGTGACTGCATTTGGGGACACATTCAGAGTTTTAGCAATTTTTTCAGACTGACTGACCTTCAGTTCTTAAAGTAATGATAGACTGTCATTTCTCTTTACTTAGCTGATTGGTTCTTACCACAATATGAATTCTAACAGTTGTCAAATAGGGCTGTCAACCTCTGAAAAACACAACTGATGGTCCCAACATCATTAAGAAGGCCAGAAATTCCACAAATGAACCCACACAAAACACACCTGTTATGATCAATTACTGATGTGCTTTTGATTACCCTCTGAGTTTCTATGGAAGCAATAAGGAGGAACTTAGTACTCCACAGGACTGCGCAAAGCCCTGTGATGATAAGATCTGTAATTGACCCTGAACTAATACTAATACTGCATTAATGCTAATACTATCAATCTTCATTCAAGCAACATATATATTCAGATTAACCACCAAAAACTCTTGAACTTTCCCTGACTTTGACATTAAATATATTTTTATTAAAAATATACTAGTTAGATAGTAAGTATAAATATACCAGCTGTCACCTGAAATGCACTGAGATCTTTTAAATTTAAACCTTGAGATTTGACAATAGGACCAAAGCATTTCATGACTTTTATCATTCCAAAAGAGCACTTGGCTCTCACACTGCAGGCTTATTTAAGGTTTCCAGAGTATTTTAAGTAGAATGGGAGGCAGAGCCTTCAGCTTTCAGGCCCCTCTTCTCTGGAACCAGCTCCCAGTTTGGATTCAGGAGACCGACCACCTCTCTACTTTTAAGATTAGGCTTAAAACTTTCATTTTTGATAAAGCATTGAATTAGGGCTGGTCTGTCCACAGTCTGGTATCGCTTAAACTTTCTTCCTGCCTATTGTAGGGTCTTTACTTTACAATATAAACCACATTGAAGCGAATTCTGTCGTGATTTGACACCATGTAGATAAAAACTGAATTGAATGAATGGTCCTACAATACTGTCCTTTTTGTCCAAGACATAAGGGGACAACTGACCCTTATAATATAGTGAAGGAAATGTCATCTCTCACTATGATCGACCAACAAAACATCCTCCATAAGTAACCCAAGTTAAACCCATTGAATTTATTAGTTATGAAAGAAATATTGGAAATATTTTAATACACAATAATTTAGAAAACAACACAACTCTCCTCTCTGCTAAAAGAAAAACAAAATCCAACACACACTGACACTCTTGTGACCTTTTTCACATTCAGCAGATTAATGAAGACATCACAGTAACTCCAGATTTATGACGAGCAGCCTTTTCAGTACTCAGGTTTTTGGATCCTTTGTACTGCAGTATGAGTTGGAAAACAATTATGCACTTCTGTGTGCAACTTCTTCAGTGAGATATGAAAATGAGCCATAGTTCAGAAAACATGGTGAGAATCAAACCGGTTTTATCACGTAAAATACTTTTGTGGTAGCTGGATGTTAGCTGTTGTTTGTAGATGTTGATTTAGGCTTTAGTGTCAGATTTGGCTCACTGATAGAATCTGTAATCTGCCTTTTTTTGTAAATAAAGAATTGCAACTTTATGTTTGGTTGTTTGGTTTTATGTCTTGGAGCTGAGTTGCTCTAATGCAGCCAATATTTCATAGACAGAGTAGTGAGGATAACAGGTTGTTGTGACTTAAAAACTAAAGTCTTATTGTGTGCTCCCACCTGTAATGCACCACGGCCCTGAGTCTCAGGATATAAACAGATAGCAGTGAGTAGCACTCGGTCAGTTCTCTTTCTCTCCCTGCTCTATCTCTGTGCACAGGCCCGCTCTACATCAGCGATGGTCTTTGGTGCGTCAGAGGACAGAATCAGAGGTCCTCCCTTCTCTCTGATAACCACGTCATCCTCAATCCTGACACCCAGACCTCGAAAGTGCTTCGGCGCTTGGTCGTTGTCTTCACAGATGTATAGCCCTGCAGCAAGACACAATGTGAGCCGTAACGGTAACGGGACAGAACATTTACATGCAGGTGCAACCGTGTGGATTTCAAACCTGGCTCTATGGTGATGGCCATTCCTGGCTGAAGAGGTTGCGAGCGAGATAGTTCAGGAGTGTCGTGGACATCCATGCCCAGGTAATGGCCAACGTGGTGGGGGCAGTACTGCCTTGCAGCCTGGAATTTAAATAAATAAATAGTTAAAAAGGCTGCAGCAGTCAGACGAGTGGTTCTACTAAAGTCAAACCTCACATAAACCTTAACAAAGCACAACCACATTAAAAAGCACTTAAAACACCAAAATAAAAGATGAATGGAAGTCCAGCATGGACCTGAGAGGAATCCTCTGGATTAGGTCATCTGGTCTGCACACAAAAAAACAAAACAAAAAAAAACAACAAAAAAAACCTTTTTGAAATGTTGAATTGAAGCTCCAGCTTTAGTAACTACCGACACAAGATATCACCTGTAATACTGAAAGGGAAATCTGACTTCATAAGAATATAACGCCAGCATTCCTTCTGAAGCCTAAATTATACTCTGTTGCAGATACGGACAGCCGAAGACCCGACAACAGAGTAGTTATTCCTGTTATACTTCTTTGACGACCACTTGAAGTCCACTGCATGTGTAAAAATTCTGAGGAAAAGTACGATTTGTCCGGACTCCTCTAGGGACCATGACACTGTGCAGATGAGCCTCATTAAATATGAAGTGCACAACCAATCTGGGCACCCACCGTTTTTCCAATTATTACCTTTAGCGCCTCAGCATCGCTGGTACTGGCCCCGAGGATGCCAAGCCGCTTAAGCTGTCGTCCCAGCAGAGCCAGCATGGTGCTGTAGATGTGATCCAGACTGACGCCTGGAGAGCAAAGAGATAAACAGGAACGCTGGACCTCCAGGACGGATTCGTAGAGCTCAATCTGTGCAGGACTGAATCTAGTATTGAACACAAAAAAACCCCAAAACGTTTATTTCTGTGACTGGAACTGATCAACCTTCAAAAACAGACTACAGTTTCTTTAATTTAAGGGACCTAAATTCTAGAAATCAGATAAAATGAAGTTTAAAGTTGAATACCACGATCACCAAACCAGGATTGGAGGTGATGTGAACCACCTTTATTAACACATGCACTCTGGAAACAAATACTTGGAACAAATAGATGACTAAATAAACCTGGATGTAAAATGAAGTTTGACAAATTTACACTGTACACTGACTCATGGGCTGCGATGCACAAATGGGAACTTCACTCTATCGTTAGCGAAGTCATGATAACAGATGGAAAAGAACTTCTGCCACAACTCAAGGCGTAAAGGATTGAAACCTACAATCAGCGATTGTAGTTTTGTAGTTTAGTTTCTCTCATTTCCAAAAGCTAGATCACCCCTTTTTTTATTTTTTAAACAAATGTCTGGTTCTATTAAGGGTTGCCACACTAGATCATCTGTTGCTATGCAAGCCAATACGCACTGTGGTAGGTAATTTTTCAGATCCCCATATTGAAAAAGCTTTTGTGTCCTTCCTGAGGGCATAAACTCTCCATATTTATGAGCTCATTAAACAAACTATCACTTCTGTAAACAGTTGGCACCAAATATTTTAAGGGTAATCAGCTTACTTACTTTCCATTTATTGGCCACGTTCGAGTGATATCGCTGACATAACCAAAGTATTCGCAACCACCATCCAGCAACACCATCTCACCATCCTGATGGAGACAAAGAGGAGGGAGCAAAACGTAATGAGTCATATATGCTACTTAAATACATGTAAAGTAATTATTCTCAGGAATATCTGTGTCCTCTGACGTGTTCATGGAGTAATTACCTTGATTATTTGGTTGTTATTTATGTAGTGCAGAGTATTAGCTCGATTTCCTCCAGCAATCACAGGAGGGTACGCAAGAAAGTTAGCACCATGGATCCGATTCTCAAAATCAAACTGGAAAAAAGGTTATGTTAAATACAAAGAATGGAGGGGAGGCTCAAGACTTTTGCACAGTACAGTACGTAACAAATAAAGTAGACACTGTAAGACTTAAACAGCATTTTCAGTTTAAGGTACAACTCTCTGGAGTTCCATACCTGCTCTTTTAAAGCAGATTCGTGAAATTAGGAGGGAAATTTGGAAAATTTCAAAGCTGCTTCTCCAACTGTAAAAATCAATAAACTAACACTTACTGTTCTAATAATTACATCATGAGCCTAATCAATGAAAGACACAAAGATAATGACTGCTCGCACACGTAAAGGCAGTGAAGACAAAGGTCATCACAGAAGTCACCTTAGCAAACAGGACAGCTTCATCCACATCTCCTTGAGACAGAGCCATTGTCCTCCTAAAAGCCTGAAAGATAACAATATGAGCTGCTGCAAGTACACTTCATAAATCTAACATTCACTTGGAGTCTTCAAGAGCTTCACAAGAACCAATTTAAACGTCAACCTGTGCCGTGATTCGACCCGCTTCTTGCATGAGAGCCACTTCGGCTGAGCTTTTGAGGGCCCTGAGAGAGTGTATGAGAGGTCTGAGAGTGCGTGGTGTCGGCCCCGCCTCCAGAACGGGACACACGTGAGCCTGGTGGAGCTGAGGGTGAGCCGGCTGAGAAGTGTCGTACCACAGCATAGTGCCTGGAAGAGGATCAGAGAAGACAGAAATGCTAAGAGTGAATTTGAAGTGATAAAAGAGCTAAATAGAAAAAAAAAAGAAAAACATTTTAATACCTAAATGAAAAGTTTTGGCACTGAAATAGGAAAGCATTTATCCAACAACTGCATTTTTATTTACCACACACGTCCCATCTTTCTTTACTACCGTCCTGTCAAAAAGAACGTCTTCACATCAGTCAATAAAATTATATTATATACTCATCCCAGATTTTGAGTAGATGCACCTATGGTATCAATTTGTAAATCCTACTTTGCCTCACTCTTAAGTTATCACATCCACCCGGCTGTTCAATGGGCTGATGACAATACCCCATTAGCATTTTACAGTTGAAGGACAAAAGAATCCATGCAGATCCGCAGGTGCAGAGCCAAAAAAATGTGAACACAGAACAATAATCAACAGGTCACACATTGCACAACTCTAGAATCCTTATTTATTGCTTCTAGTGAAGTTTTGAGTACACCTGCTCTTCGTTTATGAAGATGAAGAGCAACCCACCTCAGCAGCAATAACCTCAATTATCAGTTTCTTACATAATTGTGGAGAAACGTTGCTTCACCTCATTGAGGTTTGTGGGCATTCATTTATGCACAGCTCTCTTAAACTTCCACCAAAGCATTTTAGTTGTGCTGAGGTCTGGACTTGAGGCGAGTCTAGGCCTGTCAGGTGAGGTCTGACTGACACCTTGATTTTTCTCTTTCACCCATTTGCTGTTAGGGATCATAGTCCTAATGCATGGCTTAATTTGTGCCAAGCTTCAGCTGCTGCACAGAGGGCCTCCTGTCTGCGTGGAGAATACTTTGGTATGAAGAGGAGTTCATTGTCAACTCAATGACTTCAAGGTGCCCGAGTCCTGTGGCTGGAAAATGAGCCCATTCACCGTGCTGACAGTTGATACGAAGTGCTTGTGCTGATATGCTGTGGTTGGTTTTCCCCTGTGCTGTGTATTATGGCCATAATGCCAAACGTGTGGCATCATTATAAACCTAATTCCCCCCAAACTGTACAATCAAGAAACTTGTGGGTCTTTTGCAGATTTTCTGACCTTGAGGTTAATTTGATAGGGCCACCACTCCTGGGCAGAAGTTTTGCTTCCAAAACACTCCATCCATCCATATATATTCCTGTGATAATAAGGTTTGTGAAAGACCCTGAAGCAGTGTCACTTTGCTTCTTTATTCAAGCAACATGCATAATTCAGACTGACCACCCAAAACGAAAGATATGGCAGTTAGTGATCTGGTAGGAATGAACCATAACACTTTTTTTTTTCTCTCTGCAGGATTGCAAAGAGTAACCCCCCCCCCACCACTCCCATGCACCCACCTTTCAGGCTCTTGAGTACAACACCCAGTTCTTCTATGCTATGAACTCTCTCTATGCCAGTCAAAGCAGCTGCTCCGTCCTTCCCAGACCGCGGTCCGTCCCACAGTTCTCTCCCCGGGTCTCTGCGAGGGACGAACAAAATAGCCTGGTCTGGTTGACCCTTCCCGTGAAGAACCAAGGCACTGTCAGGTTCGAGAAAACCACTGAGGTAGAGGAAATCCTGAGGAACATGTGTTTTGAGATGAATTAGTAAAAACTTACTCAGGAATTTCACCCAGGAAAAGGAAGAAGAGCAAAATCCAATTTTTTCTCCTTTCTGAAGAATTCTGAACTGAATGCAACTTGAAAGCAAGTGCTCACCTGGTTCTGATGGAAGGGATAAGGGATGTCATTGGTCATGTATCTAGTTGGGTGAGACAAAATGATGGCCACATGGGTGCTGGAGGAAGCAGAAGGTCCGAGTCTTTCGGCCTGAGCCTCGATAAGCGAGGCCAGTCGGTGTCTGCGGAGCTCATATTCCGTCTGGCTCAAACCTGGGGTTACCTCACCTGAGGAGAAGCATGCTTTCCTTAAAGAAATAAATTAAGAAATGACATTTTACAAGATCAGCTGTCCACTGTAAACAATACTCACCATGTTTGATGAGGTGCGGATGAGTGAAAGGACTGGGCTGGCCAAGGTAACGAGGTGGAACCGTCTTTGGCTTCAACCCGCCAGGTTTCACAGAAATGTTTCTGCACAGGCACCAAATACATCCTGCAGACAGAAACACACACAGACTGTAAACAGGTGCTTTGGTCAGTTCAGTTTGACTAAAGCAAAGTTATATCAGTTCTGTCCGCTGGGCGATGCTGGAGTATTGAATATAGTAGTTTTTTCTCATGCATCTTTTTAAACAATTTTAGAGTTCGGTACTAAACGTTAGTAAAAGTTAAAAAAAAAAAAAAAGACCCAACCCCATTTATAGCAATTTTCAGGCCACTACAAAGCATCCCGATGATTATTTACTGGGTAGAAGTCTGGCTGTCTTTACGGTTTCATGCAACATATCAGTGGGACGAGTGGGTGTCTTCAAAATGAGATAGAGAGAGAGATCAGTTGCATTAACAATCTATTATCTCCCACCTACTTACCTTTTGCTCATGTTACTAGGTAACAACAGGATGTCATGGGACAACTGACTATTAAAATTGGGGAGTGATCTAAGCCCTGTGACATTAACAGATTTTTTTAAAGTGTAAAACTAGCGCAAATGTAATATTATACATATGTATTCAGTTACGGTGTGTCTGATTTCAGCCAATATGTAAAACTTTATCCATACAAAACCATTAAAAAAAAAAGGGGGGGGGGGGGGGGCTCATTTAGCAATCACCTAGAGGTGGGGGGGAGTGACAACGATCAGCTCCAGGCTTCGCAAACCAATAAGTTGCGTCACAGCAGCTTTATCAGCATAGAACAGCGTCTCGCATCAGAAAGTATTTCAGTGTACCGACGGGTAAATCGCTGCCCACTGGTGGTGAAGGTTTGAAGTTACATTTTTTTAAAAGAGCGATTACAAAACATACCTTTTATATAAACAAGTAAAAAGCACAGCGGCGCTGGACAACGTTAAATTATTATGACTTTATTAGATATTTATTATCTGAGCATCAACATATGCTGTATTTTACAGGTTGAAGCAATGGTGAAGTTAGAGTAGCCCATCAGTACAGTGCTGTGAAAAAGCATTTCCCTGATTTCTTCGTTTTCTGCATAGTCGGTACACATCATCATCAAGCTCATCAACAAACACATTTGTTTTTTTAATTAGAAAAATATAACCTGAGTAAATACAAAATTCAGTTTTAAGTGAATATTTTATTTAATAAGGAGAAAAAAACCCCTACCTGACCCAATGTGAAAAAGTATTTTGCTAAATCATGAACTGTGATTAATTAACCACATTTTTGGAAAGCGGAGTGCAATTTCAATTTAACTTTTTTTTTTTTTTAAATTAAACCTTCATTTAAGGACCACATTTCGTATTTTCTCAGGTCATCTTTGCACATTCATTAGCTAAACCACATAAATGGGACACATAATCAATAAATAAATCAGGAAGAAGAAAAAAAAAAAATCATGGCATTGTAACTACATGCCAGTTCAGTTCAGTGGATCTAAGCTCCAGTACTGTGCAAAAGTTTTGAGCCAAATGAAGACGCACAGGGGTGGCTGTGTCCATAAGAACCTTTTGTTGATCCACCTACTGTTCACTGAAGGGTCATTAGAAATGGTCTCAGTGGAAGGTTGAGAGATGCCAAATTACACAAGAACTTGACCAAAAATCAGTGACAACAGGTCTGATGGAGTGTTGAATCCAAATGTGACATTTCTGGTTCAAACTGTCATCAGTACGTACAGGGGAAGTCAAGAGAGAGGTGCAACAGTGAGTGTCTACAGCAATCTGTAAAACAGGGTGGAGGCTCTATCATGGTTTGGAGTTGCATTTAAGCCAGTGGTGTTGGGGATCTTGTCAAAATTGATGGAATTATGAATGCAGAAAAGTACCATCAGACTTTGATCTACCATGCAATCTGCCTTTTAAGTCTGACGTCATTCGCCGTTTCAGGGTCCAAACTCCTCTTCAACTCAAACAAACACTGCGGCATCACTGGGAGCTAAAAAGTGCCAAAATTCTTTAGTTTGTAATGAAGTAAAAAGTGTGGCTGCTCTACCAGATGCAACAATCAAGTTTAAGATTCAGGCATCCATGAAAAACAGGATTTATGAAGTTAGAGGTTAGTGGGGAGTAAGTTCGCTAGTTTCTATCCAAAGATGATACACCATATTCTGACTGAGTTATCCTGAAAAATGAAAAGTACAGCGCAGCAATCACTTTGGACATGCATGAAGACAGAAAACTAAACAGCAGCAATGTTTGTAAGGTTACTGAAGTTGGGCTAGCTGACAGAGCTATGGTTGATATGGAAAATAAAAACACATTAGGACAGTGAAGTTGGAGGATGAACGCAAACTTTTTTGCTCTCAATGAAAGTTAATGTGAGAGACCCCAATGGGCAAAGACAAATGCAATCGTACAACAGGAAAAAGACACTGAAAATGGACCAAACTTCAGTCAGCAGAACGCCTGTGATGATCCATCCCCAGCACGTGGTTAGTCACTGATATCCTGCTGCATAGTTTGGATTACTTGCTATGAACAACAGCTTCATGCACCCATTCAAATCTTCGTTAGCCTCAGAGTGATACTTTTCTGACACATTAAAATATTTGGCGGCTCCCAAACAATAAGCTGGTTTAAATCAACTGAGCTTTACAACGTGCTGCAGACAAATGGCGGTAATAAAAACCCAGAGAGGTGATCAGCCAGTGATCACTGACTATTTTAAGGGCTTGTTCAGATTAAACTGAACACAATACAAACACTTTTAAAAGACACCAGCCTTAATGGAAACAGGGTTTATACGTCATCACTTAACAACCGGATACTATCTGGAAAGTGTCTGATTGATTTTTCAGGATGATAATGATCCCAAACACACTACCAATGCAGTAAAAGCATACCTAGAAAAACACACATTGGCCTCCCCAGAGCACAGACCTCAACATTATTGGAGCAGTGTGGGATCATGTTGAAAGAGAACAGAACAAAACCAACATCCAGAGAAGAGCTTTAAATGTCCTTCAAGAATCCTGGAGAACTATTCCTGAAGATTACTTAAAGAAATGAAAAGAAAGCTGCCTAAAAGACATTAGACTGTGTTGAAGAATAAAGGCGGTCGTACCAAATATTGACTTTCAAGCTGGTTAGAATTATTCAAGCTCTGTTATTGCCTTATATACTGTCTCTAGACGGGTTTTTTTTCCTATTTCCCACCCAACATGTACATAAGAGAGGCATGGTTCAGGACTTTTGCACAGTAATGTCATTGTAGTGATTGTAAAGTTACTGTCTCTAACCTCCACTCCAGGTCCGTGGCATCAGCTTGACAGCGGTCCTCACCAAGGCGCTCGCTGAGAGCAACATTGTTGCTGCAACTTGAGGACACCGATCAGTCACAGCATGTCGCTCCCCTGCGGAACAAAGTGTGACAGTCAGCGAACTACCGAGCACTCATATTCACAGAGACACTCTGAAGTAACTTATTATCACTTACCGAGGTTAACAGTCTCTCCTCCAGCAGTTATATGTACCCTGAATGACAGCTACACCTAGCTAGCTCGCTATTCTCACGTCTGCTAGCCACGCTCGTTTGTAGTTCATGAGAATTGCTTCCCTGAGTTTGGTTTCCCAGGTAGAGAAGCGGAACCCTCTCCCTTTCCTACTTGTTGAACCGACTACAAGCAGCTTTTATTTTAGTCATTTGTACACTCAATAAAATGGAGGCTATCGAGTGCCAAAAATAATCAAATAACTAGTTAAACAATTAATTAAATGTAATTAATTAAAATTGTTAACAAATAAATTATTAAATGTTTTAAATGGCATTATTCATATTTCAATTAATTATGTATAGATTTATTTAATGTATTATTTCATATTTTAATTAATTATCAGATTTTATTATTTACTGAATGATGTATTTATTTGATTCATTGAGGCACTGTATGTCCTCCATAAAATACACCATCAGCTTGTAAAAACAAGTCACAAACATTGCTCTCTCATAAAAAAAATAAACTACTAAACTAGAAACCAGCACAACACTGTCACTCTATTATTTAGTATGATTTTAACTTACAACAAGAAAAAAAAAAGTAGAATATTACAGGAGCTTCTTTCTAGCATTTCTACTACATGGTAGAAACAACAAATACGTGTATATTTATTAGCGATTTACACTATGAAATTCAGCGTATATGATTAGAAAATGAAAGTGCCTAAACCGTCAGGCGCGTTGCTGCCTGGGAGGCTAGACTCCGGGAAAACTGGCCCACTCAATGATGAGGTAACATGCTGCCTGTGCATTTTAACCCTGAGCGTGACATTTCAGGGAATAACGAGACAAGGTTCAAGGTGGGATGGGTTTGTATGTTTTTATTGCCTATTATTGCACTAACTTTTCGTATTTATGTTCCTCTTCTTGTATACAGCGCTTTGTGACTGTTTGCCTGTTAAAGTGCTTATTAATTAATTTATTATTATTATCACGATGCTGATACAGCCATGACTAGTAAAAAAAAATCTAAATGCACTGTTATATTAAAATGATCCAGTACAACTACAGGAAATGCTGTTCACTATGTCAGTAGAAAGAATATTAAATATTTATATATATATTTATATTAAATATTATTTTTTAATATTTCTATTTACAGATATTTATATAAGAAGAAAATAATGTTAACATTTTTACTACTTGGGTTCATTAACCCCTCTAATGAAATAATCTCGTACTTCTAGGGTTTACAAAGTTTGGGGGCGCAGAGTTGATTCGCACGCGCTGTGAAGCGGAACCGTTTCTGTCAGGCCATGCTCAGGGCACACACCACCCTCACCCCCTTGGTCTGTCCGATAACACGCCTGAATGAAAACCCAGGAGCGACGCCACTGTCGGTGAAGGTGTATTATAGTACTAACATCGACTGCAGGCTTCTTCTGTGTGTTTTTTCCTTAACTGTCAGTTAGGCATATCTTCGGCAGGGTGAGTTTGCTTTTATTCCTGAAAATAATGTTTGCATCTACGAACTATTTTCATTAATCATGGCCCGCGGTGCAGCAAGCTAACGACGTTATTATGCGTCAAACGGTCGCCGCGTCACAGATGAATTCACATTTCTAGAAACTTCTGACCTACGACCCCTGAAACAGTCAATACTCATAGGCGTTGCGTGGTTGGTTCATTTATAAAGCTTCAGTAGCGCTTGGTGCTGGTTTTATATTGAACTGTGGAGCTGGTTACTGCGCACGCTCATTCAATCCTTGTGCGTTAGCATACCTAGCTTACGGATGCTGTCACTTGTTTACGTGCAGCTAAACACAACTCCGGACTTTGCTAAGCTGTTGATTGTTTTTCCTCTCTGGTTTCCCCCTGCACCTAGAGCTCCGTCTGGTGGACGTGAAACTGCAGCATGGACCCACGGAAAGTGGCCGAGCTGAAAGGCTTCGTGCAGTTGTGCGAGGCTAATCCCGGGATCCTGCATCTTCCAGAGATGGGCTTCTTCCGGACGTGGCTGCTAAAGTTAGTACACTGGGAACTTACCTGTTGCTAAAAACAGTGGGAAGCCATTGTCTAATGCTGGTCTTCCTGGTTTAAGGAATCACAGATGATTTTTTTTTCCATAATGCCAAAACAAGTGCTTAGGTGAGATCTGAAACAGACTGTAGAGTTGACCACATGCCCTGTTCCGCCCACCTAACGGTAAAGAACACGGCCCCCCCACCGTAGGGTGCACAAAGCAAAGCCTCACAACACAACTAATTGTTAAATTAAAACCCCAGAGGTTGTTTTGCTTCCGTTGATGTTAATACCTCAACTCTGCAATGCAGAAAACTGTTTTGTTTTTTCATCTGAACAGCTCGGACTGTGGTACTATTATTTGTATATATTTTTAAGGTGCAGTCACTTATTTTTTTTGAGTTTGTTTAATATAAAAAGATATTGTGCTTAAGAATATGCATCGATTAGTGTGTAATTACATTTCCAACAAATTGAGGTTCTCATAAACTAATTAGTTCTCTTAAAAAAATACAGAGGAGCAGGTGTCACTTTATGGAAGCCGCCATGTTACCCTGCAAACTTGAATACAGTGACTGACATGTACATCACTGTATGTGGGTAGAGACCAGCAGCATACGTCAGAGGCCGCAGAGAAATCGTAAGCGTTCGCGTACGGTGGAGGTGAGATTTAATTTGTGTCTGCGCCTTCCCACTCAAGATATGAAAAGTTACACCTAGGTTTTATCGGTCCCCTTCACCAAAGAAGTGAAAAACGCACGATGGCATCTTAATAAAACATCATCCTCTTGCTCCTCACCTCAAGCCTCATCTCCTAAATTGAACTCAGAGAGGTCTAACACACAGAAACGTGCATAAACGTGCTTATTTATTCTTGATATTGTCACAGTTGGGTATTGTCAGCCGATTAGACACGCGACCCTCCTGAGCAGACAATGAGCAGGCTAAACAACAAAAGTTGGTTATAAGCTAACATTATGCCAGGTAATTTTAGTCTCTTGTGTCCTAAAAATCGCTGTTCCATGTGATAAACAAACCTCAGTGACACTGTTATCTGAAGAAAGCGATTCGTTTCAGACTCTTTCAAAGCTTTCACAGTTTTACAGCTGCCTCCAGTGTAAATAGACCTAGAAACACATTGACAACTGAGGTAAACAGCTGACTGACAGCCTGTACTCAATACAGATGAACTGCAGTCAGTTGTTTGTCCTGCAGAAGTTCGATGGGATTATGCACTTGAATTGGGGGGGTTTAAAAACAAGCTGAAATCAGTTGACTGCAGTCTGCAAAAGACTGACATCTGGTGGTGAGATTTTCAGCACTGTAACTTTAACTAAAGTAGCAGACTTTTGTCTGTGCTGCTGAGAATTTTTAGAAATAAACTGCTTGGAAAAACTGAATTAAAAACCAATTAGCCAAAACATTAAAAACTAGACTACTAGTATTCAGACACCCACCAAAGGACAGATCTGATATATGTGTGTGCTGCTGAGCTCTAACTTAATTTTTTAACACCTAACTACAAATCATTAGTTTTCTGATTGATTTGAATACAGGTTTTGTTTTACTACACTCTTGGGCTCACCAGGAGCCCACTATGATTGTTGGGGGTCTGACACAACTTCCTGTGGGGATAAAAGAATGGTCTTTAAAGGTTTGGGACAGGTTAAATAGGGTTAGGTAGGGTAAGGGGCTAGTGAGTACACCTTCTCAGCATCTGTCCTCACAATTATTATCATAGAGGCATGTGGGCCAAAATCTCAAATCAAAGTTCACGGAATGAATGTTTTAAGGTGCCAATATATCGTCCGCTGTGATCGCTTTGCTCACTCCGTACCGTCATCACACAGATACAGGCTTATACTGGTTGTTAAGCCATGAAAAAGTCGCTGCAGTATTTTCCTAAATGATAGTTGTTAGGGCTCCGACAATATCGCATCACAAGTGCCGATAAGAAAGAGAAGGAGTCAAAACTTGAAGCCAAGACTTTGTTGAGTGTCTTTTTTTAGGGGGGGGGGTTGATTCTTTCTACACACGTTTTCAAACAGTTGCAATATCTCCCTCCGGGCGTCAGTACATGATCGTACACTTGTGTCTTCAAACAACCTGCGACTTCTGCGGGGCAACGAACCAAGTTACAAAACTCAAGAGGTGCAGAACCGGCCAACACGCCACAAAGATTGGGTCTCGCAACACAGGATGTGATCTCAAAATCATCATCAGAAACCAGCGACCCAGGGATCATTAAAGTGGCCTTACTTTGTGCGCTGCTTGTTTTACTCAATTTAAGCTCACTTTTTGCAGTTTTAGATGCTGTGGTTCAGTGAAGTGGTACCAAGGAGAGGGACGTAACTTTAAATCTGATGGTGTATATGATTTGATTACACTAAAATGTTGAGAAATTAACTAAGCAATATGTTCAGGTGAAGTAACCCTGTTGCAATATCTGTTTAGGCTTTTCCTCCAAAACAATGTCTTAAAATTTAATGTTTTGTGTTTATTTTATTGTTCTGTTTTGCAGCATGGGTGCAACAATCCCTCCACCACCCAAGACAAGTGACTCATGCCAGGTGATGCCTAAAATATTATTTAATTGCCTTTTACTTCATGCTAATGTCAGAAATTACACCTCATCGTAACAAAGCGTGCTTTCGGACTTGTAGGGTGGCTGTCCCTGTGGCCCTCCACCCACCGCAGCTTCGCCTCCTGAGCCTGAGCCTGCGCCTGCTGTGCCGTCTGAGAGCGAGGAGAGTGAAATAGGTACTGTATGCCCCACTCAACACTTTGTTTCATGACAGCCTGGAGCTTTGATTTACATGCTGTAAATTTAATAGATTAAATGAAATAATGAACACAATTTACAGAAGATTTTTTTTAATAGAGTACACTTTAACTGCTAGTCCTTTATTTATCAATGAATGTTTTAATTAATTATAAATAAACAGAAAACACTTCTATTTACATCCTATTAAAGCATTTTAACATCATTATTTAGTACTGAAACAGACTCAGAGCTTACCCGCAATCATCTAAATTCCTTATTCTAAATATTTCTAAACCATAACAATGAGGGAGTTAACACAAGAATCAAGTAAGAATACTAAAGAGAAATTACTTGAACAGTTACCATCAGGATACAAACATTAAGTTCACCAAGGAGGATGCCGGGGAAAACACACAGACATAAACATATTAAAAGATATCCAAACTGGGCCTTTATCAAGTCACCAAAAATGCACCGAAAAGAACCTGAAGCATCAACCAGTGAGGAGCACAGTGACTGGGAGAATAACGCTGTCATCCACGGCACTTCAGACCCAGCCACACACTCAGACAAAAACCCTAGCTAAACAACTCAGTGCAGAGAGGAGTGCTTGGTTATAGACATGAGAGCGACCATTCCACAGCCACATGGCACAACACCTCTTCTACAGGATGAGACTGGGCTGTATGTTTGCCTTTAAAGGACAAAGGATGCTCTCCTGAGGATTCTAATGTTCACATTTTGGACAGAGAACAGGAGGCAGTCTACATCCAGTTTTGATTTAACCACCATTCGTGTTTCCACGCTGACAATCCCGTGAGCTTTTAGAGCTGAAGGGGCTTACTGGATGAGACGTGAAACCCAAAAGAAGTCCAATTGGCTTCAACTTGAGCCATTTCAGATCAGGATAGAATTTTTTCCATCCAGGCTGAAAAAGCTAATGCTATCGACAGATGGAGCACAGTGGAGATGTGGCTGGACGCATGTGCAGAAAAATAGCTCACTGATATGTAACAGTTCTGATGTGGTCACATAAAAATTGGTGTAACATCCCAACATAGAATGTTTTTACATTATATCCCTTGTTGGTAGCTGAGATGTGGTGCAGTTTTTGCTAGCTGTTAACCTGTTTTTAAGCTACACCAATAATTTCATTGAGCTTATTTCAGTTAGTGTGGAGCTGAGTAAACGTTCCCCGCCAACAATAATGGTTCAGTCCTGCAGGGATGCTGATGCGAGTAATTGTCTACCCTCCAAGTTATAGAACAAACTGCTCCCGTCTTAATTATTTATGTTATGTTTTTGTGTTTGGTTTCTCAGAAATCGACAGAGAGGGAGTGATCGAGCCAGACATTGATGACCCGCAGGATATGGGCGAGCTTGAAGACATTGAGGTAAAATTATGCACATACATTAAATCAAAATTTAACCCTATCTTAGTTGGAAGCTGAGCCCCTGACTAAGATTCAGAGACAGAGAAATTACTATATTTTAGATTTTAGAGAGACTTGAGGCATAGATATCCATACTCTCCCACAGGTCACAGAGGAAATGATGGACCAGGCCAATGAGAAGAAGATGGAGGCCATTAACGCTCTAGGAGAAGGTGGGTTGATGGTCTGTTTACAATGAACAGTGAATGCAATTCCTGAATGCTTCTCCCTGTACATGGAAGAAGAAATTAAAAGGACTCTATGATCTGTAATGTCTCATTTTAAATATATTTTAGGTGATCTGCAGAAAGCTCTGGATCTTTTCACTGAAGCCATCAAGCTTAACCCCTGCCTTGCCATCCTCTATGCCAAGAGAGCAAGGTGAGAGTCCACTGTGTCCTTCATTTGAAACCACCGCCTCTTCTTCCCTCAGATACCGTCTGTTCTGAATGCCTTTGAGTGTAACTGGTTATTCTCTTCGTTTTAGTGTCTACATCCAGATGCAGAAACCCAACGCAGCCATAAGAGACTGTGACAGAGCCATCAGCATCAATCCAGACTCTGCACAGCCTTACAAGTGGAGGGGGAAAGCTCACAGGTACGAGAGAGCTTCTGCTGCACAGGCAACATAGCCAAACTCTCATTCCAAACTTCCGCAAAAGCATCATTCAGGCCTGAATTACTCCCCTAAATGGGCTGGTCAGTGCTCATGATGTTTGCAGTGATAAGACATGCTTTTATTTTGAAGGCGAATATTGTCCATTTCTGGTTCATGTCACACTTTTTCAGCTTTCACAACCAGTCGGAGAGTAAAATTTTAAAGTTTGCAGACAAGTTGATGTCTTCCATGCAAACTACATGTGACAAGGTTTTTTGGTACAGCACCCTCTTTTACCTAGCAACAGCCAGCAGCCCTCAGCAACCACCAATCACCAAACAGATGGAGGAATGTGCATTTTCCCTCTTGGCCTGTGTGAATGGGGCCTTAAAAATGCTCCAAATAGCACCAACAACAGACAAAAACACTTCAGTGAGTCAGATTAAGGGAGGTGATGTTAAGCAGATCTCTGTCAGCTCTGCTTCACTGTATTCAATTAGTTCAGTTCGGTTTTATTTATTTAAAAAAAAAAACTTGTTGGGGGTGAAGGAAAAGGAAAAAAAGGAGTGCATAGGGAGATGATGACAAATGAAAGTAGAGAAAATGTAATGTTGCCCAGTAGTGGCTTCTTAACTAAAGGATATTTCAGAGGGTGTCTGTCTCTTGAATCCAAACTGGGGCCTCAAAGCTGAAGGCTCTGCCTCCCATTCTACTTCTAGAAACCACAAGTAAGCCTGCAGTGTGAGAGTGAAGTGCTCTATGAGAGTAACAGGATGATTTGATGAGGACTGATTGATCAGGGTTTTATATGTGAGGAAAAAGATTGTAAATTCAATTATGGATTTAGCAGTGAGTCAGAGAAGAGAAGCTAATGTGGGAGAAATTTGATCTCTGTGTCTAGTCTCTGTTGGTGCTACAGGTACAGCATTTTGGATCAACTGAAGGCTTTTTAGGAGCTTTTAGAAATACCTTTAACTCAAGCAGCCATATAAGTCCTAAAGTGATTAAATATGTGAGTTATTAAAGTTCTGAAGAAGGTAACTGGAAATGGAAACCAAATATTGTCAGTAAATTGATGTTTGTCCTGCTGCAGGCTGCTGGGACACTGGGAGGAGGCAGCCAGGGACCTGGCCACAGCCTGTAAACTGGACTATGATGAGGATGCCAGTGCAATGCTGAAGGAGGTCCAGCCAAAGGTAATAGTGAAGTGAACAGAAAGATTAAAAAACGCTTTGCCACAGTTTCATTTTTTTGGTGGGAACAGTAATGCAGGTAGTTCAATATGTAGAAGGTTGCAGTTAAACAGCAAAGTCCTGATCTGTTTACACGATCTTAATGCAGATGAACTCTTTGTAATTTTCAGGCCAACAAAATCATAGAGCACAGACGCAAATATGAGCGCAAGAGAGAAGAGAAGGAGATCAAAGAGAAGCAAGACCGGATAAAGAAAGCCAGAGAGGAGCACGCACGGGCTCAGAGGGTGAGTTGCTGGGAGGAATTCCACAGATTTTCCAGGAGTGAAAAAATCCAAAAACTGTATGACACTGATGAATGTCTCATTCATTGTTTTGCAACAGGAAGAGGAAGCACGACAGGCTGGAGGAGGATTCTTCCCAGGTAGGAGAGCAAAAGCAACTCATTTTACTGCCGAATGCCTTATGATGGAGTCCCATAATTTATACTCCTGTAAACACTGATTGTTTTATTGATCATCCCGTGTCTGCAACGTCCAGGGTGAGAACAATGTGTGAAGCTGTGTGTTCATGTCAGGGTTCTGTTATGCATCCATTTATTAGACACATAAGTGCAAGTATAAGTCTAATCATTGCTTGGCAGGTCCGGGTGGATTCCCAGGCGGATTCCCAGGTGGAGCCGGAGCTGGTCCCGGCATGGCTGGTCTAGGTGAACTCCTGAAAGATCCTGAGCTGCTTAATGCCATGAAGGTGACTAACTCTGTCCTCCACATCACAGCTGTCCCATGGTTAGGGTTGGTTATTTTAACACGTAACACGGTGCTGAGGAGAGTCTTGTAGACAGGACGGCTAATAGAACAATTTTGATGCGCACACTTAGACCAGGGAGCTTCAGGAGTGGGTTGGTTGTTTTTCCACACAGTAACAAATGATTATTTTAGCCTTTAGGGCAGCATGGAGATGAATTTAGTTGTTGTTCTAATTTTTACTCACTGACAAAGCTGTCTGCACAGTGTAGCCAGCACCTCAATAAAGGCAGATACCTAGAAACTGTATTTCTACTTGGTTTAGGAAAAATTCTCATCGTTTTGACATTTAAAAATCATTGATGTCACCTTTAACATTATGTCAGCAGCTATTCTCCACCGTGAACTATGTTAAAAACAAACACCGCTCACGCCTCACAGATGACAGCTTACAGTCCTGCGTAAAGATGAAAGTGACTTCGTACAGCCCCGATTTGCAGATGCTGTGTGCAGAGGTTCAGGAGCAGAAGTCCCATTGTAAACATATCACGGCAGACCTGACGATGTTTGCATGAACATGCTTTTCAGCTTCTCTTTATTGACCACTTTTCACTCACGGTTGCTTTACGCATACAGCCGGCTGTAGCTTTGCAGCTCACAGCCCGACACACACCAACACAACAGCATAGATGGCACAGACGTTAAGGCGGCGAGGCGTGATTGCGTGTGCCGCTCAGGTGTGTCCGCCTCCCCTGCAGTGGCGCTGCAGACCACGCCCCGCCAGACACATTAACCGGGTAAAATACATATTTAGGCAGAATTTTGCAAATATCTATTTTTCTTTTTTAGCAGCATAGTACTTTTTTTCCAGTTATTTTTTTAAAAGTCAGGTCAAGGATCCAAAAGCCCAAATAAGGGTGGCGGCTCACAACAGTGTTTGTTTGCTGAATCATTTTAGTTCAGCTGGGTGTCTTTCCTTTTGTTATATTTCTTTAAGAGTTCAAAATGTGTTAATTACATAAATAAAATGTAATTTTCTCTGTAGCACTTCATGGATTTCATAAGCAACACACCTTAGTTGTTCACACAAAGCATAAAGGTAAAAAACAATATATACAGTGTTATCTTCATTTTAGATGTCAAAAAGTATTTGCTGCTCCCAGTGTTTTCGTTTTCATGGAAACCGGGTTCAAATGGCTCTTTGGGTGTTAAAGGTTGCTGACCCCTGGTCTAGTCAGCCGATCACATGGCAGCAGCCTTTAGGCATGTAGACATGATCCAGATGACAAACTGAAGTTCAGACTGAGCAACATACTGGTGATTTAAGTGGCTTTCAATACAACATTGTTCTTGGTGCCAGACAGGCTGGTGTGTCTGGATTTAAATCAAGTTCTTATGCTGAACAGTACATAAATCGGGGTAGGCAACTCCAGGCCTCAAGTGCCAGTGTCCTGCAGGTTTTAGATGTGTCCTTGATCCAACACAGCTGATTCAAATGGCTAAATTACCTCCTCAACATGTCTTGAAGTTCTCCAGAGGCCTGGTAATGAACTAATCATTTGATTTAGGTGTATTGACCCAGGGTGAGATCTAAAACCTGCAGGACACCGGCAATTGAGGCCTGGAGTTGCCTACTCCTGACATAAATCATTCAGCCACACATGGCTGTTATGCATTGTTGAATCAGTAAGACCACCATATGACCTATGGTTAAAAAAAAAACAAAAAAACATCCAACAGTTTTTGTTAAGCTGATTTGGAAATGCCCTGGGTGAGCAAAGTTGACCCCATTTTTGTCCAATATCCAACTCCAGGACCCTGAGGTGATGGCCGCCTTCCAGGATGTCGCCCAGAACCCGGCCAACATCTCCAAGTATCAGAACAACCCCAAAATCATGGCCCTCGTCACCAAGCTGAGCTCTAAATTTGGAGCTCCTCCACAGCCATAGACAGGACGGGACCGAAATGGGAGAGAAGAACGAGTGGATATGTGGTGAAACAATCTGGAGAGCAAAGCTTTTCAACAATTATTCACTGTGTGTAGTTCAAACAGGGGAGCAGGTGACGGGTTATCTGGCATGGTGTAGAGGAAGATTGGCAATTTCTTTTTTTTTATGTTCTTAATCAACCTGTTAGCACTTAGCAACATGTCAACAAAGCAGCCCGGTGGTTAGGAGTCAGGTCTGATACTTATACACCCCGTCCAGCACATCTCAGCTGGGAATTCACTTAAACCACAGGTTGACGTTTTCTAACCTGCGTCATGAACAGCCAAACCGGGAGCCTCCTGCATTAAGACGCTAGCTTAGAAACATTTCTACCGCTGTTTAATACTCACTATGATTTAGCTACTGGTTTCTTTCTTTCTGTGGACGGAGCTGAACTCTCACACCACTGTGGGCCCTTCTTGTTATCAGACGTATTATTATAAAAAGTATTGAACATGTTTGACCCTGTTGGAAAAATTCACAAAAATAAAAGCTCTGTTCCTGCAAATCAGGTTTGATCTGCATTTCTAGTTCTGTTTCCCGTTAAATGTCATGTGTAAAAGAGTTCACTCATTTTTATTTTGACTTCAGTTTTCCTGTGATAATTAAACTGGAAAGAATGATCAGAAAACTCGACTCATCTTTAAACCTGTCATAATCATTGCCTCAATCTGTTTACAAACACATCAGCTGGTTCCAAATGTGGGTCTTTAAAGGTACTTTGATAAATCCGGCCTGGTGGGAGAGTGGGCCACCAGCTACTTAATCCATCCACAACATCTGTCTTTCAGCCAGAGGATTACCACTCTAACACGCAGCCGGCTGGGCTCTTATCAAAGCAGATCTGACTGAGCACTGTCCTGTCACAGCAGACGGCTGATTTGTCCTTTGGATCTCCTTCATTAACTCAGTCTTTTGCCCACAACCCCTGAAAATGTGCTGCTTGTCCCTTCCTCTTTAAAATTCCGACAACACAAGTCACACAAGCTGTATTTTTCACAAGATTCCTGTTTATTTCTGTACTTACAATATACCAGAACAAAATACATGAGAAACAGCTTTTATAAGCGGGTCAGAACAAGGATAAAGTGAGGGTGCTGCTTGCAGAAGCCAACAAAGGGGTGAAGGATAAACGAGCTAGTGTCCATATCTGTGAAAACATGACAGAGAGGATGTTCTGTCAGTACAGCTCTTCAGTTTTAAAGAATAAACAATTTTCTCTGCGGGTCAACAAATGATCAAATGCACTGTTAACCAAGGAACCCCTTAAACCCTTGTGATTGGACCACACAGTAAAACTGTATACAATGTAATGCATGGTACTCACTTCTGAAACTCCCACTCCCTGTTGTCCAGAGGACACACCTGTCTGGTCTTCAGCCAGCGAGAAATACAGTGGAAGTGGAAAGCATGCTGGAAAAGAGAAACAGTAGAAGGATGGTAAAACTACCTAAAAGAATTTTATTTAACAAAAATAACTTCTCTAGTGGAAAGTCGATATTTTACTTCAGGTTTACAATATTTAAGTATCATGTATTTTATTTATTATTAGTCCTTTATTTATCCAGGCAAAAATCTCATTTCCAAGAGAGACCTGGCAATACTGCTAATACTAATTCTTTGTACTTCCACACGACAACAATCAAACTTTGAGGCACAACTGGAAAACAAAGAAATAGATCATGTGCGCTTAAAATAACAAAATGACCAGAGGATCAAGTTATCCCAGATTATTTAAAACCATTTTTAAGGATTTTGGAAACTTTAAAACCTTCCATTTAAATAGTGTTCATTGCATGTATAGTTCCTGCATATAAACCTGGCATGAGCAAGCTCTTATAAGCACAACAGCCTTGTGCAGGAAATTCCTATTAAAGTTCATTATGATCAATGTTGGGAAAATCGCTTCAGAAGTTATACTAATATTAATTTGTGTTTAACATGATTCCTCTCACCTTTATGGATCAGCATGCTGATCATTTTTGATAATGATATATCATCTGGAAGATCACCTCTGCCCGATACATAGAACTTCCTATATCTGCCCTTCCTGGCAGCAGAGATGATTGTTACAGGAGGTGCCTGTCATCGTCTTTTTAAGATCACTCCTTAGAAGTCCTAATCTGACTTTGTGAATCTGCATGTTTTCAGTATGAATGCCAAATTTGAACAGGGAGCATCAACAACTGTCAGTGCTACAGACACCAGGGTCAGACTGTGAAGACTCAGTTCTACTGTGATATCCTGAGTTGTCCCAGGGAGATCATTCAGTAGAAACAACCTGAACTGTGGAGTGCAGGGCACACACACTTCCTATGACTTCCTCCTTTGTTCCCAAAAAATAATTTCAGACACCCATTTTCATCTTCTTTGCTGTGTGTGATTGGCTTTTGTTGCCAATCACACACAGCAAAGACAGAGAGAAAACAGAGAAAATCAAGTGGTCAGATCAGGATTTTTCTTCCACAGTGCAATTCAAACAAAGAGCAATGGTCTTAAAGGGGAGCTGAGACCATTTTGATCACACTGTACATGTTATATAGAAGCTTACATTGCAAACACCCCAGGCTACAGTGCACTCTTCAGAGGTTGCAGAAGCTTGGTTGGCCTGGCACTCTATGCCTAATGGGTGAGGAGGGAAAAGAGAAATGTGTCAACATAAAAAGCACCATATCACCTACAATGATAAGCAAACCTCATTTACTGTCAAAATGTTCACCAAAGAGATCAAAGACCAAAATGTAAAACTGAACTCACAGAGATCCATGATGTGGTTCCTACAGATAGCACAGTTGTCCACCACAATGTCCCAGGCCCAGAGCGCCACAGCATTCCACTGAGGGGGGAAAAATAAAATCACACAAATATATGATCCAAGATTCATAATCTGGAGATTATTTAATTTAAAAAATGTCTATATCCCCTTATTTGAACCACACGAGGGCCAGCAGTGCACAAACTGCTGTGACTTGAGGGGCACTTTTTGAGCTTAATAACAAACATGACATAAACATATGTTTTATTTAAAAATATATATTTTAACTTTGGTTCATTATGAGTGTCAAATGTCTTTTGATTTGAAAAAGAAGAAGCAAAAGCATCTCTTGAGTGTCTGTAAGAGGGCCTTATCCACTTCCCCATCCCAGAAACACGCCTGAGATGTTACTGTAAACTCTATAGAAGTCCTCAAATCATTAGAGATTTAAGGCATGGGGCCCTAAATATATCATTTGAGTCTAGCTTATTGAGAAAAGAATAGCATAAGAACGAGACACACAGTCGCCATCGAAAGCATGTCAAACGTGTAAACATTATTTTTAAATACAAAACAAAAATTACGTGTGATGTGTAGCTAGGCTAATTCCGCCGGGGTACCGTTTGAACAGCTGATGTGTTTCTGCCCATTACACCTTTGTTATTAATTCAGAGATATCTGTAAGGGCGTTGATTCTCGGCCCCTTAATGGGAAGTGCAAATTCGTGGGTATTCGTTACTAACAGCTACAAGCCTAGTGTCCTATGCCACAGTGACATAGCGCTAAAGTTAGCATGCTAGAGTTAGCTTAGTAAAGGCAGTGAGCGGCACTGAGCTATGATAGCGTCCATTGTTCACATTAGACAGCTTCTTAGTAACTCCCCGGTGAGAGACTTTTTACAGCCATACCTTCTTTACTTCAAATCGTTTCTTGCTTGCGCTATTAGTACCGCTCGGTGTATCCACGTCCATTGCTGCTGCCATCTTGAACGGAAGAGTATGACGTATGAGCCAAATCAGGCGGAAGAAGAGCGGCAGTTTCCGCCGTCGAATTTGAGAAATTTTAAAGCGTATTATATCGATATTTGACGGCGTAATGAAGACAGATCATAGTTATTTTCTTATATTTATTTCAAAAGCTAACAATGTTAACTTTCATGAACACAAAGCGAAAAGCTTCTCCATCCAAAACATTTAGGTTCCACCGAGATTTGAACTCGGATCGCTGGATTCAGAGTCCAGAGTGCTAACCATTACACCATGGAACCCCCACGACTAACCCTCAACTACACCTCAGTATAAAGGTAGGTATCACAGACACAATGTTCTGTCATTTCCCATTAGATATAGTAAATTGTTAGAGCACAAATGTTGCTAACACTGCCAAGTAGTTTGAATTACTATTGATCTCCCATCGATGCTACGGTGATAAGATCAATACTTTGCTTCTATCCTATAAGTTCAGTTTGTAGCCCACTGAATTTTGGAATTAAAAAACTATAGCTCAGACATGCTGTATGAAAATATCTGAAAGATTTTGTATTTACCGTCACGTCTAGAATATTTAAAACCTATAGCACATTTAGATAACAGATGTTGACCAAAAGTGCTTAAAAGACAGGTCTAAAAAAAAGAATAGTTTTAAAATAATTAAGAAGGTGAAAGATTTGTTTTGTTGTCGTGTTAACTAATTATTGTGGGAAATTAAAAAAAAAAAATCAAAGTGATTTTAGTGGTCATTAAAATGTGTTCAGAATTTGCATATTGATGACTATTTCATAAATCATGAAACACTGATCTCCCTTACATAAGCTGCCCTTATAGGCTAAAAATATTTGTATTGGTATAGGGAATACTGGCTTGATATCAGATCAATACCAACATTTGCAGTACTGCACATAACTAGCTGTGTTTGTCCGTTTTTGTTAGCTTTCAGTATGGATACACCCATAGATAAGATTTTTTTTGGCTATGTGGTTCTTCTATAAACTACACTCAATTCCAATGTGGGATATTGCTGTGCCGTCTCACATAGGGACAATGTGGGATAACATGGCCTCGCTGATTTCACCTATAGACACTTGACGCTTGGCCTCTGTAAATTAGTATGTGCACCACTAAATATACATTTCTGTAATATGCATAGCAGTTGGGCTCCTCTAAAAATGCGTTGTTATTCTCTCTCAACAAACCTTTTTAGTGTTGCATTAAAGTATCCCTGCAAGAATGGTGAGAGATTGGCTGAGTGACTGTCAGGTTTCCTCTGACTTTTTGACTTTGATTTTTCGCTTGGATACAAAACTTGCATGGCTCAACATTTTAATTTAGAACCAAACAAATGTAGCTTTCAAGAAACCCAGCTCCTTAACACTCAGGTTTATTGCAAAAAAAGAGGAAAAGGAAAATGAGTTACATGTTCTCATTTCAGTATCTTCTTTTTCTTTGTTACTTTTGGTGGCCCAGGTTTTCTTTGAGGCTGCTTCCTGGGCAGTTTGGCGACTTTAGCTGTGGTCTGTGCTTTGACTTTTCGGGATTTCAAGGAGTCTGCTTTGGATTTCTTCACTTTTGGATATGCAGCACTCTTCTTTTCTGGTGGAGAAATGTTCTCTGGGCAGGACTTGAAGACGTGGATGCCCCGGACCTTCTGACCTCTGAGCTCAGGAGGGTGACCACAAGTTGCGGTCAGCTCCAAACTAACATTCTCCATCCACCTGAGCCACAGATACAAAGAGACAGAGTCAGTAAAGCTGTCAGTTCATTCTAACTGTAGTCCCAGGTAAATCTTACACCGACCTGCGCAGAGGAAGCAGAGAGCAGTCACAACGCAGTGGGTTGTCCTGCAGGTCCACAGTCTCCAGGCCGGTGAGTGGGCTCAGATCAGGAAACTCCTCCAGCTGGTTTCCTCTCACAGTCAAAGTCCGCAGCTCTGAGGCCAGCCCCAGCAGTGCATCCTTGGAGATCTGCACAGTGGTGCAATACAAAGAGTTGAAAAGAAAATTCTTTATCTTGAACAAGCCCTCAGTGCAGTGAATAATCAGCACATATTTTCACATAAACACTACAGTCACGTTTGGACTAGATATTGGAAACCTGGCTGGTGTTCAAATACTGACAATGCTGAGAAAACATAAACACGTTGCAAACGAACTTGTGATATTAGCTTAAAAGGGTCTCTCGTACCTTTTCCATTCCCATATGATCCATGTAAAGTCTCTTCAGACTTTTGGATAAGGGCTGGAAAGCATTTGGTCCCACCCAACGAACTGAGTTCCCAGAGAGGTTGAGCTCCTGCAGATTAGGGGTCTCAAGCAGAGCGTGGGTGGGCACCTCAGTCAGCTGATTTGAATCCAGGTGAAGGGTACATAGAGAGTCAGAGTCAAGAGCGCCCTTGGCAATGTAAGTTAAGTTGTTATTGCCCAGGTATAACTCAGTAAGTTTAGAGCCCAGTGAGGACAGCAACCCACTGGTCTCAAGTTTAGAGATGGCATTTTGCTCCAGATGTAACACAACCAGACTTGGTAAGAGTGACAGAGCTAGAAGAAAGACACAGAACAGCCATGTTTTAGTTCCAGTGTTTCTTGTAGATAGTATCTACTGAGGCAGACTTAATGTAATTTTTCCACTGACCTGATCCAGGGAACTGCGCCAGCTTGTTCCTCTCCAGGTGGATGTAGGTGAGCTTGGGCACTCCAGCAAAGGCCTTGGGGTCCAAGGACATGAGGTCATTATCAGAAAGATACAAATACAAAAGGTTTTTCATCCCTTGGAGGGCACCACCTTCAATTTCATGGATTTTGCAGGACTGCAAGTGAAGAGAAACAAGTTGGCTGCTGCCTGGGAAGCTGTTGGCTGGAAGGTAGTGGAAGTGATTATCGTGGAGGTCCAGCAACTGCGTCTGGGCGGGGAAGCCTCGTGGGATTCTAGTATGGCCCCGACCCTCACATGTGGCATGCTGGGTCTCAGTCTAGAGAAAATCAGTTTTGAATGTGAAACCTGCAAAACGTCTCAGTGGAAATAACAAACAGTCATCGAGGAAGTACTCTGAGGGTTTACTTAATAGAATACCGACATATCACAGTGCTCTGAGACACTGATAAACATATGAGTAAAACAGCTGCCTTGTAGCATGCAGCATTAGCCTTCATTTAAAGGCCTTTGAAGCATTATTTGTGGTGTGCCAAAAATCTACCACTATGTTACCCATCTACCTACAGTGGAGTTTTAGAGCTTTCAACTCAATTTTATTCATATAGCATGGCCACTTGACCCAACCCCTAAATATATGCTTTATCAAAACCCTTTTAGCATAGCTCTCTAGCTTAAAACTAGAGAGGGTGTCTGCCTCCTGAATCCAAACTGGAAGCTGGTCCCACAGATTAGGGCCCTGAAAGCTGAAGGCTGTGCCTCCCATTCTACTTTTAAATATCCTAGGAATCACAAGTAAGCCACAGTCTGAGAGCCAAGTGCTCTACTGTGATTAGCGAAGTAAGTAAGTACAAGTGAGCCAAGTGAGAGTGTGGTAAAACAGCAAATCTATGAGAAACTGGAGTTTTTATTTTTTCTTCCTGCTTTCATTGTGTCCCAGAAGTGTTTTCTGTCTCCAACTTACATCACATTCACAGTTAGCTGGACACTTGACCTTCTGCTTTGGCTTGGCAGTGGCTGTGACCGTGGGTGGGACTCTTTCCGTACTCTCCTCCTCCTCCACCGGTGACTCCCCCCTCCTGCAGCGCAGATCCAGAGGAGACACCGCCTGCAGAGGCTCATCTGAGAGGTGAGGAGGTCCAGAGCAGGCCCCCAGCAGCTTCACACCACTAACTCTCGCCCACTGCCTCAGTGGAGACATGTAGCAGTTACAGTAGATGGGGTTCCCTTTAGAAAAAGTAAGAAATGCCTGTTGGTCAGCATGTAAAAATGACACATGGTATGCTATCACCCCCCTACATCTTTCTTTCTTGGCCTCACTATGAGACATGAGAAGTCAGATCACTTACATCTGCTGGTTTGGAAAAAATGAAAGCCTGTTATGTTAAAGTAAAAATCTGTGTCCAATAAAAAATATCAGAACACAGGCTTTACCTGTCAGGTTGAGGCTGGTGAGGTCTCTAGGGCCTGAGAAGGGCTCCACGTACCGAAGATGGTTGTGGCTGAGGTCAAGGTGTGAGAGGAGGGGGGCTTGAGAGAAGGCCTTGTCTGAGAGGTCCTGAAGGGACATGTGGCTGAGGTACAGGTGTGTAAGCTTTGCCATGGAAACGGAATCTTCCCCGAGGTAGACCATGGGGTTGTGGTTCATGTGCAGCCGTGTGACCTCACGGAGTCTTAAGAGGTAGAGGACATGGCAATTTAAAATTGTCACTTAAAAGCTCACAAATTTTACTACATATATATATATATATATATATATATATATCTATATATATATATATATATATATATATATATATATATATATATACATATATTATTGACTTCTTTCTGAGTGCTGCTGCAGCTGAGGATTCAATGCTAAACACACATTAAAACACACATATCAATACGTCCCATAACAGTCGTCCAGGTTGTCCCACCTCGTCATTGTCTGTGTGGGGAAGAACTGCAGCTCATTGTGATCCAAGTCGAGGCGGCTGAGGGTGAAGAGCCCAGCAAACGCCTCAGGTGCCAGGTTGTTCAGAGAGTTGTGGCTAAGACGAAGAAACTTAATGTTCTGCAGCCCCTTGAGGAGGAAGAGGAGGAGAAGGAGGACCGTTGTGGAATCGCATTACCAAACACATCCAAAAAGATTATTAACGTATTTACCCATAATTTGGAGTACCTGGAAGACCATGTTAGGGATGTAAACCAGCTGGTTGTGGGTTATGGCCAGTGTGTTGAGGAAGCCGAGCTGTGTGAAGGCTCCAGGCTGGATCTCCTCGATGCGATTGTTGTCAAGTCGCAGCTCTTTCAGGGAGGAGAGACCGTCAAAGGACTCCTGCAGCAGTGAAAAGAAGAGAACATCATTCTCATAATAAAGACTCGAGAGGAAAAACTGCGGGCCTCTGATCTTACTTGGTAAAGGATTTCAATTTTGTTGTGAGCCAGGTTTAGAGAGACCACTCGGCCAAGAGTCCGAAAGGCACCCTCTTTAATCTCGATGATGTTGCAGCGCTGCAGGTTGAGATGGGTGAGGTAGGGTGTGTGCATGAATGTCCCCCTGGACAGCACCTGCAAGTTGTTATTTCTCAGGTCGAGTTTCACAGTAATCTAGAGGAAACAATGAGTATTGGACACACAATTACATGCCAGGACGGAAACCAGAGTGAGGCTGGTTTATTCAGATAATAAGTCTGGTTAGCTAATCACTCTTTGGTTCTAAAATCACTCTCTCTCTTAGATGTTTCTGATGTTTCACTGAGGAGAAATCTTTGTCCTATAAACCTGTTTCAGTTCATCGATATTTCTGGGATGTCTTAATTGAAAACCCTTTTCAGGTCGTGCCAGAGCATCTCAGTCAGGTTAAGAGGAGAGCATTTGAAATTGTTATTGAAACACATGCACGCGCCATCCTTCAGAGTAAAGAGGAGAGGATCCATCCAGCTTGTTATCAACCCTCAGTTTAAAAAGCCTACATGTCTAAGATACAGCAAAACCCCTGAATTCCTCACCTCCTCCACAGTCGGGGGGACATCTGTTAGGTTCTTTCCCACACAGGCTGTTGTGAGTGTGATGCTGTCACAACTGCAGGCTCTGGGACACTTTTTGGCTTCCACGGGTAAAGACAGTGTTAAAACAAGGAGGACGACTTCAGCAGAGAAGATCTGCATCTGTGCCAGTAACACATGTTAGAAATAGAATTACAGGAGTGGCTAAAGGCCCCGGGTTGGGAGACAGACACTAGACACACTAGTTCAAGTTATAAAGCTCTTCTGCACCTTACAGAAGCAAAACAACAGATTTGGGGGTCTTGAAACATGGATTCCTCCTCATTTAGTTGGATAAAGGACTCTGCTTTTCCTTTCATGTCTATAAAATATTTTTGAAGGATTGTCATGTTACCTAAGGTATCTTTAAGGAGGCAGAAGAGCTCTCCACGGTTGAAACCAGCATAGCCTTTTACTTTGTTTGATTTCCCCTGATCTCCCACAACTGGTTCCTGGTTCCCAAAACTCAACGGTTTGGCTTTAGCAACACATGGCACACATCATTTATCTGCCATTTTTAAAATATAGATGTAGCAGGTGATGATCAAAACTGATCGATACTCAATATCTTACACTATATAGCTTAACACTGAATGCTACCATATGAGAAATCTAAACTCCAAAGAAAATCCGAGTTCAAAACCCAGACTCACTGAAAACAAGCAGCTTGGCTTACCTTTAACCATATGGCTGTGCTATCAGTGTTTCCTTGGTAACAAGAATTAGAGATGGATTTAATCTGCCAGTTCAGGCTTTAAGTTGTTCACTGAGGGCTTTACTTCACTCTGAGTGTGCTCAGTACTTACAGCCTGTGGTCCAACAGGCTAACAAACAAGACTTTGGTAAATTCTTTTGTGGTGACCCCTGATCTTTGTGTCCTCTCTCTGCAAATTAACACACTGGCTTCACATTTTCTGAGGCACAAGAAGCGAGCAGCTTCTATTTGCTGACACATGAGATGAAATAACTCACTGCTGGTTTGGAAAAATCAAGGCTTTTAAATCTGAATGTCGGAGTTTCATCCATAAGCTTCCATTATAACCTTAAAAAAGCCTGCTTCATCAGGCAATAATAATTGTGTGAATGCCTCAAAGTATTCTGTTATTTCTGCTAATTCCGGCTATATCTTTTGGTATTTATTACTATTATACTTTTTAAAATATTACACTTTTTTCCTTTTGTCCCATTGAAATGAATGGAAAACTTCCACAATTCTGCTAAAACTTGCTTGTTTTTGAAACTTAACTACTTCCTCATACTTTCACGTAGAAACTCCATTCAAACTTTAAAATGTTCTCAAATTATTGGGCTTTTTATGTGTGATTCAGCTTTTTCATATGTGTTACTGTTTTAATTTAATGCCTATTTAAGTTTTCAGTTGCAGCTTTGTGATTTTCCAGAAAATACATGCGTTGTTATGGTTGCTATGCAATTAACTCAGAGTGACAACTTGTCCTTTCTGAACTTTCTCTTCATGTCTGAACAACTTCTTGCTACTCACTCAATTTTCACTCAACCTCCACAAATTATACATCAAAACGTGGGGATTTTTGCTGGCTTTCAGAAAATGTCACTATCATTGTTGTGGAAGTTACAGATTTTTATCAGATCGCCTCAGAGCAACACAAAGTCTGAAAACTCTCCATAGAAAGTCAATGGAGAGTTTGTTCAAAATCAGCGCTGGAACTCTTTAATGAGAGCCATTTTCAAATCGTCATATCTCCTTAACAAAGCAAAGTTAACAAATGAGGCTTGTGCCAATTCATCTTCAGACACTGCTGACACTCACGGTCGAAGCAGTTTTTACAGTCATCTTACCGTTGAGCCATAAATTACATTTGTTTGAGGGGTGGAAATCTGTCCTTTCTGTCCGCAGTGAAGGTTCAAAGTCTGCCGATTCACCCAGTACAAGTGACAGGACAAGTGCTTCTATCCCACCGAGTTTTACAGTAGTTACACAACGTTTTGTAACTCCAAAAAACGGCGCAGTACCTCTGATTGGTGGACTGAAATTGAGCAGAACCAGGTTGTTCTGCCTCTTTTCAGCAGAAATTTCAGCGTTTTCACCTCTTATCAGCACAAATCTCAGCCTCTTCTGCTGTTTTTATCAGAATTGTCAGCTTTTTTCAGTTACGTGAGAACCAGTTTGGCTCAATGAGTAGCTGAAAAATTGCAGCCTCTTCTGCTCTTTCAGAAGAATTTCAGCTTTTTTACCTCTTTTCAGCACAATTCAGCTTCTTCGGCCCCCTGCATATTTTTTCTCTCATCATATCTATTGTTGGGACAAGAACTGCTTTGGCTCAGTGAGATGAGCAGCTGCTGTGAGATCTGTTGGTGCAGGTTTGAATCCTACTTGTTGCTGTTAGCACACCTCTGCTTGCATGCACTCTGCTTTAGTGACACTGTTCAGTGTACCCTTTCAAATAAAGCAGTTTTCAGCAAAGAGTTCAGCTTCTACACAGTGTTTTCATCAGATAGTTCTCCTGCTGTTTTCAGATTCCACTGCAAGGCATTCACACAGCATTTTCGCAGGAAATGCAACTTTTTCTAGTTATTACTACCATTTCAACTTTTCTTTCTCTGTTTTGCATTACTGTAAAATCTGTATCTGCATTACATCTTTGGAGTTTAAAGTTTTGCTTTTTATTTTTAAATAAAACTCATTCCAATAAAAGCTCGGATGCTATCTGAAATATAAAAAAACCTAAGTGTAATGATTTGAAATGCTTATAAATCCCATTTTTATTTTGACTGCAACATTCGAAGAAGGAAAAAATTATTTGGGAAAGAGCCACGTTCACCACAACAGCCTTCTTCTTTTAACTGCAGCCAGGCCATTTCAGCACTGAACCTCTTCGCTAGGTTTAGCATCGTCTTGCTGAGATATGCAAGGCCTTTTTCTGAAAAAGACATTATCTGGATGGGAGCACATATTGCTCTAAAAGCTGACCTTATACCATTCAACATTAATGGTGCCTTTCAAATGTGCAGATTATTCTGAAATTGCTCCGTAAATTGTGGACAAGGTCTTTTGCCAGATTGGTTAATATATATCCAATCACGTTACTGACCCGTTGCCAGTTAACCTGAATTTTCCTTCAGCTGTTTCAGTAGTTTCCCTTATCAGTTTAAATATTTAACATTTTCCATGTTTTATTGTGAATAAAATATGGGTTTATGAGACTTGCAAATCACTGCATTCCAGTTTTATTTCCTTTAAACCGCATTTTGTCTTTTTTGGAATCGGGGTTGTAGAAACTACACAGTCAGCTTGCAGACACTTAAAAAAAACAACAACAACACTCAAATGAGCTTTATTTTTGCAACACAATTTCATCAACAACTGTCTAACCTGAAAATACATTTCAATTTATTTAATGCATTTTAATGTGGTATGTTACAGTCTTGTTTCTGCTTGTCAATAGATATTTTAATATCACAATTTGACAATATTTGTGAATATATAACAAATATTTGGTGTGAAACAAGAGAACAGCAAAGGTGAAAATTAAATAGAGAAGCCACAATAGCTGCAAGTGCCAAGTCCACACTGATCCTGGTTTACAGCTGTCATCTGTGGAGCGTGAGGCCTTTTCTCATTCACCCATATACAAAGAAGGTGAAGTTAAAGGTGTCAGTGCTGTCTGGTAGTTATTTGAACATACAAAAGGCTTCAACAATTTCACACCTTCAGAGCTTTTTCTATTTCATAAGACATATTCAAGTTATGTCCGAAGTCCAGGGAAAAAAGGGGTTTTCTCAAGTGCTCCTCTTTTTTACTTTTGTGTTTGTGTGTGCTGGTTTCCAAAGGCCATGAATGATCAGTCTATGCGCACGTGTCCACAGTCCTCAGCTCTGAGACCGGACTCTCTGCAGTGTTGATTGGAGATTGTTTTTAGCATTTCCACATGACTCCAAGGTCTTGTTATTCCTAAGAATGACACGTGCAGATTGTACAATTATTTATCCTGTATTACAATTTTTTCATTAAAAGATCTGGAGATTTTCTAGGATCCCATGAAACACCCCAAAATCAACAATAATTATTTAATTATTAATTTTTTTATAAGTAAACTGCACCAAAATATTGCATTATATAAATAGTTTAATCAAGAATATAATGAATCCTCTCCAACACAAAAGTGAGATAAAACCAGGGCGAATTAATCACCATCTGTTTACGCACCTGGTGCAGAAGCATTTATGTGCTACGTTACTAAGGATAGGAAATAATGGCGTTTTGTACCTGGAAGCTGCCTTTTGATTGGCTCATTCTGTCACGTCCTTACCGGGACATGAAGGCCTCCAGCACAGCCACGCTCTCTTTGGGGAAGTAGTCCTGTCGAACGACATGCTCCAAAGCTTGGAGGTGGCCGGGGACCACAATCACAGGTTTCACCTTATCCTCGCTCTGAAGGTAGAGGACCAAAAACATTAGGGGGGGGGGGGAGCAAACCAAAGACACATTTTGCAGAGTGTTTCATACCTTAATAAGTCCAAGCAGCACTAACAAAGATGATACAAAGCTGTAGCCTTGGAAGGAAGAGGAGGTGAAAGCTTTCCTCAGGAGCCCATCTGCAAGAGGAAAACCATCTTTACAAACACAATTTTCAACACTGGAATAACACATCACTGACAACAAGTTTAGTTTCTCCAACTCCAAGCACTACAAAACACACATTTATGCAAAGCAAAATAAGATTATTTATTTTTTTAAAGCACAACTTTCCATCCACCAATTTGTTTGTTAATGGGAAAAATTACAATAATATGAAAAAAAAGTGCAACGTGTGGGGAACGTATACATATATATATCGTTATATCTTAAGGTTAGCGTGGCTCTCTTGGATGGAAACAACTACCAGCATCTGAAGCTAATGATTTTATACTGCTTCATAAATCCATACACACCATGCTAGTGTAAAAACAATGAAAATAAATAAATAACATACATTTAAAAAAAAAACAAAAAAACAAAAAAAAAAACTCTGGCACATACTGTATACAACAACAGAAACAAATGCCAGTTTTACATGTGGCTTTTGTTCTAAATAAACCTTTAAGTGGATCTATTATTATAAAGCTCCACTTAAAATTTTTGACTCCGTATGAACTCGACGAGACCGGTGAGGACAGAAGCCCCGCCCACCTTCCGCACAAACCCTTTGTTTGCAAGTGGCAGCCAAACGTGACAGCTGGCTCTAACTGTGATGAGCCAAAACCACTTTTTCCAGAGTAGACTGAGCTTTCTAATGACTTAGATGAAGTAAATTGTAGGATTATTTAAATAAAATTAAATAAAAATAATTTAAGAGCATTTTAAGCTTCAGCAATAGCTGAAAATGAGAAAACTATACTAATACTCAAAGTAATATGTGAAAAAAAGAAAAAGAAAGAAAGAATCAAACAGCTTAGCACAAAATAACTAAAATACACAAATGTCACACAAGTCTGGCATTTGCAAGATGACTCAACTCCACAAAGTGTCTTACCAATACTGTCCAACACTGCATTCCTAACTTCAGTATTGTCCTCCTTGTACACAGATGCAATCTTGAGGAAGGCTTCAGCTGTTTTTGTAGCGTCTGAAACATCCACCTGGGCCCGGAAGAAGAAATGTTTACACACTAAAGAACTGCTGGATCTTTGCATAGGATTACAAGTGTGTTTTAATGTCACTGGAGATTTCTTTGCTACCTGCTGCTCAATAAGCAATGCTCTCGTGGGGCCCAGTTTAAGCAGTTTGTCAGGGGAGGGAAAGCTGAGGAAGGAGGAGACTTCTGGGGGTCGAGGTGTTGACTGTGGGGTGGAAAACTGTAAGAACAAGGCAAAAGGAAAAAGTCAAAACACAAATGTGTGCATATGATCACAGCTAGTGTGGATTTTAGACTTCCTGTCACCTATTCAGTACAGAATGAGGCTTCTGTTAGACATAATAGTGACGTCCCTCAATACTTTAACATGTTAGTCATCATTTGGATTCAATAAGGCCCATATCTTACATATATCCTACTTAGAACTAGTGTATATTTTTTTCCTTATACAGTGGGGCAAAAAAGTATTTAGTCAGCCACCGATTGTGCAAGTTCCCCCACTTAAAATGATGACAGAGGTCAGTAATTTGCACCAGAGGTACACTTCAACTGTGAGAGACAGAATGTGAAAAAAAAAATCCATGAATTCACATGGTAGGATTTGTAAAGAATTTATTCGTAAATTAGGGTGGAAAATAAGTATTTGGTCACCTCAAACAAGGAAAATCTCTGGCTCTCACAGACCTGTAACGTCTTCTGTAAGAAGCTTTTCTGTCCCCCACTCGTTACCTGTATGAATGGCACCTGTTTGAACTCATCATCTGTATAAAAGACACCTGTCCACAGCCTCAAACAGTCAGACTCCAAACTCCGCCATGGCCAAGACCAAAGAGCTTTCGAAGGACACCAGGAAAAGTATTGTAGACCTGCACCAGACTGGGAAGAGTGAATCTACAATAGGCAAGCAGCTTGGTGTGAAAAAATCAACTGTGGGAGCAATCATCAGAAAATGGAAGACATACAAGACCACTGATAATCTCCCTCGATCTGGGGCTCCACGCAAGATCTCATCCCGTGGGGTCAAAATGATCATGAGAACGGTGAGCAAAGATCCCAGAACCACACGGGGGGACCTGGTGAATGACCTGCAGAGAGCTGGGACCAAAGTAACAAAGGTCACCATCAGTAACACACTACAACGGCAGGGAATCAAATCCCGCAGTGCCAGACGTGTTCCGCTGCTGAAGCCAGTGCATGTCCAGGCCCGTCTGAAGTTTGCCAGAGAGCACATGGATGATACAGCAGAGGATTGGGAGAATGTCATGTGGTCAGATGAAACCAAAGTAGAACTTTTTGGTATAAACTCAACTCGTCGTGTTTGGAGGAAGAAGAATACTGAGTTGCATCCCAAGAACACCATACCTACTGTGAAGCATGGGGGTGGAAACATCATGCTATGGGGCTGTTTTTCTGCCAAGGGGACAGGACGACTGATCCGTGTTAAGGACAGAATGAATGGGGCCATGTATCGTGAGATTTTGAGCCAAAACCTCCTTCCATCAGTGAGAACTTTGAAGATGAAACGAGGCTGGGTCTTCCAACATGACAATGATCCAAAACACACCGCCCGGGCAACAAAGGAGTGGCTCCGTAAGAAGCATTTGAAAGTCCTGGAGTGGCCTAGCCAGTCTCCAGACCTCAACCCCATAGAAAATCTGTGGCGGGAGTTGAAAGTCCGTGTTGCTCGGCGACAGCCCCAAAGCATCACTGCTCTCGAGAAGATCTGCATGGAGGAATGGGCCAAAATACCAGCTACTGTGTGTGCAAACCTGGTAAAGACCTATAGTAAACGTTTGACCTCTGTTATTGCCAACAAAGGTTATGTTACAAAGTATTGAGTTGTATTTTTGTTATTGACCAAATACTTATTTTCCACCCTGATTTACGAATAAATTCTTTACAAATCCTACCATGTGGATTCATGGATTTTTTTTTCACATTCTGTCTCTCACAGTTGAAGTGTACCTCTGGTGCAAATTACTGACCTCTGTAATCATTTTAGGTGGGGGAACTTGCACAATCGGTAGCTGACTAAATACTTTTTTGCCCCACTGTAGAGATTTAATGGTTAGAATTTAAAAAATTATAATTACAGACACATTTGATGCCATTTTACTCATTTAACTTGAGCCAACTTGTGTTAAAACTATTGCAATGAACAGACATGTCTTACCTTATTGCCAGTGCTTTCCTCTTCCTCCTCTTCTTCCTCTTCTTCCTCTACTTCCTCCTCGTCCACATCGTCCTCGTCATCATCTTCTTCCTCATCGTCGTCTTCGTCCTCCTCGTCATCATCATCTTCTGGCTCGCCCTCATCTTCACTGAAGAAGTTTTTTTTTTTTAAAGCACAGCTCTGTAGTGAGGACTTTGCAAAAAGACTTCATGACCTAAAGCTGCGTCCACAGTAGATGCGATTTGCGCGTTTCACATCACTTGATAAACTGATATTTGACATCTGACATGTGATGTATTTACTACCGTGTCATTCAATGGTATCCTGAGTTGGCAGCCGTTTGAATCACTCACCTGGGATTTGAGAAAAGTTTATCTCGGGTACTGTCCACGTCATGCTGGTTAGTATTTGAGTAGAGTATTTAAGAGAAGCCTGGCAGGAGGATCTCAGTATAAAGATTATAGACAGCAGATGTCAGAAGGCTCAAGAGCATCTACGGACCTCGTCAGCATGTGCCAGATAAAGGCCTATTACAATTCAAGGTTCTACACAGGCTACATTTATCAAAACGCAAACTGGCTTCCTTCCTAAAACGATTCATCCTGCGATCGAAGCGAACAAATACCGGCTTCTCTAGCTCAAAAATCCTGAACCTGTCCACACATCCGAGGATTTTGCACTAAGACATTTCAGGCCTTGTCAGAAGTTTTGCTAAAGCAAATTGCTCGGGGCCCAAACCAGACATTATTTTGGGTGAAAGCAGCAACCCTAGAATTGTCAAATAATCAATACATGTTAATCGGATTTGCGCTGTTATTGACGAAAACTTATTCTGTTGAACTGGAAGCAAACGAAGCCACCGAGGTGGGACTTATTCCATGTCATTGGGCAACTCTTTGACTACTTTAACAAATCCAAGGCATGAAAGATGTATCTATAATATTTTGTCTTTGAGATACTTTTTTAAGTTGCTGTAAGTTCATATGAAGAACCTCAAAAAGAGAGTTGTGGGGGGGGGAGGCTCTGAATGTCACTTTCTGCTATGAATCACAACCACTGTGGATGCAGCTCAAGCAAACAGGAGTCAGACTAAGCTGTGATTTACCTGAGTGATCCAAGTAGCTCGCTCATGTTCATGGCTTCCATGGCGACTTTCAAGGCTCTGCAACCATCCTCTCCGATGCAGTTACCTGAAAACCAGAGATCCTTTCACACAAGCCATGAAGCCAAATGCAGCTAAAACAACATTCCTCCATAATGTCTCAAATACAAACAAACAACAGAAGCATCATGACTGACACCGACTGCATTCTTTGTACCATTTAGGTCCAGTTTCTCCAGTTGGTCCTTGTCTTTTACTGCCTGTGCTACGACCAGAGCAGCATCCTCAGTAATCTCACCGTACGACAAATTGAGCTCCTGTGGAACATAAAAACTATTTATTCAGAAAGGTGTCCCACGTACATACATATGCTTTTATTTTAACTTCTGTAACGTCACTGTAGACTTCCACTATGTAAAACAAAAGGCGTTGGATAGGAGCAGCTGTAAAGTAAAGTTTTCCTTCACACGCGAGCTCCTAGATAGGTTTCTACTGCAGGTCTATTCTTTGTTGCAAATGTGAGAGAAAAGCTTTCATGGTGACAACTGAGCGTGAATTAAACGATAAGCGTCGAAGCAAACTTTTACATTAAAGATTTTTTTATAATCAAGTTAATCGATGAATCGTTACAACTCTAATACCATCATTAACCCTGTGCCCTGTTGTCAGGATGATAGGGGGAAAAAAAATTAAATATTGTCCAAGCCTACTGCCAACAACAACTTGCAACAAAGAGCTGGCAGTAGAGGGTTGCCCTCACTTACCTTGAGGATCGGCAGCCCCTCTGACACGCTCACTGCAATCGCTTTGGCTCCTTCCGGTCGTACCAAACAGTCTCCAAAGTTTATCACCTGGATGCTCCGCAAGTGTTTCAAGGCCTGTGAAGACACAGACAGTATCTGCTGTATCAGGCTGAAAATAACCAGTACAAATGATGGTGATGCATATTTTCACTATATTCAAATCATTCTGTCCTATTTTGCAGGCACTGTACAAATGTATCTTGTGAAGGCATAACTTTAAAGAGTTATATAAACAATACAGATCTTTCCTCTGTGCCTTTTAAACCAATCACTCTTTTGTGCAGGTGTCAGTGAAGCAGATTTCCATGCCTTTTTCAAGACTATCCAAGATTCTTTTTCCAGGCCTGGGAAATGAACGTTTTCAAATACTTTTCAGGTATTTCATGAGTGCACAAACTCTGTTTAAAAAAAAAACAACTCACTGTCTAGATATGCAACTACTAATCCCTTACATATGTATACCTGAGCCATGGCCATAGCCCCCTTCTCAGTGAACGTGTTGTCATTCAGATTGAGGATTCGAAGTCCTGGATTGTGTTGCATGGCTTCGGCCAGGGCGGTCACACCTGCGTGGTTGATGCCATTCTGGGGCATGTGAACCTCCTCCATGCTGCCCATAAGCTGGAAAGACAAACTTTAATCGTACACGTTCGCTGCTTACACATAAAAGATAAAACTGTAAAGATCTACTTTGAATGTGTCTGACAGCATAAACTGGCTGATAATTATTTATACGAAGTGGTCCAAGAATAAAACGTGTCAATCATTAAGAGACGTATGAGAAACAGTCGTTCTGATGAATCAAAATGAAGCCTGTCGATGAAAATCAGTCTTACCTTAAAAGCCTGAGCGAGGGCAGTGGCTCCGTCATTCTCCAGTCGGTTTCTTCCAGCAACAAACACCTTCAGGCTGAGGGGCGATCCCACAGCGCTGGATTTTTTATGGTTGTAGATCAATGATGCAGCTAAAATCTGAGGAGTACAAAACAAGTACAGTCATAATGATCTAGGATGCATCTGTCCACTTGTCTGGTTTTCATCTTTGATGCTTTATTCTTGACAATGACGACCTTATCCAAGAACACGTGTCATCTCCACACTTACCTTGCCACCTCCGATGCCCATGCCACAGTTGTTGAGCCGTAGCTCCTGCAGTGTGTAGCAGGTGGAACTCTTTAGCAGATTCTCAATGCCCTTTACTCCATCGGGTCCAAAAGCATTGTCGCTGAGGTCTAAAACTGTGAGCCTGGCACCCGCCAGCATCAGAGCATCACCCAGTGAATTCTACAAAACAAAAATAGGAAAATAGGAAGTGAATCAAAACTAACCGCTTGGGAGTCAAAATTGATGTGTTATTGATAATCATGTAGTACCAGGGAAGGTGGGATCTCAGAGCGCAGGCGACCTGTAAACATGTCACTCCAGTAACAACGCTGACGAGGAAGGAAGCAAGGAGACAAGAGCAGTGTCAGTGGAAGCCACAAGATGATTGACTGACTGATTGTATTCCATTACAGGGCAGTTAATCATATAAATTATTATTAGATTCACCCATGCTTGTTGCAGGTATCAGTGTGACAGAGAGCAGAAGGCTGTTTTCAGCCATATTTAAACATTGTGTCGGACTAAGTTATCAGTTCATCTGCATATGAAACTTCTTATTTTAAGTGTGCACCCAACCTATCGCCCTAAGGCAGCTGCAGGATGCCAACCCCCCTTCACCCAAGCCATGAATTGGATAAACGTTTGGATTTCTCATTCCAGATTTTCATACTTCAAACATTTGCTATGATAAAGCACCTTTCATCATATGCCTTTGGAATATTAATATAGGGCTGGGCCATATTATACCGTTCACGGTAATACCGGTATAATGTTAGGCAACGATAGGAAAATGAAATATCATAGAATATGAATAGAACGCGCATGCGCAGTGCCTTTTTTTTCATACGCACATGGCCGATTGTTGAGTGAAACAGATGAACCAGAATTGGTTTGTACAAATGGTGCAACTTCAGTGATGTGGAACTGGTTTGGTGTTTGTCCGTCAGATACACGACAAAGCACATTTTTTTGCAGAACATGCAAGCGGCCGTTGTTATTGTCATATTTGTCGGACTAAGATGCTCTTAAATCTGGGAGTAATCTGGGTCCTAAACTCCGTATTCTTCAGGTCAAACAACACTGCAGCATCACTTAGAGTTAAAAACTGTCTAAATTCTTTCATCTTTAATAAAACGATCAGCATTGCTGCTTTACCAGGTGTACCTATGAAGTTTAACTTCCAGGCATCCATGAAAACAAAATTTATTACATTTAACAGAGTTAGAAGTTAGCAGGAAGCTAGCGGAAGTTAGCTCGCTAGTTTCGCTAGTTACCTAAACATGATATTGCATGTTCTGACTGAGAGATTTCTGAAAAAAATCAAACGTACAGCTCTGCTATCACTTCCAACATAAATGAAGACAGGAAACTAAACAGCAGTGACGTTTGTAGGGTTACTGAAGTTGGGCTAGCTGGTATATAATGATGTGCTACGTGATCGCTAGCGACACAGCTATGTTAGCATAACATAAACAGTGAAGCTGGAGGACGAACACTAACACTTTTCCACTTATAAAAGTTAACGTGAAGGTTCCTCATGGTTAGAGACAAATGCAATCGCATGGCAGGATGCTGTAAAAGGACCAAACTTCAGTCAGGAGAACAACTGAGATAATCCATCCACAATACGAGGTTAGTCATTAATATACTGCAACAACATGGGAATAGAGCAGCTGCCAGAGAATTCAACATTAATGAATCAATGGTACAGAAGTGGAGGAAGCAAGAAGAATGAGTTTAATAAAGTTTGATTTATCTGACTGCTTTGTTTCGCTTAATGTGCCTTATAATCCCGTGCACCTTATGGTCTGAAAAATGCGTACTGCACACTGCAGTTTAATGTTGCAAAGCACCTCTTTTTAACTTCAGTGGATATTATACATGGTTATGCTCAGGATATGTCAGCCCATTTCCACTGGAAATGCCTTTTGGTTAAACTTTCAGCAAGGAATTTGCATTTGCACTGTTACATTTTTATAAAGCTTTAATGTACATAAAAACCAGCTTCTTGTTTAAGTGAAAATAAATGGAAGGTTGTCTTTTTGCGCTAGTAATGTTGTGGAGTTGTATTTTGTCTCGCATCAATTATATCGTCAGTTATATCGTTATCGCAAATTTTCAAATATATATCGTGATAAATATTTTTGGCCATATCGCCCTGCTCTATATTAATATTAATTGTATTTTTATTAGTTCGTATTTATTGTGGAGAAATATAAAACTGCTGAAATGTTAGAGATGATGAACAGAGAACAACGTCTCACCATCAATGCACTCTTTGTCTCCAGGGCCTTAGCGATGGCCTGTGCTGCCTCCACACCTACAGTGTTTCCCTCCAATCTCAGAGCTTGTAAACCCTCAAAGTCCTGGATCTCCTTCACCATCTCCTCAACTGCGGAGATTCAAATGATCATATTAAAACAGGTAACACATAAGAAAAATCATTAAAGCCAAGCCTTTGGATTATTTTAGTGATTAAGTGACACTCACCTGACTGAGCATCATCCAGCTTTCTTCCCTGTCCTTTGTAACTGAGCTCTCCATCCTCCACTCCAGTTTTGGCCAGAGAGTCAGCCAACTGCGCAACGTCGTCTGTCGCCATCCTGGCACCTGAGGACCAAATGCATCACTTTTTAAACTTCATGATAAACTCCGCTGTCTGACTCCTCTGCCCAATACCAGATGCTAACAGAACCAAAACAAAAGCACCCAAAAGAAGTCATTCAAACTCTAAATTATTCAGCTGGGTGTGAACAATCTGGTTTAAAGAGCGCGGGTTTTTTCTGGAAAACCTACCCTTACTGCTAGCCTTACTGCGACACAAAAACAGCTGAAAGCGCTTGTTCCACTGAGGGAATAATGCACCTCAAACACTGATTTTAAGTCTGGAAAACCACCGGAGCTCCCATGTCTACACTGTGTAACCAGTAATCTCTACAGTCTCCTACATAACGTCTGCACTCTGTGTGCTCGTCTAATACCCGGAGACAGCCGACAGCTTTGACGTAACGGTCACTGAGACAGAGTTGTTTTGGGGTGGATTTCCTCTTACAAGCAACCGGCGCCTAGCATGGGCTAACGTTGCTACCGTTATGCTAATATACCTGCATGAACTGTAACAGGCTCGTGTCCGTGGAGCCTTTACGATCGTTTCTGGAATTTATAATCCATCTTTATGCCATAATTACATATTTTCTTATGCGAATATGAACAGAAAAGATTCACGTGCTAGCAAAGGTCCATTCAACGTGGTTACAGCTCGGTCAGTCATCTGTTAGCAAACCTTTCAAGTTGGCCAGCGCCGAGGTTAGCCCCAGCCCTCGGGTTGAATTAGTTATTTTACACACCCTAAATCGCGTTTTAGCTAAACATGAGTCTACTCTTTATATAAATGAATGCTGTCATTACCACAACACTGCTGTGCCGCTTGAATACAGTCCGGCGGGTCGCTCCCTCGCTATTGCGCCTCTTCTTCTTCTTCTTCGTGAGTTTTATCAGCGAAAATGGTGCATTACCGCCACCAACTGGTAAGGAAGGACCTTAACAAAAATATTAGTCTGTCTTCAAAAATTAAAAAGCAGCCTCATAACCTTAAGGTTATGAGGCTGCTTTTTAATATCTTGAAGTTTGTTTGTTTTTTAATTTGTTTATTTATTTTCTTTGCCTTTAATGAATAGCTTTTGTTCTTATACTGAAGTTTTAGATTACTTGTCTAAAACAAGCCAGCATCAGAACTTCAGCCAAACTACAAAAATAAAATACGAAGGTCAGCCAGGAAGTGAATCAGAAACAAAAGCAACAAATCCTGAGATGTTAATAACCCATTAATCTTCGAAAATATTCTGCCATGCCAATTTGTTATGTTTTATTTCTCATGGAAAATACAAACTAGTTGCAACATTACAGAGATCCTCTTTTATTCTTGTTCTTCTTTTGGCTGTTCCCTTTAGAGTTCACCATCCGCTTCACATCAACTCTCTGCATGTCCTCTTTCACTGCATCGATGTATCTTCTCTGTAGTCTTCTTATTATCCTCTTAACTGGCAGCTCCATCTTTAACATCCTTTATTCCATATATTCAATATCGCTTCTTCCCTTGTTATCAGTGCCACAGTCTCCAAACTAAACATCATAGCAGGTCTCACTACCATCTGAATGGTGATTTTGCATTATGCCAAAGACCTACCCGCTATGCCTGCTGGCATATTTATGCAGGCTTTGTCAAACTGCTTTTATTCTTGTGGATGTCAGAGCTGGTAGGCCCTAGCTCGTTAAGTTAAATATGTCCAGAGCCTGTGATGCGCTAAAGGGCGGCAGTTTTATTTCAATAGAGATCAGAGGTCATCTCCTTCTATTTGTCACACTTACAGGATATGATCATGTGATTCATCATCTCTTGACTGTGCTGATCTGCTCTGCTAAACGCAAAATTTCCTTCTGTGTGCTGTGACTGTGCGGACTCAGGAAATATTATGGTACCCATAGTTGTGTGATTTTAGTTCAATTTTTGTCTTAGTGCTTAAAAGGTTTAAAATACCTTACAAATATAAGATGAACCGTTAGTTAATCATCAGTTTATCACAGTATTATATAGGTATCCTTGTTGTCCTTGCTGTTTTTAGTCTGAAGCATGCCTTCTCACCAACACTACAGCACTTTACCAGCTTCTGATTGGCTGATTCAATCATTTCTTCCCCTCCAAAATGGTGCTGTTTCATCTATCTAACATTTTTTTCATCACCACCTCATGCATCCATGTAGTTTGACCGCATAACAGAAATTAAACCATTTATAACGATTTTGTAAAGTGAAATGTAGTACATTCAGATTAAACTAAGAACCATTTTTTATGCTCAAACTTGATCATCTCCTTTACAAACAGGTTTGACAGGTTTCCAGTGCAGCAGGCAAAGTGGGGCGCAACAACCTTGCTTTTGGTTGTTAAAATATTATCATATTACCAAAATAAAACCCCTCTGAATTTTATTTTGTATAGTTATGCCTGTAAAGAAATTATGTATCATGGTTTGTATTTTTTATTGTATGCAAATACCATGTGAGTTAGAGTAAATCAAACAATATCAGCTTTATTTATACATCAGCTTAATGCCAGTTCATATCATTATTTCTAAATATTATTGAAGTGTTTCATACACTAAATTAAAAAATGTAGGGGGAAATACAGCAAAGATTGCGATGTGAGTAAAAAAAGGAAAAGAGGGGTCTAGTAAACTGGGAATAAATGTGAATGTTTTGTATAATACAGTAATTCAGTTTATTTAAGATAGCTTTTTAAAAGACGTGACAGTGCTTATACATTTGTATCTGTTCTCTAATTTCTAAAAATGTCAAATTTGAATTGATAACTCCATCATTTTAAGTCCAGTTTACATATACTGTGCCACACCTCAGGCTTTTCTTCCTATTTCCCTCCCTTAAGAATGGCTTCTTGACAGCCTTTTCACACTGAAACCATTTCTGATGACGCTTCAGTGAACAGTAAATGAATCAGCTGAAGGTTCAGGTATCAGGTCTTTGCTAGATTTCGCCTAATTTTTAAGCACGTAACCTTCAGAATGAAATATCTATTATTTATCTATCTTCATTTAAGCCTGCTGCTTCTTCTTTTGTGCTCCACTTCTCCTGTCTTATCAGATGTTTTAAGGACACACTGGACATCATGCTGAGATAATCACCTTGGTAATGGATAAATACAATTTTATATAGAATAGAATAGAATTCAACTTTATTGTCATTGCACATGCACAGGTACAGGGCAACGAAATGCAGTTTGCATCCATCCAGAAGTGCTTTAGTGATATAGATATATTACAATATATATTAGCAATAATATAGATATGTAAATATATTACAGAAATGAGTCTATTATGGTATGTTATAATGTACACGGTATGAAGTATGTTGTGAATATTCTATAACTATAAGTATGTACAGGCTGTAGTGAGTACAAGCTATGTACAGGCTATGAACAGGATATAAATATGAAAAACTATACAGAATATGAAATAAATAACTTTACAGAATCTGAGATATACAGCTATACAGAAATGGGAACTATGCAAGTTGTAAACAGTTGTAGGATTAAAGATTATTGAATGTACAGAATGATTATTTACACAGAGCTATACAGTAGTGAAGTTAAGATAAGTGAGGGTGTAGATAGTTTCTACAGAGGCTATATAAAGTGCTAGTGGTTGTGAGTGGTGGTTCAGTCCATGTTATTATTGTGTGTTTGAGGGTACAGTTGTCCATTGTGTGTGTGTGTATGTTCAGTCCATGTGTTAATGTGGGTCAGATGTCAGGAGGCAGAGTTCAGGAGTCTGACAGCTGTGGGGAAGAAGCTGTTCCGGTACCTGGTGGTCTTAGTCCAGAGGCTCCTGTGGCGCCTCCCAGAGGGCAGGAGGGTGAAGAGTCCATGTGATGGGTGACTGGGGTCTTTGATGATTTTCCCAGCCCTTTTCAGACACCGCTTCCTGTAGATGTGTTTTATGGCAGGAAGTGGTGCTCCGGCGAAGCGCTGGGCAGTTTTCACGACCCTCTGCAACGCCTTCCGGTCCGAGGCAGAGCAGTTCCCGTACCAGACTGTTATACAGTTGGTCAGGATGCTCTCGATGGTGCAACGATAGAAGTTCACCAGGATGTCTGAGGACAGGTGGTTCTTCCTCAGAGTCCTCAAGAAGAAGAGGCGCTGGTGAGCCTTCTTGACCAGCTTGGAGCAGTTGGTCGTCCAGGTGAGATCCTCGGAGATGTGGACTCCCAGGAACTTGAAGCTGCTCACACGCTCCACAGCCGTCCCCTTAATGTGGATGGGTGGATGTGGGTCAGCATTCCTCCTGTAGTCCACGATGAGCTCCTTGGTCTTCTCGGTGTTAAGCAGCAGGTTGTTTCTGTCGCACCACTCAGCCAGACGATCCACCTACTCCCTGTAGGCGGCCTCATCGTTGTCACTGATGAGGCCAATCACCATGGTGTCATCTGCAAACTTAATGATGGTGTTGGAACCATCAGCAGGTCTGCAGTCGTGGGTGAAGAGGGAGTAGAGGAAAGGGCTCATCACACAGCCTTGTGGTACACCGGTGTTCATCGTGATTGTAGATGAACAGTGGTTATCTGTCAAACTGTTTGTTTTTTTGGGGTTTTTTTTTGTAGATTCAACTAAAGAAATGTGAACAAATTGTGTTTTTTGTTGTTGTTTAAAATGTAAAAATATAAAATTGGTTCTCTTCTAACTTGTCTGCTCTTGAATTAAGTGCCTTTTTAATATTTGAATGATTCAAAGATCAGAGTTCAGTCGGTTAACAATCAACAACAACGCTCCTGTAAACATGGTCACATACAAAACTGAAACGAAAGAAAAAGCAGCCAAAGAAGACCTTTGAAAGACCCACAGAAAGCCCGGATACCTGGTGCTCAAGAGCACTTAAAAAATGAGAAGGTCCGACTGCTTGTGCAAAATCAAACGAAATCAAGGGTGGCTCAAAATTTTTGCACAGCACTGTATTTATCTACCAATTAATCGAGTTAATATTTTTGTAATGTAAACAGCACGGCACTTCTGTCTTCCTCGCAGGCCGCACTAAACAAACGCCGCCAGGTCTCCGAGGGTCACGATGACGACCTGAGCGCTGGTTGGCCGCGCGCTTGTGACGCATGGGCGCTTGTCGTGTCACGTGACTGCAGCCTGTAACGGGGAGGAGGTCTGCAGCTGTCTGGATGTACTCAGGCTGCAGAGAATCGAAACTTATCCGAGGAGAGGGAAGTGTCGGGCGGTTACAAACGAAACCTCCTCGGGGTTTGCTCCTGTCAAAGTCTCTCCGTCTTCGTCCGGAAACAGCATGGCACACGTTTAAACTTTGCTTCGGCTCAATGAACTTCCTGGCTTCCTCTTCTTCTACTGGTAGGTGTGTCCGATGCTGGCCCAGGCTGGTCTCACAAACGGCCTCGCGTGCTGGATGTTTGCGCCAGTGATAAACGGTGAATGAGGCTGAATGTGGGAGTGTTTATAGAGGCTTGCAGTTCTTTTCGACTACTTTCAAAGGAAGCGGGTGTATCGAAGAGTAGCTCTGATACACCCACTGTCACAGCCACTGTCACTGAAGTTGGTATTTCCTCCTAATCCCTCTCCGTTTGTCTGTGTGTCTCCCACTCCAGTGGACAAGCATGGACCCTGGCCGAGAGAAACGCAAGGAGGAGATAAACAAAGCTCTGGCTTTTATACAGTAAGATCATTTAAATTTTTATCTGAGCGCACCCAGACAGAAAGTGAAACTGTCCCTGGGTTACTCACGCCTCACAGCCTAGCTGTGTCATTACGATTTTAACAAGTTCCTCTGCTCTAGGTCTTCCCTGGCCTATCCTGACCCCGACGGCTATCAGGTAGTGCTAATGCTGTTATGTGCTTTTGCTTTTTATGCCCTGTGCATAAAAAGGGCAGCTGGCCCTGTGCATGCTTTGGTGTGAAGCACTCTGTCCTTTTTGCTACCTTCCTTCTTTCTATTCCTGGCTCTATGTAAAATCAAGCGCCGGATAGCTTTCTTTTGACTCTTTATAATCTTCCCCCATTACTCAGTTCAGTCCATGTTTGCTCGCTATTAACGTTTATTGACCGTTGACTGTTGAAGAAACAAACCACATCCCCACTCTACACCTCCAGAACAATGCATAAACCCCACAGGGAAACCTGTAGACTCAGGGGTTCCAGCTTGAATACCATTAAACAGTGCACCTTTGTCTCTGTTACATCTCATGCAAGTGTCAGAAATCTAAAGGCAAAGTTGTGGAGTTCTGCAGCTGTCTTGTAGGTTGTGTTGATCCATCTGCTGTGTAACATCATGTTTATAGTTGTGGGTTTCAGTTGAACCCAGTCCTCTTCATATAATAATTCTGCACTCAGAAAACAGAGTAATTTTCTATAAAACATGCAGCAGTATGCGATGAACCATTGGTAGTTAATCTTGGTTATGTGTAGGGCTGCTCGATTATGGCAAAAATGATAATCACGATTATTTTCACTGAAATTGAGATCACGATTATTTGATGATATTTATTTAACCCTTTAAGACCTACTATAGAACCAAGTCCACCAGAGCTTATATATATATATTTTTTTACATGCTGTAGTGCCATTTGTGGGAGCATTTCAAGTTGCTATACATCAATACAACTGTTATAGCCCATATTTTAATAATATGTATGCATTAAGTCCATAGTAAGTACATAAATTGCAAAAAAGTGCAATAAACTACAAAAAAAATTGAAAATCGCTTTTGTTTTGTTTACATATATTTCTACTTGGAGAAATTTAAGAGGTTTATCCCTCAAAACTTTAAATACAATAAAGTTGCAAAAAATAGTTTCCCACCACAAGAAATTTATTTTGAGTGTCTTCATAGTTTTATTTTGGAGATACAGCAATTTTTATATACTGCAGGAAAAACAAAAAACAATCCTATGATGCAAATTTGCAAAGAAAACAGCATGTGCATCATTTCACTGTGGGAAGTGTTACGAACAGCTGATAGGAACGGCAAAGCGTGTTTCTGGAATATTATGTTTTTGTTCCTGCAAGCGCTTTTTATGCAATTTTTGCAAAGCTATATGTGGAACGAAACCGTGACCGAGGACAAGCTGATGGCATCAGATGTAAGTACAACTCCTCCGGTTTCATATGCAAAACAAATTATTGCGCTAGCTTACACGGTTCAGGTTCTACAGGGATTTAACAATAGTTACGCAAAACGGAGCGTGCTGCTCTGACCGGCTTTAAAGGGTTAACAATGACTTTAAAAAAATTATATAAAAAAGTGTGCAACACCACTGAAGTTTTTTTTTTTTAAACTCTTTTCAACCAACGGCAGTCACTCTCCAAATAACTTCTGCTTAGCTTTCCGAGCTTCCCTCGGGTCCTCTTAATCAGTGGTCTCCAACCTTTTTTGAGCCACGGACCGGTTTATGCCCGACAATATTTTCACGGACCGGCCTTTAAGGTGTCGCGGATAAATGAGGGAGGGGCTAATAATCGGCTCAGTCATTTTTAATGATCGTTGAAAGCCCAGATCGTAATCGTGATTAAAATTCGATTAATTGAGCAGCCCTAGTTATGTGCAGTCCTAAGTGCACAGCATGATTGTAGAACCACCTTTAGCAGCGATGACTTGGAGCTCTGGGTTTCTGTATGACTTTATCACTTATGGAGGAATTTTGGCCCACTTTTCTTTACAACTTTGCTTCAGTCTGGTGATTCTGATCCTTCTGAACCATAGTTGTTCAACCTTTTTCTAATTGTACTGTCATGAACTTTAACATTTAAGGTGCGAACCGAGGCCTGTAGAGTCTGCGCTGCAACTCTTGGGGCTTTTGTATTTTCTCTGAGCATTGCACAATCTGACCTTGGGTTGAAGTTGTCGGGACTTCCACTCCTGAGAAGATTACTATTTATCTTAAAGCTTTCCTGCTTGTGAATGATCTTTCTCACTGCAAAGTGATGGACTTCAAAATGTTTGGAAAAGCATTTTGAAGTCCAATGATCCAGACCAGCAACCTGACAAAACTTCTGCTTTTATAGATTTGCTCACACTTGCTGAAAACCAGTTAATCAGCTACATTTGATTAGCAGCACCCAGATTGATTCCCGATGGGCCATTTTTGCACAGTGACTCCATAACTCTATGAAAAGTGAAATGTATTTTGGAGAAATGTCTCTACATATGAGAAAGAGTGATAATAAGTTATATATGATTTAACATAAACCAAATGAATTGTAAACACATTCAACATTTTCTAATGCAGTTTAAACTCCTGCTTAGAATAGTATTAAAATACTATACTAACCCCCTTAATGTAAATACGTGCATGTCAATATTAAGGTGGACCTTAAAAACATAATGTAACTTACAAGACGTTAGCGCAGGTCCGCATAGGTTAAAAAAAAAGCTTGTTATTCCTTTCTTTTCTTTTGCTCCTCACAGGACTTCCTGACCCAGTTAGTGTGCAACCTGCTCGATGAGGGCAACGCCTTCTTCAGGGATGGCCAGTGCGAGCAGGCTGTCAAAGAATTCAGCGAAGGCTTGAATGTGTCATGCTACGCTGAAACAGAGGAGATCAAGATCCCCGAAGCTTTGCTCGAGAGCCTGTATGTCAACCGGGCGGCTGCCTACCACAGTTTGGTGAGATAACGTTTGATCTTGTGTCTGTGCAGCGTTCTGGGTATAGGAATGAAGTGGGGCAGGTTAACGTCTCATGCTGTGAGATCTCACGATGAAGTTCTAGTATAGCAGCATGTGTAATACATATAAGGCTTATCTACCTCACTATGTAAGGGAGTGAGGGTTTTTTTTCTTTTTCTTTTCCATAGCTGAGACATTTTGAAACAAACGCTTGTGAGGAATTCTCCTCCACACCTAAATGTGCATGAGCCACATAAAAGTGGATCAACCTGAAATGATTGTTGATTGAACCTGAGCTTTTAATATCTATTGAGTGGTTAGTTGATAACATCTATATTTTCTACTTTAACAAAAACCAATTGTAAACATTCTTAAACATGAACTCCATGGCTCTTCCTCCACTGTGCTCCAGACTCACGTTCTCTGCTGGTGGCTGGATTGTCTTGAGTAGCTCCCCTATTCACAAGGTGTCACCACAGAAGATGGATTAGATTTCATGCTGGACGTCCTTCTCGACACAGCTTTTTTTGTTGGGTTTATGCCTCCTTCTGGTCTTTAACTGGAAGTCTTTCACACATTAGGTGAATGTGTTAACCAGGTTGGGATCATCAAACCGCATTTTGTTGATATTTTTTGAGGTATCAAAATTCATCATTAAGGGGACAACAGAGGTCTCCAAATGGTCCAAACACACAATAAAATTCATGCCCAGGCGGTTTCAGGCTGTCCTGCTTGAATATGCTACTGTAGCGGCCCAGAGGTCTGTGACATGCACGTGTCCACGAATATCCAGCCAAGCCCAGCAGTGTTTACCATTAGTCAGCACAGATATTGCCAAATCTATGCATGTGTGATTACAAAGGCTAATAATAGATGATTTAGTTGATGTCTACTTTTGTGGAAATTATCCCTGTTTTTGGAAGAAAAAAAATGCAAAAATCAAATGCTTGAGCAACACTGGAGCATGGAACATCTAATTTAATCTTTAACAAAGCCTACAGCGGTATTAAGAAGAAAAGGTAGAAATCCATTGTAGTGGCTATTCTTCCTGTAGCGCATAACTTGGATTTACCATTCTATATAACTGAGGCTATCCTGAACCTCCCACCCCTCACACTTGATTTATGAAACCACTTATAAAAACAGATCTGTTCTGATTTACTGCCTCTAATATGTAAACATCACTAAATCATTCAGATGTGTTTGTCTGCATTCAAGGCCGCAGAGCCTTTGACCTGCATACCAGTGAAGTGCTCCATAGCAGCTACACACAGTTTAAACCAAGAGACTGTGATTTCTTCACCTTGTAGAGTCTTACTTAAAGCTAGATGGGAAAAGGAAGTAAAGAATTGATGGTATATTACTTTGATTTCTTTTGTGTGTTTCTCTCATGTTTTCCACAGGGGGAGTATGAACAAGGTGTGCTGGACTGCAACAGTGCTCTGAAGGTGTGCAAAGACAGCCGCAGAGCGCTGTACAAGAAGGCCCTTTGTTTGAAGGGGCTTGGAAAGTATAAGGAGGCCTACGATTGCAGCGCCAGCTATCTGCTCATTAACCCTCAGGTGAAGGATGGACAGAAATGGGAGAGTTTATGCTGATAGTCTTATATTGGAAGCAGTCAGATAAATCAAACTTTATTAAACTCATTCTTTTTGCTTCCTCCACTTCTGTACCATTGATTCATTAATGTTGAATTCTCTGGCAGCTGCTCTATTCCCATGTTGTTGCAGTATATTAATGACTAACCTCGTATTGTGGATGGATTATCTCAGTTGTTCTCCTGACTGAAGATTGGTCCTTTTACAGCATCCTGCCATGCGATTGCATTTGTCTCTAACCATGAGGAACCTTAACGTTAACTTTTATAAGTGGAAAAGTGTTAGTGTTCGTCCTCCAGCTTCACTGTTTATGTTATGCTAACATAGCTGTGTCGCTAGCGATCACGTAGCACATAATTATATACCAGCTAGCCCAACTTCAGTAACTTTACAAACATCACTGCTGTTTAGTTTTCTAACTTCATTTATGTTGGAAGTGATAGCAGAGCTGTACGTTTGATTTTTTTCAGAAATCTCTCAGTCAGAACATGCAATATCATGCTTAGGTAACTAGCGAAACTAGCGAGCTAACTTCCGCTAGCTTCCTGCTAACTTCTAACTCTGTTAAATGTAATAAATTTTGTTTTCATGGATGCCTGGAAGTTAAACTTCATAGTTACACCTGGTAAAGCAGCAATGCTGATCGTTTTATTAAAGATGAAAGAATTTAGACAGTTTTTAACTCTCAGTGATGCTGCAGTGTTCGTTTGAACTGAGGATTACGGAGTTTAGGACCCAGATTACTCCCAGATTTAAGAGCATCTTAGTCCGACAATAACGATGGCCGCTTGCATGTTCTGCAAAAAAATGTGCTTTGTCGTGTATCTGACGGACAAACACCAAACCAGTTCCACGTCACTGAAGTTGCACCATTTGTACAAACCAATTCTGGTTCATCTGTTTCACTCAACAATCGGCCATGTGCGTATGAAAACAAAAGCACTGCGCATGCGCGTTCCATTCATATTCTATCGCGATATTTCATTTTCCTATCGTTGCCTAACATTATACCGGTATTACCGTGAACGGTATAATATGGCCCAGCCCTAGTCTTATAAAAAGTTTTCAGTAAGAACTGTATATAAATCTGTTGGTTAAATCAGCAGCAGCACTGATTTGTAGAAGCAAGATACAGTACAGTGTAAACATCTTGAGCCACTCCTTATTACTGTTACGCCACTGAACACTGATCTATGAATCAGTCAAGCATAAGAAAGGCACTTAAGGTTCATCAAAGGATGAACCAGGGCTGTGTCTTTATATAACAAGAAACTTAGCAAATAATGTCTGTGAAGGTTCTCAGTCATCCAAGTCACACCAACTCTCTGCCATTTATAATCCAGTTTTGAGATCCCTTCCCAGACGCCTGGGATTCCTGATCTCAGGAATTCGCATGATAAGGTGGGGCCAGGTTTCACAATGAACTCACCCGAAACTCTGGCTGATTGGGACCCACACCCAGTTTCACACCTTGGCTCAGGCGATTAGAGGATCATCAGGGGGTCCTTTTGTCCCTCTGTGGGGGGATACTCCCACTAGGTTTATATCTGGGACTCTCCACCATTTGACCTTAGAACTGAAGAAGCTTCTCGGATGAGAGGTGAAACGTCTTCAAGTAACTTAAAGAAGTCCAGACGCTTTTCTTTGCAAGCTCCTTTGACCTTAGCAAATAATGAATTTTAAATAGTATCTTCAGACACTTTGTAACTACAGCCTGTCACAAAAACACATCCCCAATTCTTAGTGAAAATAAAATAACAACAAGGTGATTCCCAAATTTTGCTAATTAACAACTAGCAAAGACACAGGACCTGAGAGATGTCCCCAAGTCTTAGCCCTGTGACATACTGGTGTCCAGGATGTAAGTGGAAGAAAATTGCTGCATCTTTAAATCCCTGTTAATGTGTATGGAGGAGGTCAGGAGAGAGATTTCATCACATTCCTTTTTTCATTCATGTTTAGTAAAATTTAATCAGTTGTCTGCATTTCTATTCATTTAATTTTTATTTTAAAAAAAATGAAGGCATCCAATTGAAGGAATGCATTTTTTTACATAACTGAAACGATGAATACTTTTTAACAAGATGAGATAAACTTATCTGTGTCTCAGTCTCGGTGTTGTTCATCGCATATATGTTAATTGTAGCTTGGAGCATATCAGTAAATCCATTCGTTTACCTGTTGGCAGGACCAACAGGTGAATGAGCTCGCACAGGAACTGGCAAACCATCTAGGACTGAAGATTCGAAAACCTTACGTCAGCGCAAAGGTGTGTAAATGTTTAAATCTGGTTCATTGTGGGTTGTAGGACTTTATCAGCCTTCAGCTTAGTCATAGTCAGACAGGACACAGTCATTTTATCAAAAATCTGACAGCGATTTATGTTCTTCTCTCCAGATGTCAGGCGGTAATGTAGAAAACGGTAATGGCGTTGCACCAGGTGGGAATTTTGACATTTGTGGCTCTGTTACTCTCTGTTCTTGATCATTTTGTACACAAACACAAGAATGGTCCAAGTAAATGCACTTCTGTTCCTTTTTAGTCAACTTCCCCAGCGTGCCTCAGTCCTCATTTCCTTCCACACCTACCAGCTGCAGCACACCTACTAACTCTGCAGTACCTGAAAGGTTGGGCACTATCGAGGACTCCGAGCTGATGGGAGATGACATAGACAGTCTGCTGGACTGTGTTTCTACTGAGCCGGAAACAGCTGAGGTAAACTCCAAGTGCTGTGTTTTTTTTCCTTTCAGAACAGCGGACTAACTTTTGTTGCTGATGATGGAAGATGATGTTTGAGTGATATAAGTGCTCAAATGTTTCATTTGAGTGAAAATCAGACACGGTTTACTTCTTGTTTTGAGCAGCTCACCCAACACAGGGAATTCTGTTTACCTTTTACCTCTTTCAAGGCAAAGTATGGTGAGTCCTTGATGAGGTCTGAGTGAAATGCAACAATACTTAGAAATTAAAGAAGAGTCTACTGAACACAGGCATATTTTTTTGTTTTGGAAGATTCAGTGTCAGTGGTTTTCTTACAGACACACAAAATATCAACAGATCTCCCTAACTTTTGTTATTTGTAGTTATTTATGTCAGTACTGTTTAAAAATAATCTTGTTTTATTGTCACAACAAAACATGGATTATTAGTTTATGCTCTGCTTGGATTGGCAGGTTGTTGAGGATGTGCCATTCCAAACTTATTGCCAATACATTTGGAAAGTTGCAGAGTGCCCTCTGGTGGACAACATTGGCAATTATAACATGTTCGAAAGGCGTTTCTCAGAATCTTGTTGGGGGGTTTGTAGGTGCTGATGCTGATATACCAGCAAAAAGCTCATTTTGTCCAATATATAATATATGTTTTTGTGAATATATCTGTTGGGCTGTAAGATATCTGCTAATGCTTGCAAGCCTCATCAATAAACTGCATGGGTGCAACTCCCAGTCACACATCTCCTAACTGGCTCTAAGTAACAGGTTACTAAAATAGTATAATTTCACTCAGCTAAACATCTTGGATAGTTTGTATCATGCAGTAGGATATATTTTTCAACAAATAATTCAATTTAAAATGCTCCAAAATGCATTAGAAGACACCAATCTGCTACAATCTCTGTGCCAGGATACCTGTCAATCAAAGCAACCCCCTTCTCTAACCTCCAGTATCTAGATGGGGAAGAAATTATATTTCAGGGGCAAGCAGGGCCACTTCATGCCTCCTTTTAAACACACCCCTGCTTGGAAGATTAGAAACAAGCTGTCAAAACAGTAGTAGTTGCTAACATAACTTGGGGACAGAAATGATGAAGTAAAACTAACAAGCTAATAGGCATCAAGGACTTTATAGAGTCAGGTGATTCCCCTTTGTGCATAGTGGTTTTATTGATCCATTACTTAGGCCAAAATATTGATTAATGCAGTATTGTATATGGGTTATTTACCAGCTGTGTCGGCCAGCATCCATTCCAACTTTCATGTTTAATTATCCAGTTGAGGCATGTTTTTTTTTTTTACATCCTGCCTCCTTTCTTGACAGGACGTATTCTCAGTGCCCAGCGGGACATCCACTTGCACACAAAGAGGCCCATCTGTCCTGCCCGCACCGACACCCCAACTACCCCCGGCCTTTTTCAGCTCAGCCGTTAACCAACTCAACTCCTTGGACTCCTTTTCTGGTTCTGGGCTCGGCACCTCAGCTGCTACACTGGATATCCTAGACGACCTCTCGACCTCTGAAAAAGGTGGTGTTGCAGATGCTTCAAACTTACTACTGACCCCTACGAAGCTGGACGGTCTTGATTCCCTCGATTCTCTCGATGACGCCTTGGATAAGATGCCGAGGGCTGCTGCTGCTGAAGAAGTTATCGAGGCCAAAACAGAGCTGGATGTAGGAGAAAAGTCTCTTGATGAGCTGCTAGATGAACTAGATCCCTTAGAGACACTCTCTAATCCAAGCAGCCAGGGCGATCATGTCTCTAAAATTAGGAATAGATCCATGGACCGGCTTGACTCCCTTGATTCCTTGGACTCATTTTCCTCGATAGAGGGTGTTAGAGTAGTTTCGTCAGCAGTCTTAGTCGGGGGGTCTGGCCTGGACTCGCTCTCCGATTTCAACTCAGCAGGTGACTATGATTTATATCTGGCTTATTATAAGGGATGCTTTTTTGCTCAAACATCCACCGATATACACCGATTTGTATGATTCACATGCCCATTTAAAGATATTCAGAAAGGCTGAAGAACAGTTATTATTTAGTAATAACTGAAGCAGTCTGACCATTCTCCCCAGGGATTAACGAAGCATTTTCTCCCAAAGAACTGTTGCTCGCCGGATGTTATCTCTTTCTCATACCACTCTCTGTAAACCTTACAGATGGTTGCATAGAAAAATCCCAGCAGATCGGCTGATTCTGAAACATTCAAACCTGCCACATTTAAATCCTAAAGCTGAGTTTGAACTTCAGCCATGTCTGTGAGCCTAAATGCATCAGGTTTCTGCCGTGTGATTATATGATAAATATTGACATTAGTGAGCAGCTGAACAGTTGTACCTAATGAAGTGGCCAGCTCCCCTTTAGCGTCTGAGGTTGGTGCTTCAGCCCTTTTACCTCATGCAGTTCATAATTTATGTTCTCTCCTTGCTCCTCAGGTATCTCAGGCTCTCATAGTATTGCGGCTCCAGTAATGCGATCTCCAAAAAATCATTACAAAGTAAGACTGATGATCAGGCTTGTGTTACGTTTTCTTTCCTTGTATCTTCCTTAGCATTAACTGATGTCTTATTCTTACCTTGGAAACAAAGGCGAAGGAAAACCAAAGGCCGGGTGCAGTGTATAACCCTCTGTCCTCCACCCATGAGTTCCTGCAGGCCTGCTCTGCTTGCTACCCTCGAGAAGGTATGGTAGGATTTGAGTGACATCAAAATGGTCCTGCTGCTTATCAGCTGGTGATGGTTTTACAGTGTGGGAAGTTTGATGCCCTGCTGTTCTCAGTGGAACTTTAAAAGAACTTGTTTTCCTCTTTAATGTTTGATCAATATGTATTGTGTATTTGTGCACTAATTCCTTCACAGGTGTAGGGATATATACTTACGTTCACAAGCCAGACCTGGTCCACAACTGTAAGAGAGACATTCTGCTATGCAGACTAAAAGCCGACCCCCCTTTAGACTGGACCAGAGTGCGACCGCTGCCCATACTGAAGGCCTTTGGTGGGCGATTTCTACTTTGCAAAGGTAAGGAGCTCAAGATCAAGGTCACGAGTCTCTTCTATTTTTCATAGTTATTTCTTATTATTGCAGATAAATATGTCTTTAATGGTAAAGTCTGAAAATGGTGACAATCATACATTTATAAGTTGTTGCCAGATAATCAACAATAAGGGACTAGTTTCCCACTTTTTCATTCATCAAGTTTAATTTCTTTTATGATTAAAAAATACAATTAATAAAATTTTATTATACCAATTCCCTTAATTGTCTGACCAGTCTATTGGAAGAGAGAAGAATATTTTAATACACATTTTATGTATTTATTTATCTTTATTTAACCAGGAAAATATGACTGTTGACTTTCAAAATTTCTGACCTGTCCTGTTCTGGCCAAGACTTGTATAAACTAGTAACACACATACAAATACACACAGAAAAACCCCACACAAGCCACATAACATACAGTTGATTTGAAAAATGTCTAAAAACATCAACAATTTATAAACTTCATTGTGAGTAAAGCCTGAAACATCAATAAAATTATTTTTCCTGTGCCAGAAACAAACAAGGGTGGTAATATTCAGGCAGAACATTTTCAGTAACTACATCCAAGTCATCTAAATTCCTTCAGTCAGACCAGTTCCTGAAGTTCAAGAGCAGCTGACTCATCACCATGTCTTTCCAAATATACGGGAATAGATTAGAGCTTACAGTCGTTTTAGTTTTCAAAGTCACCCCAGAGCACAGTTGGTTCTTCCAGAGATATTTTAAGGACTCAGTGTTTCTTGTTTCCATATTCCCTAACCAGGTGAGCATGTTTTGAAAACATTGAAAAATGTGATAAATTTGGGGAAAATTGTTCAGATTTTCTGTTAATTTGCTGCAGAGAGTTGAGAATGAGCCAGCTGTGGATTGCACACGAATACTGTGTGTGTGCCTGTTACTACACTTCAAATTTCTGTGCAGTGAAAGAATAAAACTCGCATACTTAGTGCGCTTATGTGAATGAAATGTGTGTTTTCTTATATTTCCAGAGTTGCTGAAGTCTGGAGAGCTGGGTGTGTGTAAGTATGGAGAGAAATGCACGTTTGCCTACAACCAGATGGAGATCGATGTTTGGACAGAGGAGAAGAAAGGGAGGCTGGACAGAACCCGACTGTTTGGCACAAAAGCTTTTAAACTGGACCCCGTGAGCAGCATCATATGCCTCCTACAGGAAAACAAAGGCACGTTCATGTTCCTCTGTCAGGTTAGTGCACGTGAGCTGTGTTTATTTGAAATCTCTGTTTTTCTCTTTGATAATGGAGCAGGGGTATAAAAGCTCTTTAACCTGATCGGATTAATGTTAAAGATTTACATGATGCACGCTGGAGTTTCTCCATTTGTTTTGTGTTTAAATGTTTAATCTGGAAACTTCAAAAGTACCACTTTCCATTTGTTCTTTTGAACTATGAGAGTTGAAAATGTGTGGCTACTAACCAATTTAAATGAACTATGGTACCCATTCTTCCAAGAGTGTTCAAATATTCAACCAGAATTATGCCAGAAGTTTGTTGATTGCTATCAAAAGTGTTGGCTGAGGTGCATCTTACTAAGGGACATTTAAACACAGATATCAGTGGTAATAATTGATATAACCACTTATAATTTGTATAATGTTAAACCTGTGTGAATTTGAAAAAAGGGGAGTTCAAAGACAATGCAGTTAAATCCAACGATAAGTGGATGTAAACTGCTGACTGTATGTTAGCCAATGCACACTATGTTTGTAATATTTGTGTCTGGATGTAGCACGCTTCCATCACGACAAATGTTCATTTCATTTCTAAGATGATCTTCTCCATCTTTCTCCCTTTGTTTCCGTCACCGGTCTCTCTTCCTTTCCTTTCAAAATCTTCGTCTTCCTGCCGTGTCTCTCCAGGCGTGCTATGACAGTAAACCGAGAATAATCAGTAAGCGCTTCCAAGACGATCAGACCATCTGCTCTAACTTGGATGTTCGCCACAACTTTGATGCTAATAAGTGAGTGTGCTTACAACATACGGGTCATTACAAGTCCTTGTTCTCTCACCCACTCTCACTTCTAATCCTGCACCAACTCTTTGCTCCGTATGCCTTCTCATCTGTCTCCATCACGCTTTCTTTTTCCCTCTGTGCCCATCAGGTGCTTGGCTTTCGTGGTGAGGACCCACAATGTGATTTACAAGAAGGTTCGCCCGTTGAGCATCCTGTGTCACATGGATCTGTGCAACCAAGCCATCCGGTACGGCTGTGTCAGAGAGGACAACTGCCACTACGCCCACTCTGTTATCGAGCTCAAAACCTGGAAGGTGCAGAGAGAAACAGGTGCCTGACAAATACTTTGCTTTACTGTTGTCATAGTACTGTTAATTACTGAGATCAAACTTAGAACAACAGATTGAGAGCTTGTGTGCTGAAATGATCTGAACCAAACCTGTGCTTTATAATAATGTCACACTATTATGTTTTAGTAGTAAGTGTTTAATTCATCATTTATATAGCATCACTCCTCCTTAGTATGCCATTTACAGCAGTGATGTAGTAGCAGTGTGAAAATTAAGTTGCACTGAAGAATTGTACTCAATGAAAATGATCTATACTATAAATAGAAATAATAAACAGTTAATTTCATTCATCGATGACAGAAAATCCATCGCGATCTGCCAGTATTTCCACTGTGGAAAACATTCACTGCCACAATATTCATTCAAAAAGTCCATCAAAGTGCACTGTTGTCCTGTAATCGTTCTCCTTCTTTATGCATTTTTATTTTCAGGTGTCAGCCCTGATGAGATTGTGAGAATATCCGCAAAGTATCATGACAAGCAGGAGCAAAACTCAAGCAAACAGAAAGGAAACAGAGTAAGAAGCATTGTGATGATCACTTTTATAGAAATAGTATTTTTCTTACTAACCCGTTCCAGTCTGGCTCTTCTTTAATGTTACTGTTATTACTGTAAATATGTGTTGGAGAGATGATGCTCTGTAAGGTGAATGTTTCATCTTGTCAACCATTCAGTAGATTTTGATATGAGGACGGTCATACTTATCATCAGTATGCTTGTAGTGGCCCGACAATGTGTGTGCGTTTGCGTTACTGCTGATACTAAATGCAGACTTCCATCCAGCAGCCTGTGACTTTATTTAACATTTCATCTGTGGACGAACGTCCCTTTTTTGTCATTTAAATTTAAACAGGTGCCTTTTGAAGGAGGTGGGAGCAAACCAGGAGGGGGAGGAGGTGCTGGGAAGAGTCTTAACATGCGGATGAAGTTTGCCTGCTGTCAGTGCTGGTTGGACGGCCTGATCAGTGAGCCAGACAAAGGCCTCAAGCACTGCGGTGCTAAAGCTAGACATGCGTGAGTAAAGTGAATACAGGTGCTCAGTTCCTGTACGAGTCTAGAGTTTTATTTTTAATATTTTATAATATTATGTCATATTAGGCGATCACTTCAGTGATTAAAACTTAATCATTGTCCAGTGCACCTCAACACAGCCAATTAAACTGTATTCAGACCTCCTGACCTTATGTGATTTTTCCCTCCAGGGTGTGTCTGGCAATGAATGAATGAATGAATGAATCACTGAAAGAGAAACACTTTTTGCACTGCAGCGACTTCTCTTGTATTTCAATTTTAACAGTAGAACCACCAGGGGGGGTCGCTTTGACCACGTCTTGCAACAACAGCATCAATAACAAGGAAGTCATTCAGCTCATTTTTCTCATATAAGAAATATTTAATTTTTTTTAAAGCATTTAAGGTTAAGTTTTAGGATTTTTATTCATTTTGCAGTGATTTTTAATATTTCATTTTAGATCATAAAGGTAAAATATATAGAGTTTGCTAATAAGCAGCACACATTTTAATAAATACATTATTTTAAAGTACAACAGTGAAAGTTTATCACACAGTCCATGTTTTCTTTTCTTTTTGTCCCACACGCGGCAAAATTCACCATATGAAGAAAAAAAAACTATTAAAAAAGTCATAAATAAGAGATGTTGGACTTTTAATCTAACAGAGTTACATGAATTTTAAAATGCCGAGCAGTCAAAACACCCCGCTGGGCATTTTGTGTTGAAGAATTGTTTCACCAACCAATCGAATGATAATCCCTCAATGTCTGTCACTGCAATCAAACAGAAAGTGCTGTTTAACTGCAGATGCACTGCTCTTACAAAGGCACCTAAATGGACCCTTTACAGCTTTTCTCTTCCTCACCAGATAAATCCGCCAAAGCACGGAGCATATTTACAACGTTTTTGTCGTCATCTTCAGGTGGACTAAAGACAGGCGAGTGCTGCTGGTCAAGTCCCAAGAGAGAAGTAAATGGGTTCAGGTGCGACCACTGCCACACGCCAAGGATCTCCCTGCACAGTATTATGTAAGTCTGCACTTTAAAGCAGAAGGCATTTAAACCAAGGACTTGCATCATAGACATCATCCCTGCACTGATACAAATGAGGACTTCCCTCATCTTTGTTACATTATTTGGTGGCATTTGTAGCGTTCCAGTAGAGAAGTTGGATACTTTGTCTCACAAATGGCACTGTGCGTTGTTGGTTGAACAGTAATGTGTTCCCCCATCACTGCTTAATTTCTTAAAATTTCACTTGTCAGCAGTGTTGGGGAGTAACGGAATACATGTACCACCGTTACGTACTTAGAATACAAAATATGAGTAACTGTATTCCGTTACAGTTACCGTTTAAAAAGGTGGTATTCAGAATACAGTTACTTTGTTGAAATAAATGGATTACACTGCGGTACTTTCCTGTTTCATATTGTCGCGGGTCAGGACTGTTTGGGTTTTGTTTGACAGCTACGTTCTGTTGTTCCAGGCGGCAGCGCTACGGTTGCCATGGTTACATGGCGACGCTCTCTCTCTCTCTGCGACTGTGTGTTTCCTGGGTGAGAGAGCGCCTTTTCGTTGTTGTTGTTGTTGTTGTGCTAAGCTAACAGGCTGAATGCTACAAGCATAGCTCTAAAGAATGTAGCATCATGGGCAGTGTAGTCCGTGCTGCAGGGAGAATGGACTGCCATACACGTTATGTGTCTGTGAGCGCGAGGAGGGAGAAAAAGGGGAGTGGAAAGGTTGGAGTTGTCATCGAGGAAAAACGGGAGCTGGAAGCATGTAAATATAATAATAACCACTTCAGCCAAGAAGAGAGCCTGACGAGCCCAGTTGTAAGTAAGCTATTAAGACTCGACTGTACACCGTGTTCGTGTTTTCCTCCGAAAACAATAAGTTCCGTTGGAGCAGTCTTTCAACGCCTCTCTCTGTCTCTCGCAAGAAAAATTGACCCACACAACAAAGTAAAGCTATTTTTCGGCTACGAGCCGACAGGGACCCCGCCGTATTAGTCAGAGGTCCCTTTACTACAGCTCGGAGTCGCGGACCTTCAGTAATAGTAATAAATCACACAGCAATAGTACATTCACGTTGTTGTAAAAAGCACGATAATATATTAAGTAATCCAAAGTATTCAGAATAGATTAGATTAGATTGAACTTTATTAATCCCTCGGGTGGGTTCCTCTGGGAAATTCGATTTCCAAAAAAGCACAGCACCGACAGAAGTTACAGAGTTACAGAATATTATATATATATATATATATAATACACACACACACACACACACACACACACACACACACACACATATATATATATATAAATACAGAGACAATATAAATAAAATATACGAAGGGGATAAATAGAATAAATAGGAATAAAAATAAAAATACAAGTGAATTGCACATTTAAAGTATTGAGTCTATTGCACCGTTGACTATTTACAAAAGTATTGCACAAGGTATTGCACAGTGAGGTGAAGAGGCACTACAGCTTAGTTGTTCCCCCCTCCTTTGTCCTCCTGTTTCCCCTCCCTCTCCCCTCCAGAGAGGAGTTAAACAGTCTGATGGCGTGTGGGACAAAGGAGTTTTTAAGTCTGTTAGTTCTTGTCTTTGGGAGAAGCAACCTGTCACTGAACAGACTCTTCTGGTTGTTAATGGCCGTGTGCAGAGGATGTCTGGCATTGTCCATAATGTCCATCAGTTTCTTTAATGTCCTTTTCTCTGCCACTGTCACCAGAGTGTCCAGCTTCATGCCGACCACAGAGCTAGCCTTCCTGATTAGTTTCTCCAGTCTGGATGAGTCCTTCTTTGCTGTGCTGCTCCCCCAGCACACCACAGCATAGAAAAGTACTCCAGCAACCACCGACTGGTAAAACATCCTCAGGAGCTTCCTGCAGATGTTAAAAGACCTCAGCCTCCTGAGGAAGTACAGTCGGCTTTGGGCTTTTTTATACAGGTGCTCTGTGTTGCATGACCAGTCCAGTTTATTGTCCACCCACAGCCCGAGGTACTTGTACTTGTTGACCACCTCCACCTCCTCCCCCTCTATCTGAACCGGCAGTGGACCTGCTCTAGACCTCCCGAAGTCCACAACCAGTTCCTTAGTCTTTGAGGTGTTGAGTTGCAGGTGGTTTGTGTGACTCCATGCGACAAAGTTCCTCACCAGACTTCTGTACTCTTCTTCCTGATCATCCCAGATACACCCCATGATGGCTGTGTCGTCTGCAAACTTCTGAATGTGGCATAATTCAGAGTTGTAGCAGAAGTCAGAGGTGTACAGGGTGAAGAGAAGAGGGGACAGCACAGTTCCCTGTGGTGCTCCTGTGCTGCTGACCACTGTGTCAGACGTGATGTCCTTCAGCCTGACGTACTGTGGTCTGTCGGTGAGGTAGTCGGAGATCCAAGCCACCAGGCAGGGGTCCACCTCCATCCTGTTCAGTTTTTCCTGAAGCATACAGGGCCGGATGGTATTAAAGGCACTGGAAAAGTCAAGAAACAGGATCCTGACCGTGCCTTTTCCCCCATCCAGGTGTGAGTGGGCTCTGTGTAGGAGGTACAGGATGGCATCCTCCACTCCGACACCCGCCTTGTATGCAAACTGTAGTGGGTCCTGGGCATGTTGTACCTGTGGTCGGAGGAGGTTGAGGAAGAGCCGCTCTAGAGTCTTCATAAGATGTGACGTCAGTGCCACCGGTCGGAATACGTTACTGTCATTGAGTAACGTAACGGAATACGTTACAGAATACATTTTGGGGCATGTATTCTGTATTCTGTAATGGAATACATTTTTAAAAGTAACCTTCCCAACACTGCTTGTCAGTCATTATAAATTCTGATACCGATATATCAGCGAATAGCTATTATTGTCCGGGCAGGCTCTAGTGTTGATATTTCAAATGATGGGGAAGGGCGTCGTCTGCGATCGGTGTTTAACAGCGTGATGCTTTCTCCTGACAGATGTGTGCACAGATTTTGGAGAAGAGGAAATGTAGCTACTCTGGGGTCTGCACCTTTGCTCACAGCCCAGAGGAGAAGGACATGTGGATGTATATGAAAAATAATGACTGTAAGTTACTAAAAGCAGCCAACGCTATTTGGTTTGATTGGAAAAATAAAGGAAGCACTTCTTATCTGCATGAGGAGGGAAGTGCAGTTTGTACGAGAAGAGGTCCACTCACTGAATGTCCTCTCAGTGATCTGATGTTTGTGTGCCTGTAGTGAAAGACATGCAGCAGATGTATGACATGTGGCTGGAATTAAGCGGTTATAATCGTCAAGCAGATGGATCCACGGTCAACCAGCCCAGCCCTGAGGAAAAATACATCACTATGCCCACTGATTATGCTGAGCCAATGGTGGGTTTCACTTTTCTCTCTTTGTTTCAACAAAGCAAAAGTCTGAAAATCTTAAAACTCCCATATTGTTCTTTCAGTTAGTAAGAAAAGATGAGAGTATTTCTTCCCGTCTTTATTTTAGAGTGGCTTTCACTGCCGCCTGTGTGGCAAACACAGTAACAGCGAGCGGCAGTGGCAGCAGCACATTTCCACCGAGAAGCACAAGGACAGAGTGTTCAGCTGCGAGGGAGAAGATGAAGCTCTGACGTGGAGCTACCGCTTCCCGGGTACACGCTTTGAACTGTGCTCCAAGTAAGAAATTTTCCTGGATCAGTTTGTACATGCAGACAATGAATAAAAGTGAGCTATTATGCTTTTTTTATTTTTTTTATTTTTTACATTTAATAAATGCAGAAATTAAGTCAGCATATGTACAAGTAATCAACTTGAGCCACTTCAGGCTTCAGTGTCTGTTTTAGTCCATTTTCTTTCCTACTCTTTGCTCTGATGAGGTCATAGAGAGGGGAAATTCCGAGTATGGTCATCTCAGGGACACATATGTGACTGTGACCACAGAGGCCCCACCCACTGTTTATGATGGACAGCCAATCAGAGAAAAAGCTGGCTTAAGTTGAGGATGAAAGGAGCTAAAACTGCTTGTTTCAGACAGAAGAAACTGACGGGCTGCACTAAGTCCACTGTGAACTGCAAATCATGCAAAACTACCTCAGTACAGTTTAAGAGTGAACATAAGTGAGAATAATAGATCCACTGTGTGAGGTGTAAATCACATGACCAGTTTGCAAAACCTGAGCTGTTGTAACAAACTGTGCAGCACAGGATATGAGGCGTTTGGGGACAGTACAGAGCTGTAGGTCACTTGTGTGCAGGAAGTATCCAGGTCCTAACATACAGAAGGACTCTCACACTTTATCATCCAGCAAAGATTAAGTTATAAAGTCTGCTGAGTGAGTGGACTAAATCGTATGGTAGTGTTTAGTTAAAGTAAAGCTCACAGCATAGTGTTTTATTTAATAACTGACAGGTTGGATGGCAGCTGTCCTGATGGTGCATGCTGTGACTACGCCCATAGCCCGGAGGAGCTCCAGGAGTGGATAGAGAGACGAGAGTTCTTACGACAAAAGCTGGCCAAAGCTAGGGAAGATATGCTCGTCATGCCTGATGAGGTCGACTTTGGAAAATACAACTTCCTGCTTCAGGACTAACAAGAATTTGACTTTGTGAGCCAATTTTGTAACTGCCAAACAGCATTTCAGTTTGTCAAGAGTTTTCAAATTAAAACCAACAGCAGCAGTTCACTCGAAGGCACATATATATTTAACAAACCTGAATTTAAAAAAGCGCATATTTTAATTTTCTTGTGACTTCACGGCGCTACATTCACAGCTCGTGTCTCTCCAGCCAAAACATTAACTGCACTGTGCTGTGAGCGTAAGGCTATGTGGTGCCACACTAAGAAAGAAAGAAAAAATGATCATCAGTGAAGATTTATAAAGGTTTCATATGCCATACCTGCAGCCTTCCTCGTGCCTTTGTTGTTTTACCTTCTGTTTGTGTTTTGCTCAATCAGGGAATGTTACTGAAGTGTGCCTTCATTGTGCAGTTCATTAAGAAAGGAGGTTTTCAAAACTTTCATTGTGCAATAAAATGTCCCCTATATGGCAAGCTGGCTTGTACTTCTGATTTGTACTCGTGCAAAGACAGCAGAGGTCCAATTTTGTGTTCTGTTTAATACATTTGAACTAATTGAGTGGTAAGGGAGTACTTGACCCCAATGACTATCTCAACCACGAAAGAATATCATTCCTTTGCCTTGAGATTCTTGGGTTGTTTTTGTAGTGTGCTTTGGATCATTGTGGAGAGCTCTCTGATCACTTTTGTAGCATTTGTCTGAATCTGGGCAGAGAGTGTAACTCTGTACACGTCACCATTCATCCTGCAGCTTCTATAAGCAGTCATAGTATCAGTGAACGCTAGTAAACCAGTTATAGTGCTATCTGTATAAAATATACTGCCAAAAGCATTCAGTCACCCATCCAAATCATTGAATTCAGGTGTTTAAATCAATTGTATGGCCACAGGTTTATAAATTTCGCCACCTATTCATGCAGACTGCATTTATGAAAGAATGGGTCATCCTCAGGGGCTCAGTGAGTTCCAGGGTGGTCCTGTCATAGGATGCTATCTGTGCAACAAGTCCAGTCGTGAAATGTCCTTGCTGCTAAATATTCCACAGTCAGCTGTTAGTGGTGTTATAACAAAGTGGAAACGACTGGAAATGACAGCAACTCTACTATGAAGTGGTAGGACATGTAAAATCACAGAGTGTGTTCCGTGGATGCTGAGGCTTATAGAGCACAGACGTTGCCAATTTTCTGAAGAATCAACCGCTATAGTCCTCCAAACTTCATTTGACCTTTAGATTATGTCAAGAACAGTGCAGCCAGACCTTGATACAATGGGTTTTCATGACCAGGCAGCTGCGTCCAAGCTTTACATCACCAAACACAACAAACCGTCAGATTCAGTAGTATAAAGCACACACTGGACTCTAGAGCATAGACGATTCATGCTTATCCATATGGCAATCTGATGAATGATTCTGGATTTGGTGGATGTCAGGAGAACGGTACTTGTCTGGTTGCATTGTGCCAAGTCTAAAGTTTGGTAGAGGGGAGATTATAGAGCGAGTTTGGTGTGGAAGAAGTTGACTCTTCTGACCTCAACACAATCAAACACCTTTGGGATGAATTATAGCAGAGACTGAGAGGCAGACCTCATGGATGTACTTCTGGAAAAATGGTCAAAATTTCCCATAAACACTACTAAACCTGTGGAAAGTCTTCCCAGAAGAGCTGAAGCTGTTATAGCTGCAAAGGTGCAAAGGTATATGCACATGCCATAACATCCCGATCATGTTTGAAGGTAATGTGGTATTCTGTATCATTCTTGTACAAGTTCATCTTGTTTTCATCTGTTCATAGAATTTTCCAGAACTGTGAAGGCTCTTTTAGATGTTTTCTGCCAAAGTCTAATCTGTAACAAGTAGTTTTCACCTCATGATAAACTTTCTGTGTTTTTCATTCCTGAAAGCCTCTTTTGATTGTAAATTTGAACAATATGTCTGCCTCCTCATAAGTGTGCTGACTTGGTTAGATGTTGTGAAGTTGTTTTTGTTAACCATCGAAATAATTCTGCCCTCATGAACTTTAGCTACTTTAACATCTTCTGTGGTCTTTCAGACATTTTTACTTAGCTGGTCAGTGTATTTGTTCTTTTTAACAGTGCAACAGATTATTGATTTGGGGCTACTACTGATGTTTCTGCTGTGTATGTGATAGCTTTATTTTGATTTTTCAGCCAAATGAAAACCTCTTTCAGTTGAACTGCCCTTTATTTCGGTCTCGTATTTAGTTACCTATAAATGGAAATTCATCTCTTTATCTATACGCTTCATTTGTTGTGAAGTAAAAAGTAAAAGTCCTCAGCCGCCATGAAACTGATTGACAGCCTCAATATACAGGGAGTGCAGAATTATTAGGCAAGTTGTATTTTTGAGGAATAATTTTATTATTGAACAACAACCATGTTCTCAATGAACCCAAAAAACTCATTAATATCAAAGCTGAATGTTTTTGGAAGTAGTTTTTAGTTTGTTTTTAGTTTTAGCTATTTTAGGGGGATATCTGTGTGTGCAGGTGACTATTACTGTGCATAATTATTAGGCAACTTAACAAAAAACAAATATATACCCATTTCAATTATTTATTTTTACCAGTGAAACCAATATAACATCTCCACATTCACAAATATACATTTCTGACATTCAAAAACAAAACAAAAACAAATCAGCGACCAATATAGCCACCTTTCTTTGCAAGGACACTCAAAAGCCTGCCATCCATGGATTCTGTCAGTGTTTTGATCTGTTCACCATCAACATTGCGTGCAGCAGCAACCACAGCCTCCCAGACACTGTTCAGAGAGGTGTACTGTTTCCCCTCCTTGTAAATCTCACATTTGATGATGGACCACAGGTTCTCAATGGGGTTCAGATCAGGTGAACAAAGAGGCCATGTCATTAGTTTTTCTTCTTTTATACCCTTTCTTGCCAGCCACGCTGTGGAGTACTTGGACGCGTGTGATGGAGCATTGTCCTGCATGAAAATCATGTTTTTCTTGAAGGATGCAGACTTCTTCCTGTACCACTGCTTGAAGAAGGTGTCTTCCAGAAACTGGCAGTAGGACTGGGAGTTGAGCTTGACTCCATCCTCAACCCGAAAAGGCCCCACAAGCTCATCTTTGATGATACCAGCCCAAACCAGTACTCCACCTCCACCTTGCTGGCGTCTGAGTCGGACTGGAGCTCTCTGCCCTTTACCAATCCAGCCACGGGCCCATCCATCTGGCCCATCAAGACTCACTCTCATTTCATCAGTCCATAAAACCTTAGAAAAACCAGTCTTGAGATATTTCTTGGCCCAGTCTTGACGTTTCAGCTTGTGTGTCTTGTTCAGTGGTGGTCGTCTTTCAGCCTTTCTTACCTTGGCCATGTCTCTGAGTATTGCACACCTTGTGCTTTTGGGCACTCCAGTGATGTTGCAGCTCTGAAATATGGCCAAACTGGTGGCAAGTGGCATCTTGGCAGCTGCACGCTTGACTTTTCTCAGTTCATGGGCAGTTATTTTGTGCCTTGGTTTTTCCACACGCTTCTTGCGACACTGTTGACTATTTTGAATGAAACGCTTGATTGTTCGATGATCACGCTTCAGAAGCTTTGCAATTTTGAGACTGCTGCATCCCTCTGCAAGATATCTCACTATTTTTGACTTTTCTGAGCCTGTCATGTCCTTCTTTTGACCCATTTTGCCAAAGGAAAGGACGTTGCCTAATAATTATGCACACCTGATATAGTGTGTTGATGTCATTAGACCACACCCCTTCTCATTACAGAGATGCACATCACCTAATATGCTTCATTGGTAGTAGGCTTTCGAGCCTATACAGCTTGGAGTAAGACAACATGCATGAAGAGGATGATGTGGACAAAATACTCATTTGCCTAATAATTCTGCACTCCCTGTAGAAGCTCGATAATTCTGGAGCCTCTGAAAATTGAGGGGAGGACTAACATGTGTAAATTCCTGTAATTCCTAAACAGTTAATCCAAAACTTTTGCTAAAGCCCTTGAATTAAAGGGTGAAAGTAGTGTATTTGTATGTGTGGAAGTATATACTCTAATTGGACAAAGCGTCTGGACTGATGAGTTTCTTAAAACTCAAACTCAAAGTAATCCAAACACTTTTTTGCCCAGATCCTTGGACTACAATGACCTGGATGACTGAGAACCTTCACAGATATAGGCTCTAATACTATAAAGCATTACTTTATAATAGTATTATAACACTATAATGGCATTGAGTGTGGTTAACAAGTTTCAGCATAATAGTTTGACACACCTTGGCTTGAATGGTGGTCACTGTGTAGTGCAATTTTTAATCAAGCCACTAGGTGGCACGTGGCGCTCCAGATCCCACAGTGTCACTGCACGTGCTGCCGTGCGTGGGGGGGAAAGCCGGAGCCGCGCCGTTAAAGGTTGTTGTTTTGGTTGTGATTCTCCAGAGCCCGCCCCCTGCTTTTTGATAGGCGCTGCGGTATGATTGGCGTGCGCGCGCTCAATTGTCACCGCGTCAACATGCTGAGGGGGCGTGGCTCGCATTGGTAATTATAACTCTGATTGTGTTCGGACACATGCATCCGTCCCCGTGACGTTGAAAAGTTGATGCAAAGCGCACGTAGTCGTTTCGTCGGAGTAAATAAGAGTTGTGTTTTCGAGCAGAGCGGGCAGTTTCACAAGTTGTCCAACATGACGGCGGCTAACCAAATGTTTTTCGAGGACAGGAGCGACGTGCCGGACCTGCTCAGGTACTTGGCCGACTGTCCCTTCCCGGCCTTTGATGACAGTGGTAAGCATGTTTTAAAATAACGTTATAACTGTTTTTGCATCTTTTTATGAGAGCTGCTTTTGCTAGCGTGCAGTCTGTAGTTGGCAGACTTATTTAAGTAGCATATGGTGGTGTGTAGTTACATTCATGGAAACGCTAAGTACGTTTTTACTATATTTCATTACTTTATGTGACTTTCCCACATAAAAATTTGACATAGAGGCCTATGAATATTAAGGATTAAACTATGGCACTGGTTGTAAAATGAGTATAATTAATTAGTTACATTATTTTTAAGGTTTATGATTTAATATTGTCCTGTGACAATTGCTATGTTGCCATTTTATTAGAGTCTGAGATACAAGTAATGCAGCAGCCCTGCAATTCTTCATGGTATCTTCATCTTATTTATCTTGCTTTCAGTGATACACATGAAGTGGTTTTATACATAAAGCTAATGAAGTGACTTCTGTTATTTTGCCTATTAAAACTGACTAGTGCTTTCATTACATCTCAGCATTGAACTAAGTACTTAATCCAGCTCTAGTGTAAAGTGATTTTACTAGCAGACACTTTAAACCCTTCTGTATGGGAAACTGTAGAAGTAAAACCACCCGTAAACATAATTAAATGTCTCCTGTTCAGTTCATTATTTTACTGAGTGCAGTAGTATGTGGTAATCAGAATATCACTCTAATCTCTTGAAGTGTGCACAGGTGATGAAAGGCTGTGAGGTGTATTGTGTCAGCAGACTGTCTATGCTGTTTCTCCGTGTAGCCTGAAACTGATGCAACAACACTGAAACAGTCCTCACTCAGAGTTTCATCATTTCATTAGCTTCTTTATGCACTCTGCTTATGTTATGCACACTTTTTAGCTTACTTTCTGTTAAAAATAAATAAATTCTTTGGTTTATTTTTCATTAGAAGTTGCTAGTGCAATGACATAGGAAATGTGAGAGGGAGTGACATGCAGGGCATGCAAGAAAGACTGCCAGCTGAAACTGAACTAAATGTGTTGGGGTTGTGTTACTTCACCTGTGCTCTGATGTCTCCTTAAGCGTTTGATGGCACTTATGTGGGTACGAACACCTAATTGCTCCAGTATCACCAAAGTTGGTCACAGTGAGGTTTCGAATATACCTTGACCTGTTAAAAAAATAAATAGATAAATAAATCTTAGTATGCAGTCCCCATCTTCTCATGACTAATCAGAGAGTTTGTTCATCTCTATAGACAACCAGACAGCTAGCTCAAAGGCACAGTGTCAGATTTGGGTCAAACAACTTGCAGTAAAGCTGTGGCTAATGATGCATAGGAAATAAAACCACCCTGGAGTTTGATTTCCTTCATAAAGACCAGTCTGTGTCATTCAGCCCCTGAAATCAGACATGTGCTGTATTAGCAGATTTACAGCGAATATTTAGCTGTGTGTCATAAGTGTATGATATACATTGGCAGCATGTAAAATCTATGATGCCCTAGAGTTGACCTTCGGGGGGCACTTTAAGTAAATGTGGTTACAACTGAAAGGAACTCTGCAGTAAAAGCAATAAAACTCAAATAAAGCAAAATGAGTCGGCTAGTAGAAGCAAATCATGTGCCAGTAAAGTTTGTAGTATGTTTAGTAGTTTGTAAGTAGGTTTCTAGTCATGTAAAAATAACAAAAATCCAAAATTATTTATGTAAAAAACAAAACAAAACCAGGTTTTGCAGTAGCCTGAGAGTTAGCTTAGCAAACCTGAAATAATAATAACAACATAGATTTGTATAGGGTCTTTCAAGAAAGCCAAGGATGCTTTTCAGTAGAGTAGATAGAGGTTAAAAAATGCAGTATTATAGAAACTTGTTTTGCTCTCATGGTCTTTCACAATGCTAACTACATATTATTATATTATGATTATTATATTATTATCTTAAGCTAATAAAGTATACTTCCATCCATACTTTCTATGCACATTTACCTACATGATGCTGGTATACAGATGAAGAAATTGTACAAAGTTGTAATAGCACTACCCTTTGCATCCCTGATACCCTGGCATACAATGTTTGGCTTTAGATTTACATGTTTACACATGTTTGTGACACCAGAAAAAATCCCACAGACATGCAAAGTAATTATAGTGTTAGAAACTCAAATATAAATATTGCATTTTATTATCTTGTTGACAACCAATGCTGACTCACTAGTACATAATATGCTGGCCCTGTGATATGCAGTGTCTTCGCAGGACACTTCAGTGGCAGATTATTGTGTTATTGTTATTGTGTTTACTGTGGTTGAGGCCTTAATAGTTCTGTAATTTCCCCTGTAAAGCATGCAGAAAGCATCACCATCAAGTTTTAATTCAGTTATTTCTTCCTCATCTCAGTGTGCATACAAAGTTCCCTCTGTTCACATGTGTTGAACAACAGCAGACTCCTGTCTCAGCTGTTTCAAGAGTGTAAATTTAATCAGTTTAAATAGACAGCAGAGGGCACTGATAAGTGTTTATTGTGCTCTGGTTTGCTCTGTAGACACAGCAGACTCCAGCCAAGACCGGTTCTTGTTTTGTATTTTTTCCAGTGAGCTGCAGGACCTAGAATGAAAACTTTGTATTGTGTGAACCGAAAGCATAACAAATGATTTAACAGTTCATTTCCAATATTGAAACATGCTTCCTACTCCCCCTTCGTCTTCTTCTTCTTCTTCTTATTGTTGTTTCAGTTTGACCTTTATCATCCTTGTAATGCGATACAAAATGTTGCACATGCGCTCACTAGTATTCGTGGCCACAGAAACCTTAATAAAAACCCTGGTCTCATGTGTCCCTGTCTAACCTTGTACGTGGACAGAGTATTAGGACACCAGTCTTTTGGTGTGCGGTTTCAGTGTTCAGTCTGTAGAAGCTCATGGCACTTGTGCTGAACTTGGAGGGGGGAAAAAAAGGAAAAAAATGAATTTCACTGCGGCTGAACATCGTGTTCCTGAAACAAAACAATATTCGAGACAAGGTCGTGCGCGCTCCGTCGCGCGGAAGCACGCACGTCTCTTTTTTTGTGGCAGTGAGGGTTTATTTTTTTTTAGATTAATTATTATTATTCGGTGCAGAGAGGACCTGGAAGCTGGTGCGCGTAGAGTTAAAGCGTATCTAGGGAAATATGTGATAGACGTTATAGATTATACCTCGCGTGCACTATTAAATCAATATAAAATAAAAACACTGTCGTGCGCGTGCCCGCTTCAACCAGCTCGCATTGGCTTGCACGTGCAGAGAATCTTTAAACCACGCCCATCGACAGAGTGTGCTTTCACGTGAGTCGGGTGCGGGCGGGGCGCACGTGTTTGGCCACGAGTATCACGCTCAGAAAACAAGCGACTGCACGAGCTCACAACGTGTTTATGTGGGTGTGGGTATTTGCGCTATGCGTGCGCGCGTGACACGCAGTTCTTGCCGTGAAAGTGTGAGTACCTCGTGCCTCTAACGCCTTCTAATAAAGATGTTAATATGATGACTGCACGAGGCCGAGTGTTGCATTCACGTTGCGCTTATAGGGTCTGTTTTTTTTTTCCTTCTATGTAAAGCCATGATTTCCTTGTGTGTTTGTGGCCAATGACCAAACGTAGAGATACCACAGATTAGTCAAAATGAAGCTGCAGTAATATATTCATATATGAAGTACTGACAGCCAATCAGCTGCTACTATTGCGTGAAAGAGGCGTGGCACGGAACTTCTGAATATCCAACGAGCGTGCTCCGTGGGTAAGGAGAAGAAGAGGCTCGGTGTGGTGTTGTTTTTGACTCTAGAAATCTGCATTTTCGGCTTAAAAGGCTCAAAATCACCGATAGTGTCGAGTCCAGCGGCTAAACGCGGTTCTTGTGTTCCTGTTTTTCGGACGCAGCTCTCGGTAAAAAAAAAAAGCAGCGTCGCCTCGGTGTACTCGGAGCTCGGCACGGAACAATGCCTGGCGAAGCCGCGATGGCAACGGAGCTCGAGCCCAGCGGTAATACCGCTACAGCGTCACCCCAGAAGTCTTTTCCTTTTGTTTTAAAGAAAATTATGGACATACCTCCTCCGAACATCCTGGAGGAAGGAGAAGACGGTAAGCATTATTAATTATTATAAATAATAATAATAAATTTAAATTAAAATGCTGCCCAGTTTTTCAGCTTGTAAATGAACCACGAGTATATAGGTTTTAAAGCTGGGTAGTAATCAGCGTCTGGTGTTTCGCCTAAAACGTGTGGTCGTGGTTTTGGCTCACATGCCCTCTGTTGCGTGGAGCAAACGATGAAGAACAAAAAGTTCCTGCTCTTCTGCGCTGACAATCAAGGAGCTAAACCAGGCTGGAAACAGTCAGGACAGAGCGGACTCCCTGCGGTTTCATTAAACAGCCCGAGCTACTTTTCTTTGGTTGCTGGCTGATGGTGATGGTGTTTTCTGACTATCTTCTTTCATTTTAACATCTACTCCCTCTCTCTGCCTCAGTCTGTCAGACCGCTTGTAGGGCTTCTTGGATGTAGCCCGCCTTTGTTTACCCACTTGTTTGTCAGGTGTCACATCACCACCACCCCTTTCCACCCAGCCTCTTCTCATTCATAATTTCACTTTCTTACCGTGTCTCCTGAATAATGTTGTACCATGCTGCAATTTTTGGTATCCATTCAACACCCAAGTAAATACAGGGCCAGTATCGCCAATAGCGATACTTACAAAGGCAACTTGTGTAGCAGAGAGTAGTGTGTCATTACTTATGAGGTCATCACCAATTTGCAACACATTGTAATGACTGGGATTTTTTTGTAATTAATACATGCCTTTCAACTTTTCATGTTTGTTAAAACTGTTTTTTAGGCCTTGAATGTTACATATATATTTTGCTTAATTTTTTTTGTTTCCAAAAAATAATAAAGTCAGTGGGTTATATACTGAACTTAGGATTGATACTTTGTTTCGATCCTCTGTCTTGTTGATACTGTTGTCCTTCAGATTGATACACCCACCTCTACTACTGAATAATATTTGGACAAGGGAACTGTTCATTTTCAGCAAGCAGCCATTAATTTCACTTTTTCCTTTTATGCTTTATGTCTTTAATGTAGAAATAGAGAAGGAGAAGTTGTGCTCATCTGAAGATGTGGATGGAGGAGGGGCTGTGGCAAACAATGCTGGTGGAGGCTCCAGAGGAGGTGGTGGTGGAAGTGGGGGCAGTGGAGGGGTATCAGCCTCCCTGACCCCAGCCATTTGGGAGAAGACCATTCCGTATGATGGGGAGACATTCCACTTGGAATACATGGACTTGGATGAGTTCCTCCTGGAGAACGGTATCCCTGTGACCCTGGAGGAGGAGGAGCTGCAGAAGACGCTGACAGTTGAAGACAAAGGCAAAGCCATTCCCAAGGCTATTGCAGGAGCTACCACCACCACTCCTACTCCTACTACTACTGAAACAACTACTCCCGCTACTCCTGTTGCTGCAGACTCATCATCTCCCCCCTCTGCCTCCATGGCTACCCCAGATCCAGAGGAGCCTGTGACAGTCACCACGTTACAACCGGCTAAGCTAGAAGAAGAACAAGAAGAAGAAGAAGAAGGAGAAAAAGAGGAAGAGCAAAAAGAGGAATCTTTGCCTGAGGAGGCAACGCCAAAAGCAGAAGTAAAGAAAGCGGGTGAGCAGATTTACTGCATGTGTTAAACATTAACACCTGATGAAAACTGTTATTTCCTCTCAGTTATGCAGCTCTAGTTTTATTTAGTTTGGTCTAAGAATATCAATGCTGGCATGGCTACCTGAGTCATAACGATTAATAAATGTTACCAAATCTGGCCAAACAAGCTCTGTGACAGACTGGTGACCAGTCCCAGGTGTAGCCTGCCTCTCACCTCATGACAACTGGGATAGGCTGGATTAAATAAGGAATATCGTCAACTTTATAAAATGCGGTATGCCAGAGCATTTGGCAGTAGGACATACCTTATACAGATTTTGGTGCTTGCCCAGCTATTTCTGTGCATTATTACTCTGCTAAAGTGATGTCTTGAAAGGCAGATTTTTGCATATAATTTTCATCTAGGTCTTCAATGCTAATATAGTCAAATAATTTCACTGCAGGCAGTTTAGTCACATGTTAACAAACTGACACAGAAGCAGTGATGGAAATATTTTTTACGTAAATGTATTTTTGGGAGGTGTCCAACTTGGACACCTTTCATTTGAGCTGCACAGAAACTTTTAAAGCCTTTTTTTCCAGTGTGGCATGTAGTGAACTTATTTGTTTTACTACGTTTTATAATTGTTTTTATGTAGGTATGGTTATTATTCCCACAAAGACTTGTGCTTCTTTTGTATAACCCTCAGTTTGTTTGTTTTTTTTTAATGAGTGTTTGCGATGATAAAATATCTTTGTGGGATAAGCGGCTGAGAGCAATGAAGCCTACATAGCTCCCTAACAGGTTTCACAGTAGTGGTGTGAAGTCTGGCCACCTGGTTCATTGCTGTTTACCTGTCTTGTGTCCAAGCTTACTTTTTCCCCTGCTGGACTCTGCAGAACGTAACACGCCCTCCCCAATCGACCCAGACGCCATTGAGGTGGACATTAATTTCCAGCCAGATCCCACAGACCTGGTCCTGTCCAGCGTGCCCGGGGGTGAGCTGTTCAACCCACGCAAGCACAGGTTCTCCCAGGAGGAGCTGAAGCCGCAGCCGATGATCAAGAAGGCCAAGAAGGTTTTTGTTCCCGATGAGCAGAAGGTCAGTGGAATCAAATTTTCTTCTTCCCAAACTGCAGTTGAGATCAGTTCACTCCAGTCTGAAAAAACACTGTTGTAAAAACTAGTTAATATATGTCATACAGTTTAAGTCTGACATATATTTAGAAAATTTCCACTCTTTTCATCTTGTTCAGTTGTCAGAAAAATGCATTTATCAAAATTGGGTTTGCAGAATGTTTAAGCTCCAACTCCATCAGTTAGTTTGTATTTCTATGTGATTACGTTAGCCCAATAAAACATTAGAATTGAGCTGATGATCTCCTCAATCCAATCCCTTCTTTTATGTGGGCAGGTTTAACTCTTCTTTCTGTCCCTTTTCATTCCTCTAGGATGAGAAGTACTGGTCGAGAAGAAAGAAGAACAATCTGGCAGCGAAGCGTTCCCGCGATGCACGCCGCCTTAAGGAGAACCAGATCACCGTGCGTGCATCCTTCCTGGAGCGTGAAAATGCTGCTCTGAGGCAGCAAGTGGCTGAGATGCGGAAAGACTGCGGTCGCTGTAAGAACGTCCTGGCTCGATACGAAGCCAAGTACGGCCCACTGTAAAAAATAAATAAATAACAGAAAAAAGAAAACTCACAATAAAACCCATGACGAGACAAAAGCAGAACTCCCTTCCCCGCAAATTTCAACACAGATATAAACACCTAGGGAATCTAAATTTGCACTGTTGTCTTTGCTGACCTCCAGTCACTGTGTTCGGCTCCAGTTTCTAACACAACGCTGGAGTTTTGGATGCACACTGGCAGGCAGTGAGGCATGATGGGAGCGGTGGTCACAGGAAGGCCTGTGGAGAGCGCCTGGCTTCTACACTCGGAGAGGAAGTGGACCGTTCTGGATTCTCCCATGGTCAAACACACATGGAAAATATGGTCGTCTCGAGAAAAGTTCAAAGAGAGTCAAGCGACATGAAAAAGAGCGGGTCGGTTAGAAAGAATCGCACGCTTTCAAATTCGATACAGCAGTTTCCGTCAGAGCACAGCACACCTTAATGGACCAAAGCACGAGTAGCGTCAGTCAGAAGCTGCATATTTAGAAAGGTGCACTCCTCCTGTTTTCCTTGTGTTGCACTTAATTAGGAGGCTCAGAAGAAGAAGAATATTTAGTGAAGTTGCGCAGTGTAGGAGAGGAACAGATGAAAAATGAGCCGGAGTCAGGTTCAAGGTGGTACTCCCAGTCTGGAGAGGGTAAGAGGAGGGAGACCTCAGGAAAGGTGTGGTCCAGTCAGAGTTCTTCCGTCACACAAGCACGCCTCTGCACACTGTTTAAAAACAACTGTTATGTATATATAATCATCTCTCTGCACCATTTTTATAGTGTATAATCCATTTTGCACTTTTTCATTAAAAAACAGAAAAGAAAACACACACACGGTGTGCGGAGATTAAGCTGGTAGCAGCTGTCAACCTTATTAACGATGATCACAGTGGGAGCTGTTTTAATGGTAGCATACTAATGAAAATGCAAAGTAGGTCTAAAGTTTAAAGCTTCTGTGATTTTTAACATCTTTTTTTCTACTAAGATCAGCTTCCAGAGACTCAAAGATTCAGTGAAGGAGCAGATTGTTTTATATATGGGGAAAGAGTAGTAGTTTCTATCTGTGGGTTACTGTTAAAGGCATGCTGTGCATTTGATCTCCAAGGCCTTTGATTGTAGAGGGGTATGTTCACATGTACAGTACTACGCACATGTCTTGTGCCACCCTTCATTCCCTAAAATTTTGCTGATAAAGTGGGATATAGATGCAGGATTTTATTGACATACATGGAAATACAGTGTCTAAGACAAACACAGAGTTTGTATTACTCTAACCAGCTTGAAAGTTGATTTTTGGAAGGATCACCTTATTCTTCAACACAGCCTGATCTCTCTTAGGCAGCTTTCTTCTCATTTCTTTAAGTCGTCTTCAGGAATAGTTCTCCAGGACATTTAAAGCTCTTCTTTGGATGTTTCTGCCTTTCTGTTATGTTCTCTGTCAACATGATCCTACACTGCTTCAATAATGCTGAGGTCTGAGCTCTGGGGAGGCCAATCCATGACTGATGTTTTTCTATTCAGGTATGCTTTCACTGTGTTGTTTGAGATGATTGCCATTCTGAAAAATAAAGCTGTTTCCAATTACGACACTTTCCACATAGTATTGTATGATGGCTCAAAATCTAACAGTACTTTTCTGCCTTCATAATTTCATCAATAGTAACAAGATCTGAAAACTGTTTAATGCCCATCAAACTGTTACTTTTGATCTTTTGCGTAGATTCAACAAAAAATTAAAACAAGTATGTGTTTTGTGACAACTGCTAGTAACAAAAATACAAACAAAAAATAAAATCAACTTTGAAAGAGCTTTTTAGAAATCCTGGAGAACTATTGCTCAAGACTACTTTAAACAATAACAAAATGTGGCTCCTTGAAAGCAAAATATAAAGAAATGAGGGGTGGGTTTAAGGGTTTTTCACAGTGCTGTTGGGATGTTTATTTACTGCACACTGCAGTTAGTGTGCTAGAGTCACTGCCTGCCTAATGGTGTCGAGAGGACTGGATTGATTGGTTGCTTTTTGTTTTTTTATCTTAAGCAGGCTCAAAGTCGGCTGTTTCTGAACCTTGTAAATATGTCTCCTGGTCTTTATTTTGCTAAGACGGGGACTCTGTGTCTTTATTAACCCTACAATATTCCTTATATTTGCCAAATAGTTGAATGAGTGCTGTATTTATTCTTGGGTAATGATGCATTTGTTGATTGTGATGTACAAACAATGTGTCAGATAATTTTATTTCTCCTTAGGATAATAATAATAATACCTATATAATGAAACCAATGACAAAGCAGGGAATTCAAAGGGTGAACTGTGCTTTTGGATGTTTGTTTTAAAAACAGGTTTATATAGTAATGTGGGCTTTATTTTTTGTGGGGTGGGGGTATTGTGTTGTGAACACACAAAGGACAGGGTGCACTTTCCTTTACCTCGTCCAACACTTGCTACTGTGAAAGGTAAAACATGGAGCATGGCTACAAAGTGTTGGTTGAAGCAAAGAACACGTACAAAGCAGCTTAGTTCCATTTGGCAAAACCTTAAATCCGACTTTATAAACTGAGTTCTTTCCGCCAAAGCTTCTGAGTGTGAATCTTAATTAGTAAATATGTTGCAGACTGTTATGGGACTCTGTATCTCAAACTTATAATTTTCTTTTTGATTTTTATCAGCCAGCTTGTGCTCATAATCCTGGAAAGAAAATAAATGTGGCAATAATACTCTGTTATGTAATGCTAGTTTGATTTCAGTAGTGATGTTGTATGTATACTTACTATGATGTACTAAATAGAAATGCCCCAAAATCATTCGTGCTTCCAGTTCTTAATTCTCTGTAGTCCGAGATCTTAATGCATGAAACCCAGTGAACCTGTCTGTCTCTCTCTCTCTGTTCCTTGTTTGTTTTTTAAAAAAAACAAGTTTTATACCAAGTGTACTTATGTCTGTGAACCATTACTGAAAACTAGAGCTCTTTGGTTTTTGGGGGGATGACGTGGGCTGATGGTGTATTGTGCAGAACAGTGGAAAAAAAAACAAAAAAGCAGAGCATCTTTGCTGCGATGTCCTTTTGTTTATGACAGCACCGCCTTTCCTTGTGCAGCCAGCGCTTGACCTTGTGGTGAAAACAGCTGAAAGCAGCATCTTTTAATCACTGTGGATTATTATCTTTTTCTTTTTTTTTTTTTTTTAAATTTGCTATAGATTGATCTGTATCTGGATACACAGGAATCAGCTGGTGCTTTTTTTGTTTGTTTGTTTTTTTGTGTGTGTGTGTGTTTTTTTTTCTTGTCTTCTTGATTGCTAATATGATCATTTGAGTTTCCTGATAGTGTATTGTAACAGCTGGTTCTTGGGGGGTTTTTTTTCTGTCACATCGACTGCACTGAGCTTTAGACATCAGTCTAGCTGATGAATGCAAACTTGGACATTTAAAAAGAAAAAACTGGTACTGGCCACGAGAGGTTTTTAGAAGCCAATAAAATAAAGATCATATTTTGTATAGTGATGCATAAAGTATGTAGCAGTTTCTGTTTGATGTGAAGCTCCTTATGAAATCATTTTTCCTTTTAAAGAGGTTGGAGTTTTTCCCCAATTCTCTGCATGCAGACCTGCAGTTATGACTTTTGGATGTAGGTGCGTCTTCTGCCACCTACTGACAAAAGATGGCTCCTGCACTTGTGAAACCCTTTGTGCTACTTTTGGGTAATATTTAAGGAAAACTAGAATCCTGGAAATGCACAAATAATTGACAGAGAACATCTGGCACAAGTGTGTGTGCGCACAGGTGTTTGTAGGTGTGCTCAGAGCAGCACGACTAGATCTCCAATCTAAACCTCAGTTTTAAGGTTATTGCTTGAAACTCTTGACACTGGTTTGAGATGCTTCGCATTGACAACACCGTGTCCTTGTTTACTTATTTGAAGTAGCTCCCGGAAAACCATTTTAAATCTCTTTCTGGAAACATTTTTAAAGACTTGTGGTGTTTTTGGCTTTCTGTTCTGATTTTTATATAAATGTGGGTTTTTTTCTCGTTTTTGTATTGTCCCTATCATGTATTGGATACATGCAACTGCAGTATCGTGTCCTAATTGTATCTTGTATTATGCATATGAAATAAATTTGGAGTTTTACCGACACGTGGCCTTGTCTTTTTGACCTTGCCTGATTTGCTGACCAGCTGCGGCGGCTGTGTGACAAATGTCGGGTAACGCAAGGAGCTGGTGGATAAATGAAGGCATTGTCCTCATCCTTGATGCACTTGCACGCGCGCACACAGAAACACAAGCCCCCTGAGTGCACATCTTCCCCCCCCCCCCCCTTTTTATTGTCCCTCCATTACCTCTCTCCTGCTGCTCATCAGTATTCCAGCAGAGTAGGAGATGTTGCGTAATGATCACATCGACAGACAGGGGAGCAGAATTGCGTAACACATAAGCAGCCTCTAAAGACCAGAGGGATGGGTGTGTGTGTGGAAGATGGAGCAAAGACGGCGAGGAAGCAGGAGGTGGGGACAAGCAGTGGAAAGGATCAGGTAGTGGTAAAGATGGAGAGTGGGGGAGGGAAGATAGCTAGATGATGAAAAGAGAATGAGGGATGCGGTGCTGAGGATGCAGAGCTATGCATGTTGTCACACCGCGACATGAGCAAGCCAACCTTCCAGCTGGCTGTACACAGACACCAGCACGGGGCAGGACAGGCAGACGGAGTGCTAGGTGATGAAATGCAAAGTAATATCTGCTGGGATGGGTCCAGCTGAGGTGGGCTGGTGAGCAAGCTGGCTGCTCACCATTTGAGAATTCCATCCTTGCTTTGAATTATTGATCAAACATCACTCGAATCTGTTTACCGCAATCAGAGCAATGAGCTGCTCCAGGACTCTCACGCACGAACCAGGGGTCTGAACCTGCACAGAGACCACAAAGGAGGAGGACTCACCCCCGCACTGTCACGCACAAATGAGGACGACACAATCAGCTTAATTTTTCCATGCTTATAATTTTTTGCCAATCTGTTTTTATTACAAACTTAAAAAAGGATCTCATACAATAAGAAACTGCAGTAGTAACTCCCCATTCCCGAGGGGGCAGCACAGAAAACAGGTCATTGCATCTCAGTAGTGAAATATTCATTATACATCTACAGGGTGTACAGATCAGATACAAAATAGGAAGAATAATAATAAAATACAGGCAGGAAAGAAAACACTATTTATACATCATCTGAACATTTTATTAGATCCATTTTACTCTTAAAGGTTAATGTTTATTCACTTTTTTCTTTTTTTACATAGAAAATAAATTTATTTTATGCCAATGAAATATCCCAAAGTGCAAAGTAAAACGCAAACATCAATATAAGCAAAACGACATCAGAATACAAAATTCTTGTCTCCATCGTCATTCCTGCTCAACCCTGATTTTAGAATAGCCCGCATTCAGGTTTATGGTGCTTCCCCCCCTTTATTTACTTCTTTCAAATATCTAAGAGCTGACTCTCCAGCTTGTGTTATTAGGAAATGTAATACCACCATCGCCTCTATGCTTATTTTTTGTTTCAATTTTGGTTTTAATCAGGATGTGAGGGGTACAGAGAAATGTTTCTGGTCATGCATGACTCAAAGAATCCCTCCAAATGTTTTCACCATTAAATAAACCTAACACAATCTAAACCAGGGTTGACAACAGTTCAGAGCAACATTCATTTCCCTCGTCTTTTCCCAAACCGGTTGCCTTCTTATTGAAGAGAGATATTGGAGAGAGGTAGAAACCCCTTGAATCCTTCAGGGTTGTTTAAAAACTTATGGCATTTCATTGAATTGGAGAAGGGTGTGTAAGTAAAGACAGTCAGGGATTATGGCTATAGTATCAGTACCATAAGGATCCGGCTGATGGAGCAAGGGTGGCTCAGTCAAGACAAAAAGAAAGAAAAAAAAGAAAAAAAAGAAACAATAAAGATAGAAGGAACATTTTGTTCTTTTTAATATTAGCAGATCTGGGAATTGAAATGCAGATAAATTAGAAGTGTTGGGGAGTTTATAATATACAGAGTGTGTGCTACGTGAAAATAGGACTAATTAATTTTTTTAAATAAAAAAAAAAAAAAAAAAAAAGAAAATACATTGTTTTGGTTTAAATGTAATGCCTATGGGGAGGAGTGCTGTCAGACTGCCCTCGGAGCACAGAAAGTGGTGATCAGCCATCTTTTCCTACACAAACCCACTGTAAACATTTCTAACTCCAACTGCAAACTGAAGAATGATTACATTTACCCGTCTTATTAGACATATGGTGTACAAGGTACAATAAACATTCAATACTTTATTCTGTACATCTTTATTTACGTCTCAATTTGCATATATTCATGTTATTTTTCTGAAAAAATAACTTCAGCATGTAAGAAACTAAACAAAGAATCTCAACATAAGAACTTTTTATACACATATTCCTGGACTCTGCATGTCTTATACAAATGTTTTAGTGATCATTTTCAAAAACTAATATTAAAAAAAAAAAAAAAATGGTGGAAATAGATTCAAGATCAAAAAGAAAAAGAAAGAAAAAAAAAAGCCTTTTCCCTCACAACTGTAACATTTACAGAGGTGTACACTTCACCCACTCATTCCCTCTGAAACAAAAACAACTAAAGCTTGCTGCATATGACAGTAATGCCACATTGCAAAACCAACATGAGGACAAGACAAGGGTCCTTCTAGTACAAAAATATCTATAGTCTGAAAAACATTAACAAAATAAAAAACTAAACAACCAGCCAACCAAGAGTGAGACTGACTGCATCTCTTTCCCGTTTGTGATGCAAATGTAGCTCATTGGAGTTTCCAAAGCATTTCATGACATCTGAATAAAATGTGCAACAGCCAAACGGAGGGCAAAGGAACGGTTCGGCATCGGGAGCCTGGTAATAAAGTGCTGGACCGCTGGACGTGGACATGTGGAGGTTACCCTTCTCTTTCAGGGACGAACCAACAATGACATCAGGCCCCGCTGTTAAACTGCACCAATACAAACATCAGATCTCTGACAAGCTATCCAGTGACACGACAGATGCCACAGAAGAACACTCCTCATTGCATCTCTGTTCGCATCACTGCAGCTGGGAAATAAATTTAAAAAAAAAAAAAAAAAAAGAAAGAAAAAGAAAATAAAGAGAGCAACCTGAACTGTACAATTCTGGTTTTTCCTTTGCAACAGCCGGAGGAGCAGAGATCGCTGGAGAATTTTAAGAGGACTGAGAGAATAGTGAGCCTTTGGCTTCAATACCATTTAAGCCCATCAGAAACGTGCTCTGGGTGTTAAAGCGTTGCTTTCTAAGCCAGTACACCCTGAATGGCACAGGGGGCAACAGAACCCTCTAGCTGCTTCTCTCTCTTACCGTCTCCCTCCCTCCCTCCTGTCCATGCAGAGGAAAGCCTCTCCTTCATAGTCAAAGTCATGCTAAGCCATTTATCACAATCCCTAATGCTGAGCTACTGCTGCATTCCCACCCCCCCACCCCCACCTCTCATCCTTCCTGCCTGTTCACCTTCATATGCTGCTGACTGGTGTATGTTTGAATATGTGTGAATATGTGTGAAACCATAATTTGCATCTTTATGTGCACAACTGGCCTAATCAGCAGATGGTTATCGCCTTAAAATTCAAAAGATTCATTTGTTTTCACATTCATAAAAAAAAGGTACCCCCCCCCACCCCCAAATCCATTTTGCTGACCTTCACAGCTGCAATTTCCCTTGACAGGTACAATACATTCAACTACATTACTCTTAGCGCCTCGATTCTCCCCTTAGCTGCCCTTGCTTCATTGAAACCCCGGTCACGTGCCCATTCCAGCTGATGATAACCTGCTTTCAACATGCGTCCACCAACAAGACTTGAAATATGCCCGTGCGTCAGGTTGTTTCAAAGGTAACAGGGCTTCACTGTGCAAGCAACGAGTCTCTCAATCACTCTGAACCACGACCAAACAGAAGCGAACTACATGCACAGAGAGCAGAGCCCCTCCACCAACCCCACCCAGTATTTGTGGCAAGTAGGGCAGAGCAGATTGCAGAGCAAAGTGCTGAGTTTTCCACAGCCGTCGTTCCCTGCAGGACTTGGCAAAGTCCTTTTTCACAGCATGACAGTGCAGTGCAAAATGGAGCTATACTAGAGTCCACTAGACTACAAGTCCCAAAAAACAAGAAGAAAAAAGGAAAAAAAAACCTGACATTAGCATTCATTGCAAAATCATAAACATGAAATTGGAGACGGCAAAAAGGTGGACAAAAACAACAACAAAAAAAAAAACAATAACAAAAAAAAAACAACAAAAAAAACAGAAGCACCCATTCCAAGCCAACACAAATACAAATAACGGGTAACAGCAATGGACACAGGAAGTAGGAGCAGGGTGGGGTTTGGGGCGGGTTCTAGAGATACCAAACAAATCACACTAAATATTTAGTGGACATTGTAAATCTTTGTAGTAAAACTAATTCTTAACACACATTAGTATTAGAACAATTTGTTAGAAAAACTGAAAATATCAGGAGGGTCTTTGCCGTACACCCAACTGCTCCTGCAACAATTCTTATTACAAATGAAGGCTTAGTTGGCCAGCACGACAGGCTGGAAAGACTGGCTGGGATATTGCAGGTTGTAGCTTCCTAAACCCTCAACAAATGGTGGCTTCTCCATGTAAGAGATCCCTCCACTGCTGCCAATGATGCCCACGCTCTGGGCAGGAGGGCTGGAGAACGGATCAAATGGTGGGTGGGTGTTGATAGTGTGCGAGGGCTGGAAAGGGCTGGTAAGAGGCTGCATGGGCTGGGTGTCTGCATCAAAGTAAAGAGGGCCTGGAGATCCAGGGTAGACAAACTCTTTGGCGTTGGGGGAGAGCTGGCTGTGGATGGGACCCCCGAGGGAGTGCAAGGAGAGAGAGAGGGGCTTGTGCTTAAGCAGCTCTGGTGCTGAGATGGTGGTAGGAGAGCGGGAGAGTATCCTCTGAGATGGTGGTACGATGACACCAGAGCCTGCAGACCCTGACCCGGCCCCACTGCACTTCTTCATTTTGGTGGAGCCGAATTTGGTGGCGGCGAAGCTGGCAGTGGTGAAGGTGATTGGCTGTGGACGGGCAGCAGGAAGAGCAGCAGGTGGCTGCTGAGTGGAGAGGTAGGGCAGACCGCCGCTCGGAGGAGAAGGAGTAGATGTGTTGGAGGAATGGATGCTGGGATCGGTGGGTGTGCTGGAGCTGGGGTAGCTGAAGATTCCAGGGCAGGACTGGGCAGATAGGGGTGTGGGAGAACTGGAGAGGGATGGCATTAAGGAAGGAGATGCCTGACTTCCAACTGGTACAAACACTTGAGCATCTGGATTAAAGCCCAAGCTCTTGGCATCCTCCACCTCTGCATCTAATTTAGCCTCTCTGATGACCCCTTCGGCCGGCTCGCTGTCACAACCGAGGCCAGGGGGGGACTCCAGATAGAGCACTTTCACCGCACCCTTCTCTCCAATCTGGTAGGACACCTCATAAGGGTCAATCCACACGCTCAACTCTGCAGGAACATTTGCCCGCACCTCCTCCGTGTCCAGCCCACTTCTTTTGGCAGCCAACTCCACCACAGGGTCCCTCGGTGCACCCAGGTGAATGCAGCGGAAAGCAGAGCCCCTCAGTGGGGCCTCGGGGTACCAGTGACCCTCAAAACGAGAAACTAGTATCTTCTCCAGCTCCTCGCCAAACAGGTCGGCTCGTCGACGAGGCAGCTTGTTGTACAGGTAGGACACGATGAAGTTGAGCGCGACCTTCACTTCCAGATGCATGTCTGCACCGGGTTAGTGCCAGTGTGGGAACAAAGTGTTCAAAGGGGATGAGATGAAAGTGAGGCAATGCAGTGGCAACAAATCTTTTTGTCCCCCTCTGGCTTATTGTGCAGTGTTTGATTCTTTTAGTGTCACCATGGTAAAGGCACCTTGAAGGCAGAGGCTGCAGGTTACAGGCTGTTTTGTGTTGGCAGGTCCTCAACTATGAAGACAAGAAGAGAAGAGCAATATAACTTTGTGTGAAAATGAGGAATTTGTTTTTTCAGCTGATCTCTCACAACAGACAGTTAATGTGGTATTTTTGGAATACAGAAAGACGGGGCTACAGGGGGATTGTAATCAGAGTATTATTTTATAGTGAGCTTAAAAAAAAAAAAAAAAAAACTCAAGTCTTACATACAAGACAATTACCCACACATAATGCATCACAAGAGAAGAAATTCCTGCCACTACTTTCGATACAAAAAAAAAAAAAAAAAAAGCCAAAATCCTAATGGAGTCATAAGCTTCCAACAACACTGAAAAATGCATAATACATGCACCTGCCAACCAGTGCAAGCATCGGGATATCTATTCAAATGCCTACTGGTATTTTTTATTTTTTTTAATTACAGTAGTGATATGAAGTATAACTCCTGCATCCTGCAATCCTAAAATTTACCCTTTTATATTTCCTGTTTATCAGCCTCAGGGTGGATGTAACAGATGCTGTGCACTTCGTAAATCCTGCATAATCTGAATGCAATTGCATGAAGTGCTTCTTGCTTTAATACACAATCGTACAAGAGTCCACTCGTCACCATGCACATTCCCACTGAGAGCAACATTATATGCATATCATAATACAAAAGGATGTACCGGAGAAGATGTGTAAAATGGAAGGACAGTTAGCCGACTCCACAGAACACAGTTTCCCAGAATGCACTGAATGTGTTCAACACCACCCCATCTCCCTCCCTTCACCTCTCCTCCCCTCCTCCTTCCTACATGCACACAAACAATTCACTCACATTCACTTCCCTGCCAGATGGGGATTCGGAAGCTAAGATTAGAAAAATGCCTCAGATTAAAGGTAATTCTAATGTTGCTACAGATAAAGCTGCACAGCCTGCACGCAGGGCTGCAGGGGTGACACAAAACCACAGGTCTTGCATTTTTCCCCTTGCATAAAAAAGGGTGACATTGAAGGATAAGATGGGGGCTGTTAGGATGAGGCTATAAGTAGGGGCCCTGTTTTTGCATCATCTGAGGTGCAAATTCCTCACCTTAATAACGAGTTACACTGACAAAGAAAGGACTGCACCGGTCTTTTACCTGAAACAGCCATCATCAGTGTCTCCAAAAACCTTGAGTGCACAAACCTCTAAGCCACCTACTGCATTTCCCACCTCTCATTTAAAAAAAAAAAAAAAGGGAAGCAAGCAGCAAGATACACAAGATCCAATGTCAAACAATGACATTAGAGAAACAGCTCAGCTGTTGTCCACAGATGTGTGGCTTTCAGAGTGAAATCTGAGGAATACAAACAAGACTCCAATCTTTCCACAGACACAAGCCCCACCACCTTGCATAACTGAAACATTTGCATTTTCACTGGCAGACTTGATTCTAGTCTTGTTTTCCTTCTCGTCAGGTCATCAGCAGAATCTGGGGTGGTATTTTTTGTTTACATGCAGGCATTAGTACAGCGCTGACACAGTACTGCTAAACATCCACTATATACCAGACAAGCGGCACAGCTACACAATTTGCTATGAAAATAACAAAAACAAAAAACCGTGTATAAGGGCAGCAGAGGGAGGCCTGCATGATTGCCTAGAATAAGGATATGAATGTTGCAGGAATTTGTACTCGTGTCCCTCACTTACCAACAGAAATTAAACTGTCTGCTACTTTAATTTTCCTTACGTTTGGAATTTTGTGCACATGTGCCTCCTTAAAAAAGAGACAAACATGGACAAATGTCTTCAATGTTTGCAAGAACGCATTAAGGTCTACCTGGAGAAAGGATTAGTGACATTTGCGAGTCAAAAGGCAGTGGACCAGAGAAGACATTGGTTTAGCTGATGTGCAAGTGGAGAAGCCTTCCCTGGCAAATTGTCGCTGTAAATTAAATTATAAAGCTAATTAAGTGATGAGCAGCCTATCGACCAAGTATCTGAGGAACGAAGGCGGCAGCCCCCTCTCTCTCTCTCTCGGCATAAACACCCCCGCAAGCACAGCAGAAGGAAAATAAACGTGAGCTGAACACACTCCGGGAGGCTCGCTTTAGCTAATCTATAACGGGCTCGGGCAAAACAAAAGCTGTGTCTTTCCAGGGGCTCAACCCTGTGCACCTTCTCTAACGGACAGCTAAAGCTTCTAGAAGAACAATAACAGCAACATCCCGCTGTCAACAAATTTTATATATTTGTTTACATTTTTTACAGTCCTTGCATTATCAGGGACTGTAACATCCAGTCCTTTTTTATTGAACATAAAAGCAACCAATCCCGCGCACCGGCTGACGGTTAATTACTCACCTAGCTTCACTGATGTACTAGCTTGTCTTTGTTTTTTTTAAATTCCCTTACGAGGACTCCGATTTCATGTGTCGACTCACTGGTTCAGATGCGAAATAGTTTACATTTTTTTCACCATCATAAATATATATATTTTTTCTCCCCCACAGCTGCCCAAATAATTGAAAGCCTCTCCAAGGTTTCCCCACTTTGTCTTCAGCTGACAGTTTGCATGGAGGGTCCAGTAAACTTTGCTGTTTGACAACCCAGCGTATTTATACAGTGTGACTCGCCCACACCCCCGTGACGACAGGGACTACTTTCTTCCCATTATTATCTTTTCAACATAGCGGTTCTGACGCTCCTGTCGAAGCATAATGTGCTCCTGTCGCCACTATATTATTATCTGTATTTCATAGGTTTAGTTTATCCAAATTTAAGCTGATAAAAATAAAAGTGACTCCTTAATTTCTGCTCAAATAGCATGGTGTTGATTAATCAGTTTTCTCGAATAGCCAAAAAGCCAAACACCCCACTGTATAGTCGGGGAGTGCGCTTTTCCAGCTATTAGAACATTATAAATGACCCAGCGCGATCTAGTTTCTATGGTGGAGGGATATTTGTAGTTTCATATGGTGCTGAACAATTTACTAAAAATATAAGCAGTGACAGCAACAGAGTCCTAATTGGCGGAGATAGGGGAGGACCCTCACCTTATTGGACTACAGCCGCTAAAGCGACCAGACTTTCATCAAGGGCTTGTGGGAAATGGTGTTCATGTTGCAGAATTACGTGGTTAAGATAGCAGTAAAAATATTGCGCGTTTGTTGTTTTTCTCTTTCTCTTTTTCTTTTAAATTTCATTTAAACAATTATACAGTTATGTATATGTAATATTTTTTCATATAAATGACAAAAAAAAAAACCCATAAACCGAAAACAAAGCTGAAAAGAGCAAAAATTAAAAATGAACAAACAAACAAAAAACAAATAAACAAATCAATATTATTAGTTCAAACATTTCTTTAAAATTATTTTACATTTAAATGTATTGAATTTAAATGTAAAATAATGCTATTGAGCATTTTAGTTCCCCACTGTGTGTGTATATATATATATATATATATATATATATATATATATATATATATATATATATATATTTTATTCATTCATTTATTTATTTATTTTAAACCTTTTAGCTGGATGTCAAACAACACAAGACTCTTAAGCATATTTATTTAGCAAATTTCGCAATGGTATAAGCATCAGCAGTACGTTTAACTTGAGTAATGATGCTGGTAGAAAAAACTGTCAACTCATGTTTTTTAACAGATGACTTAAAACACTAAACTCTAATATCACTAGTTTATTTTAAGTTTATAAGAATATAAAAACTGGTAAGATGGTGAGTTTTTCTTCTCACTGCCGTGTGTTATGTTGTAGTATCCATTTATCGTGTATGCTACTTAAAAATGATTACAATGAAACAACTGTGAAAATGTTTCATTGTAATCATGAAATAAACCAGATTTTTACTGTCTGCATCTTTTACTGTTTTTCTGCTTTTGTTTACACCAACCTTAACAAAACCCACCAACATCCAGAGTTACCTCACTAACAACGTGGAGCAATAACAGTGTACTTAGCTACTTTTTTTTCCCTAAACACAATCAGCTGACTGAGAGAAATGCCTGTAGCTCTCCACTTGGTCAGTGTGAACCTTGAAGATGTATTCCATAGACACCTTATACTTGTATTGCCTTCACTTACATCCGACACTACTATGTTCTATTTAAATCCAGGTTCCTTTTATAGTTTGCAGTAAAATTTTTTAAACCATTGCTCAACGGACCAGAAGTGCAAGTCACTCTTTACTGACACATTGTAGATAAGCTTGTTTTCGGACAACACAACTAACACCCTCACACACTCTTTCATTTAGAACTTCACATTCACTCTTTCATTTAAAACTGAGATTCTAAGATGTAAGCAGAAATGCTCAGCCAGGAGCATGTATCCCCACTTTCACAATCCTTCAAAAAAAGTAGCACAAAAAGATAACTGACTCAACAATGGTAAATAGAGCCACCCTAGGCTGATATTTAAGCCTCTGATTGAAGAAAAATGTGTTTAATAATTCAACAAATCTCCCACCTTCAACGCATGTACATTTAAATTTTGGAACAGGCTCAACATTGCTGTTGTTTAATGTTTTTTAGCTGCTCTCAAAAGTCATCTTATGGCTTTAATACTTCCAGCTGATAAGGACACTTACTGCATTTCAAATGAACGCCCAAAGGCTTTGAATATTCACTTTGTCTGTAATGACAGTATCAAGCTACAAAGCAGTGTTTTTACTAAAATTCAACATTTTCAGATGCCTGTGTTTTGTTTTTTGTTTTTATTTCACTGTAACAACCCCCAGAATGCAATTTTTTCCCCATTTTTTATATCTTGTGCTTTTGTAGTGAGGGTATCGTTGTCACTGTGTTTTGTACTACCAGCTGTTAAAAGAGCACATGGGGGGGAGCTCTGCTTTTACTTTGAGCAGTCTGTTTTTATTTTGTCTAGTGAGTGTGTATTTTCAAAGGAGATCTGCATCAGTTTGATTCTGTTAACACAAACTTCATGTGAAGTTCACAACAGAGATAAAGAGATTTAGAGTTCATTGTGTATCTAAGACATCCCTGCAGTTTAACCAATAAAAGTGGGTATCAATTGCATAGCAGTGAAAATCTCATATTAGGGTCCATAAACAGTCTTGAACTAGCAGAACAGGAATGATAAAATGGTAAATGGCCTGTATTTGTATAGCGCTTTACTTAGTCCCCAAGGACCCCAAAGAGCTTTACACTACATTCATTCACACACACGTGATGGCAAGCTACATTATAGCCACAGCTGCCCTGGGGCGCACTGACAGAGGCTGCCGGACACTGGCGCCACCGGGCCCTCTGACCACCACCAGTAGGCAACAGGTGAAGTGTCTTGCCCAAAGACACAACGACCGAGACTGTCCGGGGCTCGAATCGGCAACCTTCTGATGACAAGACGAACAGCCAACATTTGAGCCACGATCGCCCCTGCAGGAAAAAAATGCAATACATCTGCACCTCTGTATCCATGCTAGTGCTGACCCACAATGCAATGGTTGTGCTCTTAGCTAAGCTCTGGTCATGTGACCATCACAAATTCTACCTCAACCAAACTTCACAGCACTTTGCACCTTATAACTTTTAACAAACACTTATTTTGTAATCACATATTTTAGACAGGTTTTCAATCAGTGCTGCCCTTTTTATTATCTTGTCTAATACATTTTAACTCTTTCCAACAAATAAATGAACTAAATTAAACATCAATCTATCACAGAAAAATAAACACCTTTATTTAACTGTCTCACAAAGTAGAATAACAGTGATTCTAATAACAGGAGTCACTGAGAGCCTGTACAGAGTCTGACTTTCATGAGTGTGTGAGTGTGCGTGTACCATGTTTAGATATCTTTCTGGGAACCAAAAGTGGGAATGTTACTATACTGATGTGGACCAACAGTTTTTTATGGGGACAAAATTCTGGTCCCCGTGAGTTTGAAGACATGTTTGAGACTCAAAATGTGGTTTTAGTGTCAGGGTTACAGTTAGGTTATGTTTTTGATCAGGGGTGTGTGTGTGTGTGTGTGTGTGTGTGTGTGTGTGTGTGTGTGTGTGTGTGTGTGTGTGTGTGTGTGTGTGTGCGTGTGTGTGTGTGTGTGTGTGTGTTAATGAGAGCACACACAGGACACTAGACACTGATCTCTGAATTTTTTACTTCTCGCCTTTGGAAATTCCACCATAGGCATGAAGGAGAGATTGGAATTACAGATTGGACTTTGATTTGGTTTTATTTCTGTTCACCATCATCATCATTATCATCATAATTACTGTGTTGGATTATAATTCTGAGAAGGATTTCGACTTCCATTATTCTCAAGAAGATTCTCAAGACTTCCAAGGTTTTCTCAGCTGATTATAGCTTTGAGAGAAGTGGGATCAATCAAGGAATCCTGCTTTCCTGATTAATTCCATGAACACAGAGCACTGAGGTGGAACACATCTTCTCACCACCAGCCTCTCCCCCCCTAAAGACAAGAACAAAGTCAGAATTACCTCAGTGGGTTAATTAAATAAGTTGAATTGAGGTGATTTGATTATTCTTTATTATTCTTTATATTTATTTTATTTTGCTTGGCTCCTGCCAAGCAGTTGTAATCAAATCCAAACTGTGGACATTCCCTTTTAAACCCTTGTAAAACAATAAACATATAAAGCTGGGTATAAATCTATATTAGCCCAAACAGCTCTAATAGGTTGCTCTAGCCTTTAGCTCTAACCATCTCAGATCAACAACTACCACGATTTAGAGAGGAGTGGCCATAATAGATATGATTAATAAGATTTGACCTGCAAGGCTTCTCGGGTTTCTTCATATCAGGGCAAGCAGGGAAGACACCTGGATGTCAAGGCAGTCAGGCTGGACGAGTCTCCTCAGTCCCCTCAGTACGAGGGAGAAAGGATAAACCGTTTTGAGCCGTGTGACGTATAAAGTGACGTTTAATGACCAGAAAAAAATCGTCTTTTACGTTCCAGACCTGAGAGCAAAGCTGCACATGTTGGGGAGGTTGTCACAGGAAATTATGCTCCAGGCCCGAGAATGTCGGGAGTGCCTGTGCAACGGAGGGACGAGGCTTACTTCTCTTTAGTTTCTATATGAATCAGATCAGGTTTTCAATGCATGCAGACATAAGTGATGTAAGTCTCAGGTAAAACTACTGATATCTCTTAACTGCTGCATCATTTACAGAGCAAAGCTTAGCTGGACTCTCAGCATTAAGAAAACAGTGTCTGTGTCTTTTCCTCCAGGGCTCGGTCCTCATTAGAAGCGAATAAGTTACATTTAAAAGATCAAAACAGGTTTCCCAGGTAAAATATCTTACCTTTACTTTAGATGCCCCTCCCAAATATAAAACACAAGATAAATAAGTTATAACAATAAGCTAAAATACATTTAAACTTATCAGAGACTGTTTTTGTTTGCTGCACATACTTTTCTGGACTCTGTTTTTCTCACTTAAATTATTGTGAAACCTCTTGAAGCTTCCACAGTGATGATGATGTACAATCAGGCAATTCAAGGTTTGTGATGTTTTTATGAAATTAAATGTGAGTTTTACTAATTCACAGAACTTTACATAATGGCTGCGCAGTGACTTCAGCATGACCTCTTTCATTACATCTGACTCTTCTCTTTCCCTCCAGCCTGGCAGCTCCATCATTCACCACATCATTGTCCAATGAAACCACTATAACTGAGTACAATATATCATCTCCAGGTGGCAATTCTACTATGGTGGCCCTGAGAGGCCAAACAGACTGCAACTTAAGAAAACATCCGCAATAAGAAAAACACTGCAAAAGAACACAAAACACAACGGAAATAGGAAAAAACAAAACAGAAATAGGAAAAAACAGATTTCCAAAGGCACAAGGGAAGTGTTTCTGGGGAGACAATAACCTGACGGACCAGTTGCAGGAACCCAAAACATGCTAGGTGTGTTTTATCATGATTCATATAAAACTGATGACAGATTTTTAGGCTAATAGTTAGGCTTACACACTTACCTCTCGTCTTTTCTTTCCTCACAAAAACGGTAGATCCTCCACTTCTGTTGAGTGTCTCCCAGCGCAATTCTTAGCATATTTTGGTACAACAGACTGAAGAAAACGCTCAAACTTTATTTAAAATAACAAACATAAAACACTCACTTCAGAAAAAAGTAGAATTAGAATGAAGTAGAATGAAGATCAGCCATCAAAATCATCAAAAGTTGTCACCCTTTAATTGTCCTATCAGCGGTCAAGATGACAAACGCGCTTCGTTTGCTCTGACAGGGACTTACACGGCCGCCGTACAGAGGACGTGAACAAAGATGGTGCTGGAGAAGAAAGGTTCCGGTGAGTGTTGGTCTGTTTGAACTCTTCTTTTGAATATAAAACACTGTCATGCAGTCAGACGGTGTAAAAACACTTTAACAGAGAGCCCCTCTGTTGTTCTATCTTCTTTAACTTGGAGCTCACAGGGGAAACGTTGGTTTTAAACTCAACTCCGGTTTGCTGAGCGGTTCGTGTTGTTTACTGTTAATGTTATTATTACTGTTTTTATAGAGCTGCAGGGTTTTATTCTAACATATACATGTTAAAAAGGAATAGTCCAGTTATTTAAAAAAAAAACCCCCAACTTATAGGAGAGGATCGACCGTAGGTGATGTTACTTTACGGTTTATTTAACCAGGACCACCTGAAGGATTTTGGGTGTTTCACTGAAGTAAAAGATGTTTTTTGGGCTCCAGCTGTGAGCCGAATTTAAGTTAAGTACTTAACTGGTTCAGATTTTGTTTGATGAGCTTCCAGACAATAATACGAGAACAGAATGAGATAAATTTAACGTTTTCACAGTGCGGTATGGTTTGATTGGAAGGAAACACTAAAACTACTAGTAAAGGGTAATTCAGGGACACACCAGCCAGCTTTTTCCAGTCCTAAATTGATAGCAGGCTTTTCTGCTGATAGTTTCTCCTTTCCCTGCTCTCAGTCTCACTGTGAGTGCATCTCCTCACACACGGAGTGGAGCAGAGAGCAGGGCTTGCAAAATCGCTAGCCCGACGTCCCGGGGCTAGCGATTTTTCCAGTCGGGCTACCAAAATCTATCTCTGCCCTGCCCGTCGGGCTATCGTAGGAAGGGAAAATATATGTCAATGCTTTTGCATTCTTTCGGAAATGTAGCTGGGTAATTATGTCATTGGCATCGGTGAGCCACTGTCAATATGTGACGTATTGAAATCGCGTTTGAATTTGCGCTTGTTTTTTTGCTTTCACTTTGCAATCGTGCGAACTGTGTATAGAGAGCGACAGCACTGATTGGTGAGTGATGATAATTTGTGCACCAATTCCTCTGACATTGTCTTATCAATCGTTAGCTTACTATGCAAACATGACAAGTGAAGTCTCCCTCAGCAAGCTTAAACATATGAGAGGTTGATCGCACAGAGAATCGCTGACCTGTCTGTGTGTGTGTGTGTGTGTGTGTGTGTGTGTGTGTGTGTGTGTGTGTGTGTGTGTGTGTGTGTGTGTGTGTGTGTGTGTGTGTGTGTGTGTGTGTGTAAAAGCAGCAGGATATATATTTTAGTTCTGCTGAGCCAAATAAGACAGGTCAGGGTGAAGAAGTGACAGCCAAAGAAAAGCTTACCACCAGCCACCGTACAAATCAGACTATAAGGCAAAAAGAAAGTGCAGCTTTATGGTTTCATGGACAAAAGAATTTCTGTGGCTGCAATATGACGAGCTAAATAACCAGGGCTGCACATAAGTGGTCCGCAGGTGCGCATTCGCTGTCAAAAAAAACAAAAAAAACAAACACAAGATATGAAGTTGCAACGCGTGTTTGCGTACATAAGATTTTCTGGAGGACAGACATTTGTTTAAAACTCTTAAAGATGTCGAAGAAGCTCCTTTAAGCAATTACTTTGGTGTTCCTCCACCTCCAAACAAATGTCAGAAGGAGTCCGAACCACAAAAGAAGCGCGTATTCTCGGAAAAGTGGTTGCAGGAGGTGAGCTGGCTGAAAATCCCACTCTAGCGGACAAAAACAGTGCTTTTTATATGGACGCAAACGCGCGTTGCAACTTCTTATCTGGTGCGCTTTATTTTGACAGCGAATGCGCACATGCGGACCACTTATGTGCACCCGTGTAAATAACATAATGTTCTGCCGGGTGTGTTGTTGGTTTTCTCTCGATTTCTGAGTCGATAAGCGCCTTTGTTACTGGGACCAGTTATTTTAAGAAAGGCCCCATTAGAACCCATGAGAAATGCAAGAAATGCATTATTGCTCAGTCTGCAATATCTTTCCCAGAACAAACACCAATTGCAAATAACATACTAAAAATAAACCTGAAAAATCTGTTTAGAACAGCGTACTATGTTGCAAAGAGTGAACTACCACTGGCAAAATTTAGCAGTCTTTGCAAACTTCAAAAAGCAAATGGCCTCGATCTTGGTTCCACTTGCCTCTTACCCGTGACTTCAGTGGAAATTTTAAATTCAGGATCTGACACAGACGGATTCATGTCCTACACAGTTCTTACAAGTTCATAGAAATTTCTGTTCAATTAGAACCAAGTATTTGAGTTGATGATTGTAATTTTTATACAATGTTGTAATTTGTTTTTCAACAATTTTTTGATTAATGTTTTGTTTCCTTTACAATATTATACTTTAATGTATAATATTGTAAAGGAAACAAAACATCAATCAAAAAATTGCTCTCTTTTTTTATTCGAACTACTTACATTTATTTTGGGCTACCAAAAACTGAAGAGTCCCTGCCTGAAGGGCTACCAGGGATTTTGAAATTTTGAGAGCCCTGGAGAGAGATTCTGAACATTATGTTGCTGTAAGTGCATCAAAGCTTCCTCCCAGGAGTCCCACTGAACGTGAAGAGAAGGTGAAGCCGACAGGGAAAACATCACCATCACTGGAGCTTTTCAGCATGGTCACACTCTGTGTTTAAAACTTTTGCAGACCCTTAAGCTGCTACTGTGGCAGGTTTGAAATCCCTTAAACTGCTGAGCCTTTGAGCTTTCAGCTGTTTTTTCCTGCTCAGAATGAACCTCTGTGAGGTGACTGTGTGCTGTATCACAATTAGCAGTCCTGATGATTTCCCTTTGGTTTACATGCTGGAAAAACTACACAGAACTTTATAGAAATGAGCTGAGTCGATGGGTCTTTTATCACTGATACCAACTGATGGAAACTGTGTGTTTGGATCCAACAGCTCGGGTGGAGGCTGGTCAGCGCAGAGTTTTGGATGAAGCCACCAGACAGAGGAGGCTGACCCGTCAGCTGGAGGCTCTGGAAAAAGACAACTTCCAGGTCCGTGTCTGTAATTTAAAGTTGACTGACAGCTTTTCTGCTCTCACTTCCCTCTAACATCCACACAGAGCTCCACTCTGTACACGGGGATCACTTCATCCACCTCGCATTCACATAGAAACAAGCACAGGTGGAGATTTTAAGCAGGACTTCTTTAGAAATCCTCTAACATTGAATTGTGCAGTTCGGGCGACTAATCAGAAGAAAGCTCAGAGCTCTCTCTGTGTATGTCACACATTATAGTAACCTGTAAGGCGCATGAGCTGCTTGATCACTGATGTTCTGCTTCTGTCAGGGTCAGAGGTCACAACCCTCTAACCCTCTTTCACCATCTCCAGCTGCTCGATGTGGCCTTAGAGAAACTAGAAGTGGTGAATGAACATAGGTAAACATGGTGTTGCTATAATGAAATACAATGATTTTAAACATGTCCACCTGTTAGTGATGCTGATTGGCTCATGTATGTCTGACGGGCTGTTAATAAACAGTCTGTATTATTGCTTAGCAATGACATCTTGTTTTGTGTTTCCAGGACGACCCTCTGTCCTCCCTTCCTCCCCCAGGTCCTACTGCCCGCCTACCTGCATTCAGTGAGTCTGAAGAACCAGGTGAGTTTTTCACCGTCCAATGTGCACATGAACCCTACACTTTTGACACTTTTTACACGGTAGCAGCTGAAATCTTTATTCCTTGAAACTTGAGTAGCTGTATATAGGCTGGTACTTATAAAATACTTTTCTACTCTAATTAAGTATTCAAAGCACTTTTCACATGGTTCACACAGCTCTGAGATTTCTTGTATTCACAAATTAAGGCATATTGGACAATTCGAGGTTCATCATCCTTCCTGATGATACTTTGGTATCCAAACTGGAGAAGCTGAGGTCTAAACCACTGACCTTCTGATGAGCCACTCTCCCTCCTGAGCCACAGCTGGCCCAACAGTAGTGATTAGAAGTGGAAAATTACAACCAGATCAAATCCTGTTTAAAAACCTGCAAATATTTTTCCATTGTCACCACACCGACCAATTTAAAAACTGAAAAGTCCATATTAGGAAACGTGTTTGTGATTAAAAAATCTTCCAAAAAATCCTCTAAACATTCTCTGTCCTCCTTCTTCTCTGTCTGTGCGTCCAGAGAAGAAGAAGAGAAAGACGAGGGGCGACCACTTCAAGCAGCGTTTCAGGAAGAACTTCACCACGCTGCTGGAGGAGGAGGTGAGTCAGACGCCCTCTCTCCTCTCTCTGATTGGCTGAAAGGTGGTCGTTAGCTGACCCACTGTCTCCTCTCCTTTGATTGATAGAATCTCTCAGAGAAGCCAGAGCCTAACTACCTGTCAGCGGCGGCCCCGCCCTCCTCGCTACCTGCACGCCACTTCTGCTGCGTCTGTGGGTTCCCGTCGCACTACACCTGCACCACCTGCGGGGGGCGCTACTGCAGCACCAAGTGTCTGTGCACACACAGAGAGACGAGGTAAACACACCACATGTTTTTTGGAGATCTGGGGCCTGTTCTTCGTACCTCGCTAAGTAAGTTAGCTGGATTAGATTGTTGACGATTTCGCGTGATCTTGGATCGTTCGGTTCCCCGAAGCTCATCCGGGACTTGCTGTCATAGCAACAGAGCCGTAAGCGTAAACCTGCTCGGGAGCAGGTTTACTTTATGTAAACAGGATTAGATCGCGGCCACGCAGGTATGTCCGCTTCATTTATACGAAAGCAACAGCGATATTCCACCACTGTTTCACCATAAATAAATAACATCAATGTAACTAAAGATAATGCAGCACTTGATCCTTTTATTGATGTCACACAGATACATACAGGTCATTTCCTAAAAAAGGGAAATGTACTATTAACATTCTATTACATGTATGTGATTATTACAGATGTAATTCATATTTCAGAGTAGTAATTGTAAATTACTTCGTGTAATCAAGATGAGAGACCACGGCTATAAAAGCGAAGGTGGATTTGGGAAGCCTGTCACAGCCATGTCCTGTCCGTTTACGCGAGCCACCCATTGAGGAAGGTGCAAGATTGATAAGGAGAGTCCTCAGAATTCAGCGTATATTGCGGGACAGACAGGATCCTTTAGCTCAGCGCGACAGTGTGCTCATTGAGAGATATCGATATTCCCGTGAGGGTATTATTCACTTAACCAACTTGTTGACGAGGGGGTGCAGGACCACCACCTGTCTTTTTTTTTGCTCTGCCCTTTTCTTGGTTGCTGTTATGAACAAACAAACAGATTATTTCAGGGTCTCTTTCCAAGAGACGAAAAGCAATATAAGTGATAAATATTACCATTCTGTAGAATATTCTTATATTCCACTTTTACTTGTTCCCATGTTCTAGTGGGTCCTGTTGTGGCTCTAATGTGAAAGGGGATATAATATAACAATATAATATAATGTAATATAATATTGGATAATATAGTGTAATATAATAAATCTATAAATAAATAACAAAGTGACTGAATAGTGGTATTGTCATGCGCTTTGGGTGCCTTGAAAAGCGCTATATAAACCCACTCCATTATTATTGTTATTATTGAATTACTTACGAGTTTGATTTGTCAGCAACTTTCTGCCAGCCCTCTCTCCTTGCTTTTGCAGCCTTTGCAGTGTTCCCTTGCGTTTTAATTAAACTCTGAAACTCCTGAAATCCCTCAATCAAGAGTTCTTGCTCTGCTGCCGGAAAATACCGAGCGCGCCCCTTCGACATTTTCGCCGACCAATCAGCGGGTTGCCGATCAATATTTCTACTATCGATGCGTAGCCCCTTTTACGACACCCAGTGATGTCACATTACTGCGTCCAGCTGTACTAATCGTCAACAACAGGTGTGTTCGGGGAACCGGATTAGCGAGCTCACGGTTAGCGCGATGGTTTGGTCTTGGATGTTTCATTTGATCTTGGATGTAGTAAGCGACGTACGAAGCACAGGGCCCTGGTTGCTCAGGTTAGATAGATGCTCAGCATCAGTTACCATGACGATGTACCAGGTCAGAAGTTTACCTCATGTCAGCGAGTTACTTCTCCAAAAAAGGGCCGTCTCTTGTGACTGGATGGATTTGATTTTGATGGTCTTGGTTCAGTTTTGGAGGGTTGCTGTAAGAACTGGAACCACTAAAAGCAGAATGAGGACACCCATCTCTAAGATACGGAGATTATCTGCAGGATCAGGCTCATTGAAACAGACTTTAAACACTCTTTGACGCGCTGTGATGTCACCATCTGAAGAAACTGGAAAATCTCCTGACCAGAGTTCATGCTTAACAACATCTTTTTTTCTCCTGTGTGTCTCTGCAGGTGTTTAAAGTGGACGCTCTAACTGCCACTGCCCTGGTGATGGAGGTGAGGGTTGCATATGGGATGCATGAAACTGCATCATAAAGAGAGTCTGAACCCTTTGTGCCTCTGCTGGCTGCTGTGAGAGCAGCTGGACAGAGACTGACATGTGCAGGTGGACAGGAGGCTTCTTGTGATGTCGCAGCATTGCAGATTCACTCGGGAGATTTGGCTGCTTCAGTATTTCTGTATATTTTTCTTTACTCTGTCAGTTCTTTGTTTACCTGTCATAACTTAGCTCTGGTGCAAATGAAGATACATGCACGCGTTTGTTGCATCATCATCATCATCATCATCTGAGTGGGCAGAATCAGATTAATTGTAAATATCTGTGTAACTTTAATGTTTTCTTCATATTTCAATAAATCAGATCTGATTTCACACAGTCTCCTAATCCAGGACTCCTACTCGATCTACAGCATCCATCTGCAGTCATGTTTCTGTCTCTATGAGCCGCTCACATCACTAGAGATTTTTCTAAGTACAGGTCATTCCACATTATTTCATTAAACGCCTCCCACCTGACCATCAAACATCTGCCTGAAAAAAATTCCAGCAGAAAATTTTAAACAACATTTCTTACAAACTCAAATTGATTAAACTTTGCTTCAGAGAATAAAGAGGCAGACTTAAAGTCAAAGATTAAATTCCATCTAAGGCTTAGATATAATTTAATCTTTGACTTTAAGTCAAAGCTTAGATTCTAAGCTGTTGTTTGTGTCAGACAGAATTTGATGCTGGCGTTGGCCTGATGGAAGAGTTACAGTAACTCAGGGGTGGGCAACTTGAGGCCTCAAGGACCGGTGTCCTGCAGGTTTTAGATCCTTGATCCAACACAGCTGATTCAAATGGCTAAATTACCTCTTCAACATGTCCTGAAGTTCTCCAGAGGCCTGGTAGTGAACTAGTCATATGATTCAGGTGTGTTTACCCAGGGTGATGTCTAGAACCTGCAGGACACCGGTCCTTGAGGCCTGGAGTTGCCCACCCCTGCAGTAACTGCTGGTTGTTCAGTGAGAGGAGCCAAAAAACACACGTTTACAATCCATTTCACTTTTATATAAGTCTGAAACAAAAGCTGCCAAACACCTGCAACACTTTATTTTCTGAGCTTCAAAAAAGGTCTTTTGACCTGCAATAAACACCTGCACTCTGCTGTCACACTCACACATTTTTGGGATAAAATATCTTAATTTCAGGAGCAGGCGCACGCCTCCAAACATGCCCTTTTCAGTTCTTATCTATGTATATGATCCCTCAGCTCTACAAGCTGTTCGTTGTGGTTTTCCTGTCCCCCCTTCAGTCTTTTCACTTCTTCACCTCTCGGAAATAAATAAATAAATGGGGATCTGCCAGGCCCAGGAGCCGCCGCCAGTCCTCTCCGAGGCTTTCCCCAAATCACAAAAATACTGTCAAAACTAAAATGAGGATGTGGGCGCACCTGAGTGAAATAAGTGGAAGTTGAATGAAGCTCCACCCCCTCATGTCACACTTCTGAGAAGAACGAGGAATGAGGCTGTTCCACTTCTTTATTAAAGACAGACGCACAGACGATCAGACTGAGTTCAGAACAAACTAGCTTCTTCCTGTGAGTCAGCTACAGGAGAGAAAAGTGGAAAACTCCAACACTGCTGCTTCAAGCTGCTGAGGCTCCACACACTGAATGTGAGTTTGAGCAAAAACACGACTCAGTGAAGGTAGCAGAGGAGGGAGGGGAGCCAGGACTGACTGTACTTCCTGTCTGCTGTTTTCAGCTTCACTACAGACTCAATGGCTTCCAGATCAGAGGAGGATCTCTGCTGTCCGGCCTGTCAGGAGGTCTTCAGAGATCCTGTTCTTCTGTCATGTAGCCACAGCTTCTGTAAAGACTGTCTAAAGAGATGGTGGAGAGAGAGAACAACACGACTGTCCAGTTTGTAAGGAAATATCAGTGTATGAACCACCTTTAAACCTGGCTTTAAGAAAACCTGTGTGAGTTGTTCTTACAGGAGAAAGATCAGAGAGCTTCAGAGGCTCTCTGCTGTCTGCAGTCTGAGAAACTCAAACTGTTCTGTCTCGACCATCAGCAGCCAGCGTGTCTCGTCTGCAGAGACTCAGAAAAACACACCAAGCACAGATTCAGACCCATCGATGAAGCTGCACAACAACACAAGAAGGAATTTAAGGAAACTCTGGAGGCCTTAAAGTAGAAGTTAAAGGTTTGTGTAGAAGTTCAAGTGAAGTTTGATCAAACAGCAGAACACATTAAGGTCCAGGCCCGGCACACAGAGAAGCAGATTAAGGAGCAGTTTAAGAAGCTTCACCAGTTTCTAGCAGGCTGGCCGCACTGAGGGAGGAAGAGGAGCAGAAGAGTGGGATGATGAAGGAGATGATGGAGGTTCTGGGCAGAGCGATAGCAGCTCGTTCAGACACAGAGCCACAGAAGAGGAGCTGAGAGCTGAAGGTGGCTCATTCCTGCACAACTACAAGGCTGCAGTGGAAAAAGTCCAGCGCTGCCCCCTGCTGGATGATCCACAGCTGCCCTCAGGAGCTCTGATAGACTGAGCCAAACACCTGGGCAACCTGACCTTCAACATCTGGAACAACATGAAGGACATGGTCTCCTACACTCCTCTCATTCTGGACCCAAACACTGCTCATCCAGACCTTATCCTGTCTGAAGATCTGAACAGTGAGAGAAGGAGCGAGGCAGCGGCTTCCTGATAATCCAGAGAGGTTTGATTGGTTCTATTCTGTCATGAGCTCTGAGGGCTTTAACTCAGGGACTCACAGCTGGGATGTCGAGGTTGGAGACAGTACAAGCTGGATGCTTGGTGTGGTAGAAGAGTCTATCAAGAGGAAGGGAAACACAGAGTCTGGATTTTGGGGAGTAGTGGTCTGTTTAGGTAAATACTCAACACGCTCACCATCAGCTGGATTCACTGCTCTCTCGGTTCAGAAGAAGCTCCAGAGGATCAGAGTGAATCTGGACTGGAACAGAGGAAAGCTGTCAGTGAGTTGAAGCTGTTAAACTGCAGCTGTCCTCCTGCTGCCTCTTGGTTCCAAAGCCCTTTGTTTCTTTTTTAGTTCTCACTGTTCCTGCTCTCCACCTTTTCACATTGAAAATCATTTCACTGTTTCTCACTGAATGACTCCCCAAACCAGATTTGAAATTCATCAAGTTTCTAATCATTACAAGTGGTTCATGTTTCTATTTGATGTGTGTAAATGGAGATGATTTAGTTTGCTGGGATATGGACTGACGTGTTGAATGGGAGGAGCAGATTGTTGTTGTCTTCTTGTCTGTTTATGAAAACAAATATATTGTTGAAACAATGATTAATTTTTAACTCCACATATGAAATGTTTCTGATATTTGAATTCTGTTTGATTAGAGACTTTCATCATAACACAAATGAGATTTTAGTGTTTTACAGTTTTTCGCGATTGCTTAAACCAGAGGTGTGGACTCGAGTCACATGACTTGGACTCGAGTCAGACTCGAGTCATTAATTTTATGACTTTAGACTTGACTTGAAAAAAGGTTGTAAGACTTGTGACTTGACTTGGACTTTTACACCAGTGACTTGGGACTTGAATTGGACTTGAACCGGTTTACTTGAAAAGACTTGATATTTTACCCAAATCTAAAATTTAACATACATATTATATAAAAAGTGTGGACCATTAATTCACTTTATTCATTCATTCATTCTTACCACACTCCGTATGTATGTGAGCGTGAGCTGTAGCACAGCCAATCAAATTAACCAGATTAAAAAACAAACAAACAAACAAACCAAAAACGCTCGAGCCAAAAATGCTCCCAAGAGTAATTTCTTTCGGCTACATAAACTACGAAGTAGTCAACAAAAAACGAAATGCAACATGCAAAACATGCAAGAAGAGAATTACAGACGGAGATGGAACAACTTCCAACTTTGTCCGACATTTGAAGTTGCATAAAGAACGGTAGGTGCTGCCTTTTTTTGCTACGATGAGATAGCGACTTAGCTAACTTCATCTTATTAGCAAATGTTCTCCGGGCTACGTTGATGATACTGTTTGGCTTTAACAGGTATGATATGTTTGTCATGCTATTTTAAATCCGGTCCTACAAGCGCATCCAAGAATAATACGCAACTTGTTAGCTCAGAATTGTCGGTGAATGGTGAGCAGGGTCCGTTTCAGAAAGTGGGTTCTGTAGCTGTACTCAGGGAAGACAGTTTCTCTCCGTCTCCTCCTCATCATTAACCCCGTAGAGCTACATGTTTATTTTTGTAAGAAAACCAATTACATCCTTATTTTTTTGTTTATTATTGTGACTTATTTTGACATTGTTATGTGTTGCCAGACCATGGTTATATTTCATTATGCCAGTAGATAGTGCTCTTGCATTGCTGTGGAACTACCAGAGAGACTCTAGCAATAGGCTCTGTGCACGCGCAGCTCAGAAATCTGGCCCACCTTAGTGTGTTATTGAGTAGTCCTGCTATATATGGCCCTTTTCTTCTGTCATTTATGTCAATACATCAAATAAAATACTTTGATCTTATGTTATTAGCTGTTGTTTATTTGCAAAGGTCAGTTATTCTTAACAGGGATGCTAAACATTGCTTATTAGAACTGTATGCAGAGTTTTGAGAAAAGTGTTTTAATAAATATTGTTTATATATTTTTCATTTATATTTTTTATTGTCTGAAAACTATGAGAGTTTAAGTGTTAATAGTTATTTAGGATTATTAGGATCAACTTACAGTAAAATGCAATTCATGAATGGCTGAAATGGAATTTCTGACATGAGTCTAATATGCTTACCTCTATCAGATTTGAAGAATACCAGATGAAAAAGAGGATCACAAATGAACCTCAACAGCCTTCCATATCACAGTTTATGGACACTTGTGCCGGACAGTACAGCATGACTCATCCACAGCAGAAAGCTATCACGAATGCATTATTAAGTGACTTGATTATTGGTTGCAACCTGCCCCTTTCTATTGTGGAAAACAAGAATTTTCGGCACTTTCTGACGGTAGTTGACAGAAAATACAGCCCGGTATGTCGCAGAACAATTATATCAAAAACAGAGAACCTTGCTGCTGAGAAACGTTCAATGTTAAAAACTCAGTTGAGCGAGACTGATCATGTTTCAGTCACTGTGGACATTTGGTCAGACCGAAAGATGAGGGGTTTCCTTGATATCACTGTGCACTGGATACAGAAAGAGACAGACAGGATGCAGCTAAAATCCAAACTGCTGGCCTTTGACCGCTTCAAAGGATTACACACTGGTGAAAGAATCTGTGAGAAATTTGAAGCTATATGTGACGAATACAACATCAAAGATAAACTAGACTATATTATTAGTGACAATGCTGCCAATATGCGGAAAGCATTCACTGTGTGCTTCCCCACTGAGCAAGCTGAGGAACAGGATGATGATGGTGATCATCTTGACGACCCAGAGCTCTGGCATGACTTAACCTTGGAAGATCAGGAAACCGTAGGTGCTGCTATGGCAAAGACACAGCGCCTGCAGTGTTTTGCGCACACACTTCAGCTAGTGGTGAAAGATGGTTTGTCAGAGACCAAAGTGGCATCTCCTTCACTTTCAAAGTTATCTAAGCTCAGCTCTCTACTGCACACAAGCACAACATTCAAAGATGTGTTTGAAGCTGAATTTGGTGAACAGAAAGCGATCCCTGCAGCTGTAATCACAAGATGGAATTCAACACTGAGACAAGTGAAGGCAGTTATCCAATGTGAACATCTAAAACTCTGTGCTGTTCTTGAAATGGCTGGGCACAAGGAGTTATTATTCACAACACGAGAGTGGAACCTGTTGAAGGAGATGGTGGACATCTTGAAGCCTTTTGCAGAAGCAACAGATTTGACACAAGGTGAGAAAATAGTCACGATCAGTGCTGTTGTTCCATCCGTGCTGTCCCTCAATCACCACCTTGAGAAACTGAAGCCTCAAGTCCGTTTCCTGTCTGGTCTGGAGCCTCCAAGCATCTTTGAACAAAAGATTTCTTGGAATCTTTATCAGTGTGCGAATGGCTAGAGCAGAAGATGGGATCACTGCCCCCTTTTCAGATCCAGTGTACCTTAAAGCAGCTGCTTTGGATCCAGCATTTTCTCTGTTGTGGGTGGAACAACATGTGTTGGGCAGTTGTGACATAAAGACAGAGGTGACACAAAAAGTTAAAGGTAAAGATTGAATATAGTTTATATTTTTTCTGTATTTTTTTTTTTGTCTAAAATTGTAATAAAGGCTCTTTTGCTGTTGTTAATTTGTTTTGCCAGATCTGATCCTGCAAGATGTTGCAGATCCTGCAAAGTCAGAGCAACCTGTGACTCCTGGTGAGGAACATCAAGAGGACTGTGAAGATGGAGGACTCTTTGCTGCTTACTGTAAGAGGCAGAAGAAGGATGTGGGGAAGAGTCCAGCTCTACAGCTAAGTCACTACCTGGATATTGCTGATGGACAGAACGCCCTCTTGTTCTGGGCAATGAACATGCAGACTCTTCCTTCTCTGTTTCATGTGGCCACCAGAGTTTTGGCAGTACCTGCATGTAGTGCTCCTGTGGAGCGAGTTTTCAGCTATGGTGGCATCATTCTACGGCCTCATCGTCCACAAATGACTGACAGACTTTTGGCCAATTTGGTCTTTTGCAAATGCAATGCAGAATAGTTAATAGTGAACTGAAATAACTTAAAGTGCACATTCTTGCACATTCTTGTTCATTGTTTTTATATATATATATATATATATATATATATATATATATATATATATATATATATATATATATATATATATATATATATATATATATATATATATATATATATATATATATATATGTATATGTATATATATATATATATGTATATGTATATGTATGTATATGTATGTGTATATATATGTATGTGTATATATATGTATATGTATGTGTATATATATGTATGTATATATATATATACATATATATATATATATATATATATATATTCATTGTTTTGTACTTTTTGTTTCAACAGGAAGTTCTGCTTTTGCATTTTTTCACTGAATGTTTATTCTGTGAATTTGTAATTTAGAGGAAGACTATTCTTGCAGCAAAGTTTAATTGAGCTGTGCAAGGTGCAATTTCAGAATTAGTTTGTGCATATTTTGTAAGTTACTTGTTTCATCAGGTGATGAGATCAATACAGATTTAAAAAAAGAACACATGGTCTATTATTTACACCTAACATATAACTGCAACATTGTTTAAAAAAAAAAAAAAAGACTTGAAAGGACTTGAAATTCAAAGTTTCGGACTTGGGACTTGACTTGAAAGTTGTCTGTCTTGACTTACGACTTGACTCTGACTTGCTTGACTTTACTTGAGACTTGACTTGTGACTTGAGGATAAAGACTTGAGACTTACTTGAGACTTGCAAAACAATGACTTGGTCCCACCTCTGGCTTAAACACATTTCTTGAAACTATGCCTCATATTCTCAAAACAGGATAGGGCGAGAGGCGGGGTACACCCTAGACAGGTTGCCAGTCTGACACATAGAGACTGACAACCATGCACTCACAATCATGGGCAATTTAAATTTTTCAATAACCTATCCCCCCATGCAAGCTCCACACAGAAAGAGCCTGGCCTGATGGTGGAATTGAACTCAGGACCTTCTTTCTGTGCGGCAACAGTGCTAACCACCGTGCTGCCTGACATCGGTGCAATAAATTAAAAACAATATTTCCAAAACTGGCAAGTTATGTTGCTTGTGGTTCTTCCCCTCAATGTGGGCAGCACACACAGTGCTCTAATTTCTCCCCTGTACTTGTGCCAGTTTCCCACAAGTACATTTTTGTGAGTTAAAATCTAACAGGCAGAAGGCAAATGCATTTGGCACGATGTTGGTGCAGGCAACTATAAATCGCACTGTTCACACAAACACAAACCCTGAGGCTTCATGCATTAAAGAAATGCACATTTACATTCCATGTGTCAAAAAAGAAACAAAAAATCCAACTTAGTTTAAAAATACACAAAAAGGTGAAAAGTGTGTTTTGCTGCGTTAACTCAAGTGGAGAGTAAACATCAGCCGTCATTAAAATATGTTCAGAGTTTTGCAGACTGATAATGATGCATCTCCTAAATCATGACACATTGATTTTTACTGCATTTGTAATGTGAATGTATCAGTATTGGTAGTACCAGTAGTAAATGTATATACTTGGTGTTGGATGGATATCAAAATTTGCAGTACGACACACCACTAACATTTAGTGGAGTCTGTGAATTATTTTAAAAGCAGTTTGGAACTTTTTTGTTCAAACATCCTTTCTGTTGATAATTTCACAGAACTTTCTGTTGTTGTTGTTGTTTATTTTTAAGCTACCTCTCCCTTATCCTGCTTCTGCCACAGGTTTCTTCCTGTTAAAAGGGAAATTATAGATTTTGCATCTCTGTCATAGATAGCATGGCCAATAAGGGCTGAAAGTCAAGATGTTTGGTCCTGAAGATGTTTCCCAAGTGACTCCTGAAAAACAGCAGCACAGAGAAACTTTCAGCACCTTTAGCAGCAATAACTTGAAGCAATGGTTTTCTGTTTGATTTTATTGCTGTCTCGCATCACTGTGGAGGAGGAATTTCGACCGACTCTTCTTTACAATGTTGCCTCAGTTTATTGAAGTTTGGGAGTATTTGTTTATGCACAGCTCTCTTAAGGCTGCACTAAAGGCTTTCCATCAGGTTGAAGTCTGAACTTTGTCTGGGTCATTGCATTGACTCTAGAACACTTTGGTATAAAGAGAAATTCATGGTGAACCCAATGACTGAAAGGAGCAGAGGTCCTGTGGATGTAAAACAAACCCAAATCATCACTCCTCCACCACCCTGATTGACAGTTGGCTTGTGTAGCTACCAACCATGGGGTGAACAATGGCTGATGTTTTTCTTCTTTGAGTTGTGTTAACAAACATCTTAAAGCTTTAGACCTGCAAAACCTTCTGTTTTTATAGACATGTTCAACACTAGCTGATGATAAGTCAATCTAGAGCATTTGCATTAACGTCTGTTTGCTTTTTACAACTTCAGTTCTTTTTTCACTCAGTAGGTGGCAGCAAACTACAAACAATGGCTGCATTTTACGCTCATCCGTTTTCATTAGAGGCAGAACTCAGAAGCACATCCAGGTTTAGGTCTACTGCTTGGTGCTACACAAAAACAGGCTGAACAGACTGAAACTCACATGAACTTTGACAAATTGAAGTAAGAATGTCACTTCTGCTCTTCAGTTTTCTCAGAAATGCCTACACCTAAACCTAAACCTACGGATATGTTCGCGAACTTTTTCTCTTAGTCTGGAAATACTTAGTTAGCCCATTACTCAATTGAATTGATTATCATGACCCTCACTAATAGTCACTCAATAAGTTAAGAGTAATGTGCAAAACCCATTAACCAAAGCAGTATAAATATTTAAACTTTTAGCAAATCCAGCAGCTTAATTAAGTGATCATATGGTCAAACGGCTTGTCCATTTTTAATATATCCCACATAGGAGAAGAAGAGCAGTCATGGAGTTTTTGCTCCTCATGTTTTTTTAACAAGTCCAATAACCTGATAGATGTTTGCTGAACATTGTGGTTTACATCAGCACCTACATTAAAACATAAAAACCCTGTTTTGTGTGGGCTGCTCAATACCATAAAGCAAGACCTCTGAACATCTCAGTTTTTACACACACACACACACACACACACACACACACACACACACACACACACACACACACACACACACACACAGTGTTTTATGTGCTGTTGTCTGTACCGTTGCCTAAAATAGAAATGTTTAAAACTTCTACATGGATGTCACATGATACAGTTGTCAAGATGGCCGAGCGGTCTAAGGCGCTGCGTTCAGGTCGCAGTCACCCCTGGAGGCGTAGGTTAGAATCCCACTTCTGACATCATGCCTTTACCGATTTTCCCAGAGGAACCCACCCAAGTTCCTCTGCAGAGCTGTGCTACAGAGCAGAAGTTCTATCTAATCTAAGATTCTGTGTGGTGCAAAGCAAAAATAAAAAACTCCCTCCAGGCAGAAGCGCTCCATTTTTGTATGTGGGGAAAACAACACACACCGAAAAACCCAGGAGACAGGCTGGCACCAGAACACCAGGGATGTGCCCCGAGATGAGTGTGAAAATGTGATTATCAACAAGCCCACCTGGGCTTCAGGTAGGCCGCACGCTTGTCCAGAGTTCACTTTGTCTTCAAGCGTTTTAATTTAAAACATAAACTGAGGCCTACCCCAAGCTAAAAGAAGGCAGATTATGTTCTCAGACAAAGCAAGCAATGAGGGCGAAGCAGAGAAAGTACCTGCACAATACATTCACATAAATCAAAATGGAATTTCTTTGAGGACACAAACATCTGGGGAGTAAACAGCTGTTTCAATACCTAATCACAGATTGTGCTCTCTGTTGTACACATTTTTAGTAAGGCATAATTAACTAAAAGGCTAGAGAGATGAAAGGATGCCAAGCTGATACCAGGCCTCAGTCACATGGATTGTTTCTTAAATTCTGAAATTAAGTGGACATGCAAAAAGATCTGACACTTCATATATTAAACTGACGAGAGGCTGTGTTCACCCGAGAAAGCTCCCAGAAATTTGAGCAAATGTTGGCTGTGAAGTTTTTACTCAAACCAAATTGCAGGTCAGTTTAAAGCGGAAAATTGTGCAAGTAGTCCAAACTAAACCGTTCTTGAGATGCAGAAATGTTCTCACACACACAAAAAGCAGACGACTGTGCCTCCAAACAAATGCTTGTAACATAAATGATGAAAACAGTAACTGCAAAGTTGAGACTGAACAGTGTTACAGTTAAAGAGCTCCTTCAGTGACTGACTGCTGCATCCTACATGCATGAAGGAGCGTTTCCGCAGGTCCTTCCTCCCTGCAGCTGTCAGACTGTACAATCTGCTCCCAACAATCATAGATGTTTACATCTACGCTGTAACTGCAATAATTTAATCAACCGATTCGCACTACAACCTGGTTTACCTCTTATCTGTAGTTAATTTAATAACTGTACAGTACTCTAGTACTCTGTTTATAGTAACCATTGTCCTTGATGTAAATATGTAAGAAAAATTGTGTGTTTCTGTTCTGTGTCCTGTTTGTTGTATATGTGTCTTTCTGGCTGCTGTTACAACCAGATTTCCCCTTGTGGGACAATTAAAGGATTATTCTATTCTTCTATTCTATAGCCAACCATTCAGCTGACTCATTGGTGATTGCAGGTTTCATTATAGAAGAATTTCAAGGAGAAGACAGACGGCAGGGAGTCAGAAACGGGGGATGGAAATGCAAGATGTTGAGGACAACTTATGAGCCCAGGCGTCAGGTGTGAACAACAACAATAACTGGGCTGCATTTAGGTGTACAGATCACATGACCATCAAAAGAGCAGTGTAGGGGAGCTTTATGGACACAAACTGGGAGAGGTGGCATGCTCAGCTGACCAGTAGAATACCACACTAGACTTTCCTCCGGGAGGGTTGAGGACCCTGTTGTGGGTGCGAGGCTTGGGTCCCAGATGAGGCTCGTGGTTCTTCAGCTAAGTGTCATCAGGAAATGAGGATGGCGTGGGCTCAGGCTCCAAGGGTGCCGAGACAGCAGCCGCAGTGGCAGCGGGTGGCTCTTCCTTGACTGGTGCATCGGCTGGGGGTGTTGTTTCTTCTTTCGCCTCAGGCTGGCCGGCTTTGGCTTCAGGAGCTTGATGAACTGAAGCAAACATGCTGACATGTGATATCAAATTGGACACAGCCACCGTGACCTCACCCCCTGGTTATTGCACTCTGTGTTGTGTGTAGTGTGATGGACAGTGGCGTGTCTAGGAAATTTTTGTTGGGGGGGCCAGGTAGGGGCACAGATTTGGAGAAGGGTGGCAGATGTAATTGGCAGATAATGTTTAAAAAAAATTCTACCAACCGTTAACCATATTTCAATAACCCTGTAAACCTAATAACCGAACGTGCTTTTAACTCTTATTAGAATGAGATTTTAACCACTACGGTGCAAAGTTTTTAGATACTGCGTTGATAAAGTACAAGAGATACAATCAGTGCTTTGTCAGTGTTTACTTAGCATTCAAGGACAGCAATATTTGCATAGTATTTTTACTGACATATAGTGCACATATGTTTTGGGCAAAAACATTTTTGAATATTAAAATATGAACATTTGTAACAAACAATTGACAAATTAGCCAGTTCCAATGCAAAACTTTATGTGCCTGTTAAAAAAAGAAGATAATCTTCTCACAAACTGGTGTTTGATTTTGAAACAGGAAAAAAGTGGGGAAACAACTGAAAAGACTAACATTTGAATAAAACCTGAAAGCAAGTAAATACTTTCTATGCTGCCTTATGGTAAACTTTGGTAATATTGATAAAGAACAACACTGGCTGATGATGAAATACAGTCAGCTGGCATGGTGACACTGCAAGTATTAACCTGCAGGGCTGGACCGGGACAGAAAATCTGGCATTTTGACTAGAGACCGGCCCACCAGGTATTAAAGCCATAAAGACTTTGAATGAAAACAAACGCTGTTGTGACAGTGATGTACAGTCTTTTTGGTATATGTATGATTTCTATACATTTTACGTCAGATAAAAACTTTGATTGTAAGATTTAGATAATTATTTAATAAAAGCTAGATATTTTAAATGAGAATAAGAAAGAAAAGTATTTCTTTGTGCCCCCCTTTCCCTGTTAATGCCCTACCTGGCCCCCTGGCAACACTTTCCTAGACCCGTCCCTGCACAGTTACCAGCTGTCAGCTGCTTAGAAAAGGATCCTGGTGTTATTTGTCTCTCAGAAACAGTTCATAACTTCCCTTCAACTCATTCATGTCACCTAAAAGGTAAACCTGTTTCTCCATCACCTGTTCAACTCTGATGATTCAGTAAGGACATCTCCTGGTTTCATCTTCATGTTTCCCTCTCACCACATATCCAAACTGATATCATGACCAGCAGCTTTTACAGCTGTGGCTCCAGCAAACATCAGCTGATACTAGAAATTAATATTAAATAAATTCTAACAACAGCTGATCAAGCTTAAACGTGCTGCTGTTGTTTAGCGCGACATCTGCTGGTTTCCTGTTTCTGGCACAAAGTGGGCGATAAACAAACAAGAGAGAAAAGCTGATCAGCTGATCATTGATCAGTTTCATGATTGAAGTAGCAACAGGAGAGGCAGGGGGGAGAATGAGAGGAGGCAGCTGTGCAGCGTAATAACAGAATAACTCCAGCTTTGTGTCTTTTTTTCATTATAGCGAAAGTACGGGAGAAACTGCGTCTCTTCTCAGCTCAATACAAAACGTGTAATATTTTCTATCAATGAGGGACCATTCCATTTTTTTAAGGAGCCGTTGGCAACTATACTAACTAACCTTATGAATAAAATAAAGTTCACTATCAGTAACATCATAGCACCCACCCAACTGTATATAAACTCCGTCATGCTAGCTAGTAGCAGTACGAGTTATTGTAACTGACTGTAAAAAGTCAGCACAACGAAAATAAACTGCACCTAAATTTGGTTTATATCTGACCCAGATAGACTGCAGGTCATAACTTCTTACCTGAAGTTCAGTTCACCTGACACTCGGACCGGCGGCTGCCTCGGGGCTCTCCTGCCTCGGGGCTCTCCTGCCTCCCCTTCCCTCATCCACCTGCTGGCCTCTGTGGAAGCCCCGCCATAGCCACCACCAAACAACTGAGTTATTTTTACACATCGACCTGCATCTGGCCAATCCACCACCTCTCATTGTTCATGCCCTTACAAAAAAAAAATAAAAAATAAGTCACCGGGCATATGCCCGGTATGCCCGATGGCCAGTTCAGGTATGTTAACCTGCAACCAAATCTGCAGCTCCATACAGCAATGTTACGACTTAGATTATATCTTATAACTCATAACTCTTATGTTAGCTGCCCTCAGTAGCATACTGTCTGAAATATTCAAAGGCTGCAATAATTCTTTAAGTGTTATTTTTTCCTTGGTATTCTAATTTCACCGAAGTTTACTAAACTCAACAAACTTAATATTACTTACCGGGACATTTATTCTGTCCTCATTTTCTTTCACCGAAAAATTGCCTCATGCGGTGCCATCTTTCGTGCTTGGCTCTCCTACCTTTGCTAACGTCATGCACATAGTGCAGAAGCCGATGCTGCATTCACTTACACTCGGATATCTGAGCTTCACCGTGAAAATCGTACATTTGATATTTGATTGCATTTTATTGTTTTACCTTTGGGGTGGCCTGGGGGGGCACAGGCCACCCCGCTGGACATGCCATTGGTGATGGACACCACCATGTTGATTTTTTTGGATCAAGAAGTGATCATAATTAGACAAGAGCATGGAGTACCAATTTATCATCTAAAGCCAGAAAGCTTGAGTTTATGTAAGACACCACAAGCCCTGCCATTTTCAAGTCCCGTTCACTAACAGAGGAGGGTTAAATCACATATTTGTTACGTTTAAGATCAAAGTGGAAATAATAAGCGTTTAAAAAAAAAATAAAAAATGCAGGACGGAGGACAATTTATTGAGACTATCACACATTTTTATTGTTTGTATGGAGCTATATGCAGTAAAGCAGAGAAAATGCACAAATGAGAACATAAAAAGACCGAAAATTTGTTTTGTTTTTTCCCCTCTTTTTAACTGACTCATTAACTAACTTCCTAAACAACTAAATGCCATGTTGCCATATCATTTTTTGATTAGTCGACATTTATGGGCAGAAATCTGTGCCATCAGAAACTGAATTTGAATAAGTTCAATTTGAATTTGAATTGCTCAGATTGAATCTGAATTGTAACTTGAATAAATGCTTTTGAAAACTGAATTTGAATTAGTCTAATTTGAAATTGAATTTATGGTTTGAAAATGATCATCACTAAATTGAAATTGAATTTTATATTTTGAAAATGAATTGATTTGCTTTGAAACTGCATTTTATCCTTTAAAAATTCAGCTCTCGAATAATTTCAGTTTCATTTCTCACCATTCAGTTTCAGTTCTACAATTCAATTTCAGTTCCAAAATTCAGTTTTTTGGAACTTACATCCGGTTCCGGTTCAAGCGCAGATTAATAGAACTACGTTTTACTAGCGGACTGAAAGTGTTACCGACGGGAATCTACAGCGTCTTGAGCTGAATTAAGACTTCAGAAGTCATTCGTCATGTCGAATGACCAGCGGATAAACTCTCAGGTTGGTAATAAATGTATTACATGTATAAGAACAAGCGTCATGTTAACAAATGATAGCCGTACAGTAACTTTTATGCTTATTGTAGCTGTTAGCTAAAAACGCTAATTTAGCGTAGTTTGCCCTGAATTCAGCTTTGACAAACAAATATGATCGACTGTTTCTAGTAGAATTCCAAAGTTGTCATCTTGTACCCTCTCAGAGTACCCCCTCTGTATGCTTGCAGAGACCCCTACAGTAGGGAAACATGCAAAACGGTGCCCAAACCATTTTAGTTTTATTTATGTCTTACACAGCATCCCAACTCTTTAGCTAACTTAATAACTTTAGCTAAAGTGAATAGTTAGTGAGCTATGCCGCTTTGCTAGCTAAAATACCGGTGTTGGCACATAAGGACGCTGTCATAGCCTGTCAATGACGTTGATTAGTTGTGCATCATGTTTCACCCCCGTCTTTCACCCCCCTCTTCCTTTCTCCCTTTTCTTTTCCTCATTTAAGTCCGTCCCGTATCTAGCAAGTGAAAATAAAAAATAAATAAATAAAATAAACAATAAAATATGAATCAAATAGACCATTACGGCAAGGCTGGGATGGTCAATTTGGTAAAGTAAATCTGTTGGGCATCTTTTCTCGCCTTTAGACAATAATTCTGACGGCAAAAGAACCAAACGGGACAGGCAAAAAAAAAAAAAAAAATCAACGCGAGGAACAACATCAATCCTTGCAGTATTGGATTGAGGGCCTATTGACATATAATACATAGCTAAAGGATCAAAATAAATTTAAGGATAAAACTGTGAAAGAATTAACAGATGAGAAAGATCAAATGGGCAAAGTAATAGACGACCAAAAGGCCCAGAATATGGAGATCAAACGGAAATTGTCATGATCTAAATCGCCGGCTGACATCGACCCTGCTGACAAGGAACAAACAAGCCTTTTCAGGAATAAGGTGGAAAAGGACGAGAGCTACATCAACAGTGTTCTGCAGCTGTGCAGAGTAAGATCCAAATGAATCCACAGCAGTCCACCTAGTCTTACTATGATGCATGCTGTCTGGTTGGAGTTTTGGGTTGATGCATGTTGGCGGGATGGTTGCTGGCTTTATGGATGGTTGGGTTAATGCAGGTTTGTTGGTTGGATTGATATTGAATGGATACATGTTGTTTATGGATGTTGTGTAGCCCAGGGTTACAAACAGATAAAAGTAGAAACCTTTTGTTAGAATTATTACACAAGTTGTTAATGCATTTAAGTTAAAACATTCAAAGCTAAAAGAGACGGAGAAAACTCTGGCTGAACTTAAAGAAAAACATGAGGAAGAAGTCGAAGTCCTGCAAGGACCGCTGGAAACAGAAAAAGAAAAGGTTGCACGTCAGGAATTTCACAACAGCCAAGTTGTTGAATTGTTATTGAAACGCCACAAAGAGGGAAAAAAAATAAGATGCAGCAATTTTACGACGAAAATACTAAAAAACTCGAAGACAAAGCTAATGCTGAAAAAAGTTAGAAAAGGTCATAGAAATGTATGATAACCAAATAGAAAAGCTTGAGAGAAGAGTAAAAATTAGTACAGGTGTGACCGCCAATGCAGTGAAAGAACGCGAGGAGGTTTTTTTTGCCCTTTATCCCCGTCCCTCTTCTCCACTGTTTCACCCCCCTCTTCCTTTCTCCCTTTTCTTTTCCTCATTCAAGTCAGTCCCATATCTAGCAAGTGAAAATAAATAAATAGCTTTTTGTTTACTTTTGTATTTTGTTGCAAAGGGACAAACTGCAGAAATTGTAGGTGTATAAATAAGTCTAGTGGTGTCTTCTGTATATCTTCCAGCTCTTTTGTGTGCTGCGTGTCATTGTGTGATGCTGACTATATGCCCTTGCTGTGTCCTTTTGGCTGCATTCTTCTGACCAAGCCAAGGCCTATTTACTTTTGTATTTGTTGTTTAAGCCACATAAACACTGGAACATCTTGTAAACACAGTTATAGTGGAGAAAAGAAGCTAGAAAAAAAAATTAATTTTATTTAATCTAAATAAATTATTATTTTTTTTTCTGAAACATGAAGAAGGACTTGAATTTTGTGTTATTTAAAAACACGTATTTAATTATTATTCAGTGTTGTGTGTGCTAGCAAACTGCCAGCCTTAAACCTAAAAAACCCCCACGATTTTATAGAACTAGACAATGCATTTCCTGAAGAAAATTTCAATGTAATGATTATTTATCAATACATTTTGTATTTAGTATTTAGTTTTATAAAGTAAATGCTGACCACACAAGTTTCCTTCTGGATTAATAAAGTTTAAAAAAATATCTGTAAAGTGTTATGAAATATAAAAATGTTTTTGTTGAGAATATGTCCACACAAAATAATTAAATAGGGCATTTTCTGTTAATTAATAGAGGTTTTCTGTTTTATAATTACACTGCAGTTTGGACGATGAGCTTCTGGAACGTTTTTAGGCATTTGTTCACATTTTGGAATTTAATCCCCAAGAAACATAAAGATTTTCTTCTTTTATTCCACCAGCACTCCATTATCATGTACACTGTAAAATCTAACATTGTGTTTAATTAAAAAATGTAAGGATATACTAAACTCAATTTTTTTCAGTTTGTTTAAATAAGTTACCAGTAGTTTTTATTCAAAAAGCTGATCAACCCAGTTTATTTGAGTTGTCTTGAATTGGAAAAACTAAGTAAGCTAGAAATTTTGCTTCTCAGTGCAGGCTTTTAAAAGATATGGTTTGAAAATGCCATGTCACTGCTATCCTCCTCGCTTTGCACAGATTAGTCTGCATGTTCATGGCACCCACATTTTTTTATTGGATTAGTTTGAGCAAACCTGGGTTCTAGTGATGGGATTTCCGGCTCTTTTTAGAGATCCGGCTCTTTCGGTTCGGCTCCGAACCGGCTCTTCAGGTTGTTTTGTTGCTTTAATTAATTTATTATTAACAATAATATAAAATTATGCACAAAAGGAATTACTAATGTTAAAAAAAGTTTTATTTATATATGTTTATATATAAATATATGCAGTGGCCCCTAAAGACAAAACACGTACAAACTCCAACACACATTTCTAGCATGAACTGAACTTCCAAAGCAGAGCTACTAGATCACTTAAATTACACAATTGAAAGCATGTGTATGGAGTGCCAGGACTGCCATAATGAATGAATTAAATACACCATTAAATAATTAATTAAATGTGTCAATAATTAATTAAAATTGGAATTAATTAATTAAATAAATAGTTATGACACATGTAATTAATTAATTATTGACACATTTAATTAATTATTTATGTATTTCACATTTTAATTAATTATTGACACATTTAATTAATTAATTATTGACACATTTAATTAATTATTTATGTATTTCACATTTTAATTAATTATTGACACATTTAATTAATTAATTATTGACACATTTAATTAATTATTTATGTATTTCACATTTTAATTAATTATTGACACATTTAATTAATTAATTATTGACACATTTAATTAATTATTTATGTATTTCACATTTTAATTAATTATTGACACATTTAATTAATTAATTATTGACACATTTAATTAATTATTTATGTATTTCACATTTTAATTAATTATTGACACATTTAATTGATTATTTAATGATATATTTATTTATTTCATTTTGGCAGTCCTGGCGCCTGGCTCTCATCATGAAATAATTTTATCTGTCAGCCTCACCCATCAAACTCAGGGGGCGGGGTTAACGCTGCCCATGCAGCTTCTCTAACATTTGATTGGTTGCCGTGCAAAGTAAGTCAAAACAGGTCGATCCTAGATAATCGATTGCTTGTGTAGACTTGGGGCAGCCAGGTATCCCAGAATGCAGATCAAATCACAGGCAGCAATGGTGGTGGTGTAGTTTTAAAATACCCTGTTTTTCTGTCACCAACTACACTTTTAACAGTGTTTTAGCCGCGAATGTCGCGACGTATGTCTGGTCAGGTTGTCAACATAGAACATATTTGCAAAAGTGCTCAGATGTTTTCAGAGATTTCACTAGCTCTGCTAACAATTAGCATGCAGAGTGCACCCAGGGGGTTACGTTAACCGGTTTGTTTACATATTCCACTCTCCGTGTTCCACATGTTGCATTCGCAGATTCTCATTTTCACCGAACGATCGTCTCTTTCCGCCTGGTCTTGTGTCTCTGTGCTTCTGTAACATAAAGAACGAGCTGACATTTTTCTCACGAAACCAGCGATCAGCTCAACAGACCCTCAGTTTACCTGCATGCATCCTCCTCCGCATCTGTCAGCTGTTTAACACCTGCTGCTAATTCAAGAAACACGCCTACGTTACCTGGTGATAGTCACAGTTTAACTGGGCAGCCGGTGCTCGATATAAAGCAATGTCAGCGCATTTTTCTGCACAAGATAAGTAAATATAGTGTTTTCCCCGAGCGCAGAGCTGCTGGAGCTTGTTTCCTTACAGAGCACTTTATAGGCGAACCAGCTTCATCAGCGACTGATGTCCAATCACCGGCACACAGCTTTGAAACCTCAGCTGAGTTTTAGCTCTCAGTGGTTAAACGCTGGACTTCATTCACTGAGGTTCTGTCTGTCGGGTCACGTTTACTTCGCTGTTTTATTTACAACTGAGCAAATCGGTTTGGCTGAGGTTAAAGTTACGTTTCATAACTGCATAGTTTCACAGACGTTTAACGGTTCACTGGCACATGTGTTAGACTGAACTATCATCTAAATATCATCTGTTTTTTAATAGTTATTCAACTGTATTCTAAGCACCAGCTGTCTGTTAGAATGTGATTTTTTTTTCTCTCTCTGTTGGCAGAGGTATAAAAATGCGCAGGAAATTCTGACGTGCATGACAAACTTCACCGACGATATTTAGGGAGGAATAAACACACATCAAACATAAATGAACCATTTGCCTGTCTCCATAATTGAGAGCATTTTCTCTTCTTATGTCAACACTCTCTCTCTCTCTTTTTTTTTTTTTTTTTTGCTTTTTCGGTCATGTTATGTTTACCTGTCAAAGGCTTGTTACAAACTATGAAACACATCATGCAGACTTCAATTTTACATGTATGATCTTAAAACAGGACACAGCCACTATACGTGCTGGCCTCATATCAAATGTGAAGGCAGACTGAGTCTATGTTTGACGTTTGTTTATATCTAATCTTCCTTTTCAAACATTTAAACAGCAGCGAGTCTGCAGCTGAGGGAATACAAACTCAAATTGTCGGAACAGGTTTGCTCGTTTCTTGGATTCATTTGGTGATTTATTAAATGTATAACTGTTATTCTAAACTGCTGCTGAGTCTCTTACACTTTTCTTTATGCTGTATATTTTCACGTCTCTGGAATAGTTGGAAGTTAGATAGTCAGCTGGGAAACTTTGTGTTAACTCATGGAGCTGAGGATATCGTGGATATGCTGACCTCGCTGCGTGGTGTACAGAGCGAGGTCAGCATGATTAATATTCACAATAAAAATATTAGCCGAACATCATGAAGTCTGTATGTGTTTCATAGTGTTGAACAACCTTTGTACAGTTAAAGCCAGCAGTTACTACATGACAGAAACACCAACGTTATCTCTTTTATGCGTTTATAGCTGATGCTGTGTAGAGGGTGTTCCTCTCGACTGTGCTGGCATATCTCTTCTTAAGATCTTGACTGATACTTTGCTTGATGTTTCTGACCAGCGCTGTGTCACCAATGTTGTCTTGGGTGTCGTGCAACAGCTGTGCTAGCAGCGGTGCTACGAGAGACAGAGTAGGATTCTTTTCCTCAGACATCACAGTAGTCGCGACTTGCATTGACTTCAAGGCCCGGACAATTTCTTCAGTGTTCCCAATATCCGTCTCGTTTAGAGTAAAGATATCTGTGCTACTCTTTCTGACTTCGGGAGACAGCAGCGCTGCACAAATCGCAGGTTGTTGTTCAAGGAAACGCTGGAGCATGTCATAAGCACTGTTCCATCTCGTGCAGACATCGGTCTTGAGCTTGTGAGTCGGGAGCTGTAACATTTTCTGTTTTTGCTCCAGAGCGTGGTTTGCCACTGTGCTTCTATTGAAAAACCCAGTTATGTGCCGCACTCTTCCCAAGACCCTGGCTACTGCAGGCAGGTTTAAGGCTCGTTGTGATGCCAGATTGAGCGTATGGGCGAAACACTTCACATGCAGGTATCCCGCTAGCTGAGTGGCAATTGTCATATTAGAAGCATTGTCGGTGACAACCACCAGATTTTTGTCGGCAATCCCCCATTCCTGTGCTGCATTTTGCAGGAGATTTGCAATGTTCGCTCCGGTGTGACTTTCATGTAATGTTCGAGTTTGGAGAACGTAAGACAGCAGTTGCCAGTCCGCTGTGAGATAATGAGCTGTTATAGTCACATATGAATCCACAGCCTGCGAGGTCCATGCGTCGCAAGTTAATGCAACCCTTTCTGCTGTGCTCAAACTTTCCTCAACTTTACGCTTCACATCTATGTAGAGATTGGGTACAGCTGTGTCCGCGAAAAAAACGTCGTGATGGTATCACATACCTGGGTTCCAGCATCTTGATCATGTAAGAAAAGCCCTCGTTTTCCACAATGTTGTAAGGACGCAGGTCTTTGCAGATGAAGTACGTGATAGATTGTGTTATTTTCTTAGCTCGCTCTGAATTGGGAGATAGCTTTGCTAAGCTAAGAGTGTCCAGCGTTGGTTGATTTTTCAGTGGAGCTGATTCAGAGCTAGCTTTCCCGTCCGCGGTTAATGCTATTTTTGGATGGTGCTGTGTAAGATGGGCCCTCATGTTCGTAGTATTCCCAGAGTACTTTATTTTCATACGACACACCTTGCAAATCCCGTGTGTCATATCCATCTCATTTGTTCCATCCTTGTTAAAAAATCCAAAGTACGTCCAGACATTTGATTTAAACGCAGATGGCGCTTTCCTGATCTCTTTTTCTTCCTCCATCTTTGTTTGATCTATTTTCCCATGTGCTGACCTAACCTCTGCTGACCTCACTAGAGAAAAAGCTCAACCGCACCATCTGGTGGACTGGAAGTTTTTGGAACAAAATATCGATATCTGCTGTCCCTGTATCGATACATTATTAGCAAACAAAATATCGCGATACTACGCAGTATCGATTTTTTCCCCCACCTCTACTGATTACTGATCAAAAACCCAAAGATCAGATGTTAAACAGATTTATTTGCTCTCTCTCCTCCTTAAACATGTTTTTAATGTTAGTTATAATTCAGAATTGGCGACTGAAACACGTAGGACACATAAGAACATCAGGAAATAAAACACCGATAAATATAACCTCAGTAAAAGAAGTCAGCGGGGGTTACTACAGCTGTGTACCGGGGCCTGCGCTTTGTCGGTGGGATTGCTTACGAGGCGAGCGGGTCTATCCCACGCTTTGCCGTGAGACTGCGCAGACATCTCCGAAATCATCGAAGCACTTTTGCAAAGAGGCTGTATCTTGACAAACCGACCAGACACATGAAGATTAAACCACTACATTCTTGGCTAAAAAAATATTAAAACGGTATTTGGTGACACACAAACAGGGTTTTTCAAAGTTCAGTTCTGTTAGCTTCCACATGCCGGTTGTTGTGTGCTAGAAACAATGGCCACCAGGCCAAAGTAATGGTTTTGACTCGATCAGCGTTAACCCCGCCCCCTGAGTTTGATGGGTGAGGCTGACAGATAAAATTATTTCATGATGAGAGCCAGGCGCCAGGACTGCCAAAATGAAATAAATAAATATATCATTAAATAATTAATTAAATGTGTCAATAATAAATTAAAATGTGAAATACATAAATAATTAATTAAATGTGTCAATAATTAATTAATTAAATGTGTCAATAATTAATTAAAATGTGAAATACATAAATAATTAATTAAATGTGTCAATAATTAATTAATTACATGTGTCATAACTATTTATTTAATTAATTAATTCCAATTTTAATTAATTATTGCCACATTTAATTAATTATTTAATGGTGTATTTAATTAATTCATTATGGCAGTCCTGGCACTCCATACATGTGTGTATTGTTTGTGTATTTATACACAGGCACTCATATATATTCAAATAATTTAAAAAAAAGTTCATTTACCTGTTACTACCACACACCAAATCCGGTCGTTGGTACTTGCTGGCTTGTATAGCCACAAGATAACAAAAGCTCAACACTGCGCCCAGCATCCTGGAGCACTTCTGTTGTCTTTTGTACGTGTTGAGTTTTTACGTGCTTCTGAGTTTTTACGTGCTTCGGAGTTTGTACGTGTTTTGGAGTTTGTACGTGTTTTGGAGTTTGTACATGCTTCAGAGTTCGTACGTGATTTGAAATTTGTATGTGCTTTGTCTCTAGGGGCCACGGTAAATATACTTTTATTTATTCACGCCACATAAAATGTAATAAATAAATCATATAATACAAAAATCAACTATTCACATTTCAACTTTTAACTATAAATTTTAAGCTTTTTTCGTTTACAAATTTAAAGTGAAACCAACACAAAAACCACAAACACAAACCACAACACAATTAAATATAAATTATAATATGAAAACAAAAAGAACATGCATATTCTTTGTCATATGGGCCCGCATGAATAAACTTTCTGAATCCTACCGAAAATCGTTATGGATGATTACTATCCGGTTGTTCAGTGATGACGCGACGAATCCTACTTCCGGGTCTAAAGTAGTCTGTGTTTAATATGGCTTTTGTGTTGTTAACATGTTTAATGTTATGTATTTTCTTCTATTTGATCTCAAAAAGCTCCTAAAACAGTCAGTGATCCCTGTTGACCTCCCTTGGCTTTTATTACCACTAATCATTTATTTAAGCTCAGTTTTTAAAACCTTACGATGTAACTACAGCCCAGCCCATGCAGCAGTATATGAATGACTAACCTCGTATTGTGGATGGATTATCTCAGTTGTTCTCCTGGCTGAAGTTTGGTCCTTTTACAGCATCCTGCCATGCGATTATATTTGTTCCTGACCACCGAGAACACTCACGTTAACTTTTATCGAGTGGAAAAAAAGTTAGCTTGTTTATATTATGCTAACATAGCTGTGTCGGTAGCGGTCACGTAGCACATCATTATATACCAGCTAGCCCAACTTCAGTAACCCTACAAACGTCACTGCTGTTTAGTTTTCTGTCTTCATTTATGCTGGAAGTGATAGCAGAGCTGTACGTTTTAATTTGTTTCCAAAACCCCGCAGTCAGGACATGCTATATTGTATTTAGATAGAAGCTAGCGAGCTAACTCCCTGCTAACTTCTAACTCTGTTAAATGTCATAAATTCCGTTTTCATGGATGCCTGGATGTTAAACTCAATTGTTACACCTGGTAGAGCAGAACGCTGATCATTTTATTAAAGACGAAAGAGTTTTTCAACTCTCAGTAATGCCATAGTGATCGTTTGATATATGGACCTGCAGCGGAGTTTAGACCCAGACACGGCTAGTGACGTCAGACTGAACAATCGGATACCTTTCTAATGTGACGTTGTTGTCCCTGGCTCTCTTTCTCTCTCTCTCCCTCTGGCTCTGTTCCTGTGCTACTGAGTGTAACTACCGCCCCTCCCCCCTCTACCCAGCGTAAAGCACAAGGCTCGCGTGCAGAGTGAAGCGGGAAAAAAAAGTGCGAGAGGCTGAGAGAAAGAAAGAAAGAAAAAAAACCACGTGACGGCTCGCGATAAGGAACCGGCTCGCGTCTTAATGTCAAAGAGTCGGCTCTAAGAGCCATTTCGTTCGCGAACGACCCATCACTACTGGGTTCAGATGGAGCAGCTTGAGCTCAAGAGATAATTTCTGTGATTTTTTGCGTGATACTCTGGCTTGGAAGTAAACTGTTTTTGTACCTTCTTTCAGTTTAAAACCAGGTTTTGAACTTGCTAGCTAGCCAGCTTGTTAGCCTAGCATTAGCCTAGCATTGCTGCTGCTTCTCAGCTCATGTTACTTAGAAAATTAACCCCACAACTTTAAAATTCATTTAAAAATTGCTCAGTGACATTTTCTGTTGATTGTTTGAAATTGAAAAGTGAGCAGCTATTAGAGCAGCGGTCCCCAACCCCCGGGCCTCAGACCGGTAGCGGTCCGTGAGTCGTTTGGTACCGGGCCGCGAGAGTTTAGGCTCAGGTGTGAAATGTATAGTTTTCAGGGTTTTTATCGGTTTTCAGTGTTATTTTGTTATCGTTTTTATCGTTTACTCGGCTTTCCTTGGTCTTTTCACATGTGTTATGAATAAATCTTCTTTTTTTCGGTACCGGTACTAGTTTTATTTTGTTGTATTTATCTGCGACACCTTAAAGGTCGGTCCGTGAAAATATTGTCGGGCATAACCGGTCCGTGGTGCAAAAAAGGTTGGGGACCGCTGTATTAGAGGACAAAACTTTTTCGGAAGGTGCAGCCCTTAGGGGTAGGGACTTTTTTTCTATCCATATTTATGTTTGGCAATATGTAAAAAATTTCCAGCCGACATTCGTCAGTCCAAAAAAGGATAATAGGCGATATATTCGCTCCCGTGACCTTTTGATGGGTGAAGCAATGTAAAGGAAATTATGTCTTTTCTGTTTTTCTAATTTAAGCTTGAGTTGAATGTCTTTCACTCTAGATTTTAGATGACCTATCTCTTATACTTCATTGCCAGCCTTTTCAATAATTTGGTTCACTGGTCCAATGAGCTCCTGTCTTTGTTTGAATAAAGTGAAAGACTTTACCATACCATACCATTGTACTTCTTTTGAAACTATTCAAGCTCCTGTTTTTTTATCTAGTAAAGCTGTCTCTAGATATTTGCATCTGGTACATAGACAGTTCAGCTGTTTTTCAAGAAACTCCTTTGTTATTCCAACAAAGGGGATGCCTTCCACACCGTCTATGCATTTCTTTTTCAAGTTGAGGAACATATCTGTAAATTTCACCTTTTCTTTTCCCGGAAGTGAACTGCATTTGGAAATGCCTTTCCAAAGGACAAAATGCACTGTACAGTTCTTCTTGGAAGTAGTGCTCTTTCTTCTCCAGCCAATTAGCGTTGTGTATAAATTTTTCTCTTTGCTTTATTGTGGAGCACAGTTTCTCTTCGAGACCCACCTTTTCAGCCAGTGCCTGATTGTGTGCCGTTTTTACCTTATGCCTGTCCACTGCTGTCTTTCTGTGTTTTTCCTTTTCTGTGCATAGGGCCTTTATTAGGTCATTGCGCGATATGGCAGCCTCGCTTCTGTCAGTCTGTCCCAGGGCAGCTGTGGCTACAACCGTAGCTGCCTCCACCAGTGTGTGAATGTGAGAGTGAATGAATAGTGGCATTGTAAAGCGCTTTGGGTGCCTTGAAAAGCGCTATATAAATCCAATCCATTATTATTATTATTATTATATTTTTCTTTTTCAAAGAAACAAGTTCATCTTCGACCATAGCCTTTATTTTCCTTTCAAATGCCAGAGCCCTAATGTTTCTCTGACATTTGCGTTTGATCTCCATATTGTTAGGGTTCCTGGGTCGGTGACCCAGTGTTTTGTGTTTTTGGTTATTTGATTTTGTTATCTCTTTATATTCTAGCTTTGCTTTACGGGTTTTTCTTAAGTTAAGGTCCTCTGGGTGGGGTTTGGTTAGAGTTTTAGTGTTTTGGTTTTCTGTCTGTGTTCCTTTGTTGCTGTCTTCCCTGTCTGCTGTATTTCCACGTCCAGTCAGTGTCGGTGTCTGCCCTGGTCCCACGTCTCTGTTCCCTTTGTTTTAGTGCTTGCCTGTGAGTCTGTGTTATGTTTCCTGTTTTACTTTGGAAGTCCATGTCTGATGTTAATGTGTCTGGTTTTGCTTCCCCTGGTCTCGTTAGGCCTGATTTGCCCCAGCTGTTTTTCCCTCCTCTTACTCATTCCCTGATTGCTCCCTCTATATTTAAGCCCTGTGTTTCTCTGTGTCCATGTTGCGATCTACCGTTTATTTTGCTGTGTGTTTTGCCAGTCCACCGGTGTTAGTTTATTTTGAGTTTTTCCCAGTTATGTTATGTTTGCGTTCAGCATTAAAGCTGTTTTGGTTTAAGTTTGTCTCTGGAGTCTGCATCTTGGGTCCTATCCCTGTCCGCACACAGCCGTCACACAACACATATACTGGGCCTTTTGATCTTCTATTACTTTGCACATTTGATATTTCTCATCTGTTAACTCTTTCACAGTTTTATCCTTAAATTTATTTTGGTCCTTTAGCTATATATTATATGTCAATAGGCCCTCAATCCAATGCTGCGAGCATTAATGTTCCTCCTTGCGTTTTTTAACTGCATTCATGGTAACACTTTTACCAATTTTTATTTCATTCTCTAGCTTTTCTATATAATTATCATAAATTCCCATGACTGTTTTTAACTTTGTTTCTGCAGCATAAGCTTTGTTTTCGAGTTTTTTTTGTATTTTCATCATAAAACTGCTGCATCTGATTTTTCTCCTCTTTGTGGCGTTTCAATAGTAAGTCAACAATTTGGCTGCATCGTTGGTCCATAGAAGCGTGATCCATTTCTTATTGATTGTATGTTGTTTTTGTTGTAGTATTCAAGTTCTGTTTTAAGCTTTTCAACTTCATCAATCATTGAATGGAGTCTTTGGTTGAACTGGCTGGCATATGTTTCTTTTTCTTTTTGACTTTTGCCTTTTAAACGGTTAACCTTTTTTTTTTTTTCCCCCAAGATATCAACATCACCGTCTTTATATAATATATTTATATTTATCATAGAGCTGGGCGATATAAGATTTTTTCATATCACGATATGTTTTTTTTCATTTCAGGCGATAACGATATCTATCACGATATAAGCCAAATAACTATATTTGTAAGATTTAAATGTGCCGTTGCTCACAAGTAAAATGTGAAATAATCAGCTTGTTTTGATTTAAATATTTATTTCCCATAATAAGTTCAACAGGGTAGATGTACTTAAGGAACATGAGACTTTTTCAGATAAATAAAGGCAAATATTGCAAACTACACAAAAGCAGCCGCTAAAGCGTTTAAGTTTCAAAATAGAACAAACGAAACAGACTAAATTGTCAATTCCACTTAGAAACAAAATATTAATTCTAAAAATAAATCTTAGTTTGTTTTACAGAAGATCAGACAAAATTGACTAACTTTTGTCAATATCAAATAAACTGAGAACTAAAAGGAAATTCTCAATCTCTCCTTGTTGTATAGCTGAGCTTTTCAAACAGTTTTAACAGTTACTTTAGTCTGACAAAAGGTGAATGACGAATTAGGGCTTCCAGTCAGAGATTGAGCATGCACCGCTTTATTGTATTTCCAGACTTGCTTTCGGCACAATTTACAGTGCGCGCTACTCTGTTTCTGTCAGACTTGAAATAGCCGAAATACCTTCACACTACGGAACTTCTATGGCTTTTCCGTTCGACAATCTCTCCGGCATTGGAGCCATCATCTGTTTTCTCTTCGGTAACCTTCAGTCACGCTCGGTTGATTTTTCTCTAGTCAGTGGCTGTGTCCCAATTAAGAGACTGCACGCTTGAAGTACGCGCACTACGCGTACTACGTACGGTGCGTACTATAAGTACGAGAAGTGCGGAAGTGAGAGGCTTGTGAAATGGGACGGTATACGCTTCGTCGCGCTGTTCAGGTTGCCTAGCAACCATGATACTAACCGCGAGACACGTTACATACAGCTTTGTTTGACAGAAATGAAGGAGAAAAATGTTTTGTTGGTCATTCATTTTTGTCATGACATCACTTTAGTTGAGTATCTGAGGCTGAGACCACGGGACTGTAAAACATGATTGTTGGGCTTCATTCCTGTGCTGAACAGTCATTTAAGATTAGTTAGTAAATAACAATTAGTTAATGTTGTTCATGAGACTAAAGTCATCTCACTGTGGCAATGTAAATATAATATGGCCAATATTATAGTATTGTCAGATTATTATGATATATATATATATATATATATATATATATATACATATACATATATCACTGACTTTCAGCTTGTTGTGTTTGTGGATATATGACTGACTTTAATTATTACACATTCGCACATAAATAAGTGACGTCATATTCAGTACTTTTGACAGTTCACTCTTCGGCCGCTCCATCTTATTAGGGAAATTCCACATACATAAATGTAAATTTCAAAACTCAAACGACATTTTTAATGTCAGCGACACTTTTTACCTGAATAAATGAAAGCTGAATAAAAGTCACATCTGATGAAAGGAAGTTTCTTTTTGGATCAAAATGAATTGATCTCATTCATGAGAGAAACGTTTGACAGATTATATGACAGCAAGTCATTTACATCTGTTACCGTCAATTATTTTTTGGCAAATACCAGAAATCACTTTGGCAAACGATCACTTTTTGGCACAACACTGGGCACCGGTCATTAGAGAACATGAATGATTATTGAATATTTAGTATGCAAACAGAATGACATAAATCTCTAGCATTCTGCACTTTATTCAAGGAAGTTAAGTAATGTGTTGTCTTTTAAAAAGACAAAGGTGCGAGTGAATTAAAGTTGGATGTTATGTTTTGTTCACAGTGCCTGAATATATATCATGGTCAAGAAGGACTTCAAATGAGCCCTTTTGAGTCAGATAAATAATAATATAAGTAGTGATTTTTCAAAATAAAAGTCCTATGAAGGTTTTATGAATTTTCTCAGTGACCTTAAACAGTTGTCCAAACACACAGTGGAATATATCTATAATACACAGAAACACAAACTTGTGCAGAAATTACATTTTAATCATCAAAGTCACATGTGAACTATTTACAGAAAATCATATTGTGGGATTTTGACTTTTTGCCCATACGCAATGTCAATTTTTTCAAGTCCGTCTTCGTTGGTTGATGTCTCCACCATAGGACGATTCAGTCTCTCCCACAGCTTTTTTTTAGTGCTTCTCCCCAGCTCTAAACTGTAGGTATGTTTGCGGCCATTCTTGGACCTGCAAGAAGAAATTCAATCAAAATGATGCATGTGGTCAAAAACCATACTGTAACCATTTTAGAGCTGGCGATTTAAAAAAGTGACAGGACATTTGGAGACAAACGTACGTCAGCATGCTATCTACCACCTCATGGTAGACTCGCTGATAATCTTCCACTGAGAGGTTGTGGATTTTTAAAGGGCTGTCACTGGAGCTGGTTGGCTGGTGGTTGGTACTGCATGGCTCGGGTCTGGGGGGCAATTTTTTTGCCACTGGCAGGTCATCATGTGAGATTGCAGAGGGAGGCACTGGATGCTGGGCTTCGCTTCCTTTTCCGGGGCTGACTGACTGTTCTGTCACGGTGCCGGGGCCTCTGGGTCAGAAGCACACAAGGGAATGTCAGTAGTTAATAGCGACCTCATTTTTTTCAAACAAGACAAAAATCTAAATTTGATGAACCACAATGAAGTCCAAACTCCAAAACCCTAAAATGATTCTGTTCCTGAAATTTTACACATCCAACCTGGTCCTTGCTGCAGCACGGTTGTTTCCTGCTGGCTCTGGGTTTCTTTGCATCACGGGCCTGGCATGCAGTGTTTCTCTTACAATAATTATGGTCTTTGAGGTGATCGGGCACAGTAAGCTGCAGGTATACACAAAAATGACAGTAATGCAGACATCAGTTAGTAGTTCATGAAACATTTAAAAAATAACAAACCCTTTCATATGTCCATAAACTACTTAAACCACTTGCATGGTTGAATAACTTGTCCACAGTGATTGTAACGACAAAAAATATCCAACATGTTCACATAAAATCATAAGAACTAAAACCAGGACAATGCATCAAGGTCAGTGTAATAAAAGACGTGTCAACTTATGGGCTCGTCGTGTTAGAGCTTCACTGCTGCATACCCCGAAATGACATGTCAAATAATAATTTGCATAAGCTAAACAAACACCAAAGTCCATGTTGTATTAAACTCTAATTTCTGTTATAATCATTGCTGCTTATTGCCGTTTTTGAACAATGCAGATGCACAAAATACCTTTGTAACTGGCTAAGCTTGGTCACGTGTGGCACTTATATGGTTTAAAATTACGTGTAGGATATAAAGAAAAGCAAGCTGCAATAATAGGAGAGCCCTGCCTTGTGTGTGGGGGGTAATGAGTTCAAGATCATCATTGGCTGTGGTGTAATGAGGGACCTCTACCCAGAGGTGACTGTCTTGTCAGGTGAATAATTGTAGCATAAGCCACAATGAAGAAGGAGATTAAAACTTTAGTTTAAAAAGCCCAAAAGCAGAAGCTTTGAGGATTTTAAAGATGATCACAGTTACATGTGGCTCCTGTAAACATGTGACAGTGTGTACATTTGAGAATTCAGATGATGCTGCAGAACATGGCTTGCATATTTGTAAATAAACATTTTGGGGATTAGCTTTTCTACAGTGAATAAAGTCTCAGTGTTTACTTGTTTTATTCCCTGATTTTAGTTTTAAATACAAAATAAAGGCCCCCAATCAGGAACATGCACAGCCCACCCCCCCAAAAAAAGCTAGAAACAGGCCTGGTGATCATTATGCACTTGAGTTAATTCGAGATGTAAGATACTCTACTTATTAGCAAAAACTGAACATTTTTATCCCAGCTGCAAACTTTGGTGACATGTCTGCCACAAGATCATTTAATACACACAAAAGAAAACGTTATTATAGGTAACATACTAGTTTAAATGACTTTATGCACAGTTTACCCGTTTACAGCTACAGTGCAACAGTCTAACATGCAAGTATAACTCCCACATGCACAGGCCTAAGTTTTAATGCTTTTTATCCACATTTATGTCGTCTATATTTTCATGTTGCCCTGTTGCAAAGTGAACTCTTTCTGGCCGTCGAGTAAATATTCAAAACTTATTGAAAATGGTCATAAAATCTCACATTTTTCCATGATGGATGATGGTTGCTGGGTCGCTTTCCTCCGTGACATGGGAGTTGGACACTTGTAAGGCTGCAAGAAGTCTTGAGCAGAAAGTTGTCTTACTTTTGCAGAAATTTGCAGAAATCCCTTGTAGCTTTGCACAACACGCCGAGTGAAATCTGTCTGAACTATACCAAAAGATGCAATGCAAATAGAACCTGGAGACGCATAGCAACCACGCAACCTGTCATGTTAAATCACGCATTTTTGTACCTACTGTTAAAAATCACTGTAACAATTGTTTTTAGTGAGTTTTTCCCTCAGTTCAACCTCACTTATGGCGGCTTTTTTAATATTTAGGCATCCACATAATTACTCCATCAAAGTGGTGCGTAATGATCATACGAAAATACGTCAAAACAGAGCAAAAGTGGTTTTATTTGCCACAGCATATCACAGCAGCTCATTGTATTTGAAAACTACTGGATTTCATAAATTGTGCTTATTTTATAAATGGCCCGGAGAGTAGCAAATTCTCTCTTTCTACTCACTGTACTGAACCCGCTGCACTACCCACTTTCACCAATAGGTGTCACCCTTTTACCGTGGAACCAGCTATGTACAGCTCCAAAGTCAATCGCTAGAGAGATCTGTTGCAGTAATAACTTCTTTCCAAAAGGTGTCTGTATAAAAATCTCTGTTATGCTCTGTTAGTTTGCAGTGCCTTAGTCTGTGGTGACATTTTTGTTGGCTCATGCTCATGAGTCTGTCCCAGCCTCAGAAATGGATTTAAGATGTTTTAGTTTGATATATCGCCCTGTGGTCAGTTTTTGACATTCGTTTTGTTGCGGTCTTCAAAACAGAAAACAGTTACATCTGAAAGAAGATTTTAAATAAAACAAAAAGGGACAATTATATAATACATAATAATACATAAATGTAAATTGTCTGTTTTTTATACAGCACTTTTCTGCTCCACTTGCACACTCAGAGCACTTTATGAAACATGCCTCATTCACCCATTCACACACACATTCATACCCTTTTATAGTGTTTTTTAAATAACATTGACATGCATTCTCACTCTATACTGTTTATGGCATACAGTATCTGCTTTGTTGTTGCATCACTAAAAGAACTTTGTTTTGGTTTATTTTTTTGGTTTATACATCTGAGTTTATTTCAGATTGTGGGAGGAAAGAAAATGAGAACACAAACCCCAGCTCATCTGGGGGTCTGAAACAGGGATTTTTTAAATATTATTTTATTTTAGTTGCTGAGAGGCCACAAATCAAATCATTGCACTGCTGACATTTGTGACATAGTTTTGACTTTTTTATTTGATTACATTTTGTATGATGGATTATGCAGAAAAAGTAGAATTGGGCTGAAAGGTCTATTGCTTTATTGCCTATTCAGGTTGTGTATCATGTTTTAAAAAAGTAACTGAGTAACTAACTACTTTTGAAGATAAGCAGTCAGTAAAGTAACGGGATTATGTTTTTTTGGAGAAGTAATCAGTAATTAGTTACTAATTATTTTTTTTCAAGTAACTTGACCAACACTGGTCATCATAACATCAAACAGGGGTAACTTAATGAAACCCTTGCATTAGAAAAATTTAAAAGATTGTTTAACTTTTAGAAATTAGTGAAATGTGTAGTATAAAGACGGTGACCTGTTTACTTAAAATTAGCAGCAGGTATTAGTAGAGCTGGGCGATATGAGATTTTTTCATATCACGATATGTTTTTTTCATTTCAGGCGATAACGATATCTATCACGATATAAGCCAATTAACTATATTTGTAAGATTTAAATGTGCCGTTGCTCACAAGTAAAATGTGAAATAATCAGCAGCTTGTTTTTATTTAAATATTTATTTCCCATAATAAGTTCAACAGGGTAGATGTACTTAAGGAACATGAGACTTTTTCAGATAAATAAAGGCAAATATTGCAAACTACACAAAAGGCAGCCGCTAAAGCGTTTAAGTTTCAAAATAGAACAAACGAAACAGACTAAATTGTCAATTCCACTTAGAAACAAAATATTAATTCTAAAAATAAATCTTAGTTTGTTTTACAGAAGAACAGACAAAACTGACTAACTTTTGTCAATATCAAATAAACTGAGAACTAAAAGGAAATTCTCAATCTCTCCTTGTTGTATAGCTGAGCTTTTCAAACAGTTTTAACAGTTACTTTAGTCTGACAAAAGGCGAATGACGAATTAGGGCTTCCAGTCAGAGATTGTATTTCCAGACTTGCTTTCGGCACAATTTACAGTGCACGCTACTCTGTTTTTTGTCAGACTTGAAATAGCCGAAATACCTTCACACTACGGACCTTCTTTGGCTCTTCCGTTCGACAATCTCTCCGGCATTGGAACCATCATCTGTTTTCTCTTCGGTCACGCTCGGTTGATTTTTCTAGTCGGCACACTCATTTCCTCCATTATGCGCTGGCTCCATTACCTGCTGGCTGCTTCCCAAACAAACACACGTGTGGCTTGGCACTTGTGCTGTACGTAACAAGTCACGCGACGTGACGCTGCGGCTGTGATTGGTTCGGCTCTGCGCTACTTAATTTGGATTGGCTGACCTTTTTTTTTTTTTTTTTTTTTTTTGAGGACAAGAGCGGCGAGGTCTATCGCAATAGCTTATTTTCTCTATCGAGTAAAAGTTATATCGCGATACATATCGTTATCGTTCTATCGCCCAGCTCTAGGTATTAGACATTGACCAGACAGATCTAAGGAGCCATGATATCTTTAAAACAAAACAAAACAAACAAAAAAAACAAACAAAAAAAACTCCAGAAAAACAAAAAAACCTCCTAATAAATAAATAAATAAATAAATAAATAAATAAATAAACATAGAACATAGGTAAACAGGATATTTGATGTTGCCAGAACTTTGCATATCACTGTACAGTGATCCAGTGACAGATTTGACCCATTTATACATCATTTTATTTATTCATTTATTTTTTTGTGACCTTATAATAGTTTTATTATACTTAAATCACATATATTGGTGTTTACTTTTACTGTAAGTCTTATTACTGCTAAAATTAACGGAATAATTCAATATTTATAATTTATTTAGTTTTAATTGAGTTGCATACAAAAAATGTGCAGAAACCACCACTAGTTAGAAGGCTATTTGTCTACTTCTTGTTACATAGTTACAATTTCGATTTACTGTTCTTTCAAAACTGGCTGACTGACTCAAAAATGTACTCCCTTTTGTTTTGGAGCTGTCTACTGTATTAGGATGTGCTCGATTCAGAGAATTAACTAGAATGAACTTAAATCTTTGAAAGGAAGTGTAAATGTTTAGCCACATTCTGTTATTACTGCATTATTATAGCAGCGTCATCAAGTACTGTAACACTAGGACGTGCTACAGTTTGATATGTAGTGAGTAGTGAGCTCTATCGGCTTAATCCTAAGCTTGAGAATGGTGTGTTGAGAGTGGGAGGTAGGCTTAGTAGAGCAGCTATGCCTGAAGATGCAAGGCATCCCGCAATTATAGCCAGGGATCTGCATATTTCTGACCTAATACTTCAACATGTACATCAGAAAATAGGGCATGGTGGACGTAACCACATGCTGTCCGAATTGCGGCAAAGGTATTGGGTTCCAGGTGCAAGCATTGCCATAAGGAGGATTTTGGCTAAATGCATAGTGTGTCGCAGACTTCATGCGGCATCAGGATGTCAGATGATGGCAGACCTTCCACAAGATCGCATCTCACCCGATGAACCTCCATTTTCTCGGGTTGGAGTGGATTGTTTCGGACCCTTTCAAGTTAAGCGTGGAAGGTGTGAAGTAAAGAGATATGGAATTATCTTTACATGCCTGGCAGTGAGAGCTGTGCATTTAGAGGTGTTGTCATCTTTGAGCACAGACTCTTTTATCAATGCGCTTCGTCGATTTATATCAAGGTGAGGTCAGGTATTGGAGATACGATCGGATAATGGTACAAACTTTGTGGGTGGTGAACGCGAGTTGAGAGAGGCAGTGGAAGGATGGAATCAGGCACAGATTCATGAGATGCTGCTGCAAAAGGGCATAAAGTGGATTTTTAATCCTCCTGCTGGTTCCCATCATGGCGGTGTTTGGGAACGTCTCATAAGGTCTGTCAGGAAGGTGTTAAATTCCATCTTGAAAGTGCAGGATTTGGACGAAGAAGGCCTTTGTACAGTTCTTTGTGAGGCAGAGGCTATTGTGAACAGTAGACCAATAACTAAAGCCTCTACTGATCCTAATGATTTGGAGGCCTTGACTCCTAACCATCTGTTGCTGCTTAAGACCAAGCCATTGATACCACCAGGAGTGTTTCAGAAGGGGGACGTGTATGGACGACGTCGATGGAGGCAAGTTCAGTACATGTCTGACCTCTTCTGGAAGCGCTGGGTTAAGGAGTACCTGCCCCAGTTTCAAGAGCGTCAGAAGTGGCAGAGAATCGGACGGAACTTCATTCCTGGGGATGTGGTTATTGTTGTCGATGATTCTGCGCCTCGTAACTCTTGGGTGACTGGAAGGATTGTGGAAGCAATTTCTGACAGTAAAGGACTTGTACGTCGGGTTCGTGTTAAAACAAAGACTGGTTATTTGGACAGGCCGATCACTAAAGTGTGTCTTCTACAGGAAGCAGAAGAGTCATGAAGATTGACTTTTTCCAAATGTCTATTTGTATTAATGTGTATTTGTTTATTTTGAATTTGTATCTTTGAATGTTTTGATAAAGGATAGATCATGTTTATCAATATGTCTCCTACCATGGTAAGTATGATGTAATTATTGCTCTAAAATAATTAGGGGCCGGTATGTAGGAGCCATATGAGTTGTTTCCGTCTGACTAAGTGGGTTGGTTTAAATGGACTCACTGTATTGGTGCATGGGTGTGGGGCGTGTCTCATGGGTGTGGTATAAGATAAATGTGGTTGCACTCACTAGTTCACAGCACCTGATGTGATGAGCAGAAGGTAGGGTGAGCACGAGGCAAAACTTTCTGTTGACCACAACATGTTCGTAATATTATCGCAATATAAATGCAAATTGAACACAACGTGATCGCAACTTGAGCGCAACTTGAATGATTTGATATATTTGACTGTAACTTGATGGTGTTTAGGGCTGCCACAAACGATTATTTTGATAGTCGACTAGTCACCGATTATTTTTGCGATTAGTCGACTAATCAGATCATCATCCATTGGACGTACAGCATACAGCTTATTGCACCAGCAGCATCTGGTCTTATATAACTATCATTAGCTTACAGCTTGAAGTGTTTGTGCTAACTAAAAATAAAGACAAGATGGTAGTTTATTAATTTTTAATGAAATTTGCAGATTGTTTCGGTGAAGTTTAATAAACTCCTTGCTTTCTAAAATATAACAGGACACCGGAGTATATTATCCAGCGTCTCAAACTTCTGATGATCAGCTGTCTGCTTGACAGTTTTAGCTGTGCAAAAACTATAACTTTAATGTTAGCCAAACCGATTTACTAAGGAACAAATAAAATACTAAAGAAAGCCAAACAATAACATTTTAAGTTATCTAAGTGACTTATATATCATGTTTAACCTGAGTAGCGAAAGACAGTGGTGGGTTTGAAAACGATTTGCCGGGAGTCCGGTGTTCTCACGGCTCTAGTTAGCCTTGCCCCCGCCTAGCTAACGAGCTAGTGGGTAACAGACGTCTCCGAAAACGTCGGAGAGCTTTTGAAAATATGTGGTGTCTTGATAAACTGAGCAGATATTTGAGGTTTACACAGCTACATTCTCGCCTGAAAATATGTTAAACGTTTATTTTGTGACCCAGAAAGAATAATAAGAGTAAAGTTAAAACTAACTAGCTGCCGCCATTGTTGACAACTGCGCTGGGCTGCGCTATGAATTCTGGGACACAGCTTCTTCTTCTTCGGGGTTTAACGGCAGCTGGCATCCTTGTACATGCAGTGCTGCCATCTTCTGTTTCAGTCCGTTATTACACCCTTAAATCCTACTACTCATTCCTGCGTCCTTTGTGATCTTACAAAGCTTCAAACGATGCGTCGACTATTAAATTAGTCGTCGACGATTTTAATAGTCGACATAATCGTGACTAGTCGACTAATCGTGGCAGCCCTAATGGTGTTTGTATATTTGAGTACTAATTGATGCCATAGACCAGGTTGTAATTTGACATAATAGTTAGTGCAGTTATTGATAAGTTGCAGTTATTTGTTTGTGCAATCTGTGCATTTGTTTAGTAGTTAATCCTATGTGCCAATATTGGACGGTTGCATGTGGAAATAAAGAAGCAAATGATACAGAAGTGTATGGTATGCGTTTATTGTTGCGCGTCATCAGGGTCCTCATGTTTAGCCTGCTGCGGCCATTGGTTGGAGTAGCCGCAACATAAGCTTTATCAAGTTATCACATATTTGCAAAAGTGCTCCGATGTTTTCAGAGACGTCTGTTATCCGTTAGCTTATCTGTTATCTGTTAGCTTGTAAAGACCTTATATACATTTCTGACATACAAAAACAAATCAGCGACCAGTATAGCCACCTTTCTTTGCAAGGACACTCAAAAGCCTGCCATCCATGGATTCTGTCAGTGTTTTGATCTGTTCACCATCAACATTGCGTGCAGCAGCAACCACAGCCTCCCAGACACTGTTCAGAGAGGTGTACTGTTTTCCCTCCTTGTAAATCTCGCATTTGATGATGGACCACAGGTTCTCAATGGGTTCAGAACAGGTGAACAAGGTGGCCATGTCATTAGTTTTTCTTCTTTTATACCCTTTCTTGCCAGCCACGCTGTGGAGTACTTGGACGCGTGTGATGGAGCATTGTCCTGCATGAAAATCATGTTTTTCTTGAAGGATGCAGACTTCTTCCTGTACCACTGCTTGAAGAAGGTGTCTTCCAGAAACTGGCAGTAGGACTGGGAGTTGAGCTTGACTCCATCCTCAACCTGAAAAGGCCCCACAAGCTCATCTTTGATGATACCAGCCCAAACCAGTACTCCACCTCCACCTTGCTGGCGTCTGAGTCGGACTGGAGCTCTCTGCCCTTTACCAATCCAGCCACGGGCCCATCCATCTGGCCCATCAAGACTCACTCTCATTTCATAAGTCCATAAAACCTTAGAAAAATCAGTCTCAAGATATTTCTTGGCCCAGTCTTGACGTTTCAGCTTGTGTGTCTTGTTCAGTGGTGGTCGACTTTCAGCCTTTCTTACCTTGGCCATGTCTCTGAGTATTGCACACCTTGTGCTTTTGGGCACTCCAGTGATGTTGCAGCTCTGAAATATGGCCAAACTGGTGTCAAGTGGCATCTTGGCAGCTGCACGCTTGACTTTTCTCAGTTCATGGGCAGTTATTTTGCGCCTTGGTTTTTCCACACGCTTCTTGCGACCCTGTTGACTATTTTGAATGAAACGCTTGATTGTTCGATGATCACGCTTCAGAAGCTTTGCAATTTTGAGACTGCTGCATCCCTCTGCAAGATATCTCACTATTTTTGACTTTTCTGAGCCTGTCATGTCCTTCTTTTGACCCATTTTGCCAAAGGAAAGGACGTTGCCTAATAATTATGCACACCTGATATAGGGTGTTGATGTCATTAGACCACACCCCTTCTCATTACAGAGATGCACATCACCTAATATGCTTAATTGGTAGTAGGCTTTCGAGCCTATACAGCTTGGAGTAAGACAACATGCATGAAGAGGATGAAGTGGACAAAATACTCATTTGCCTAATAATTCTGCACTCCCTGTATGGAGAATCTTTTTTCCACAGGTGTTTGGGGAATATCACATGAATGATCTTGGTGATGTGTTATTGTGTAAAGAATTTTGTACAGTAGCTATGGCTCCGATCTCAGACACAGGATGAGCCAGGTTGGGTATGTACGGTCTGTTTATGTGGGGCTTCAGCTTTTATATCACAGAGGCAAAATAAAGGAAGGTCAGGCACAAGTAGGGCTTTTTAAAGATAGTGTTTTTATTTGCCGTCATAGATCTATTATAACTGCACATGTGCATCATCAACTACAAACCTATAAATGTGTTGAACAGCCACACCCTGAGTGTGCTTGACTATGAGATCTTTGATACAGTTATTTTAACAGTTCTTTCTTTACGATACATACAAACAAAACTGAGTAGTCTTCTGATTCCTAATCTTCTTGTCATGCTACTTCATGAAGTGTTTGAGCTCACCTTGCTCAGGTTGTTCTCAATATTTGAGCCTGTATCTGGGACCAAGTCATCTTTGAACTGATCAGCCAGAGAGGCAGTCTCTGTAAAAGAAGTCACTGACTGACCTTCAAGGCCACTTTTCTCCAGGTATGTCTTCATACGGTGGCTGTAAAGGAGATAGAAATTGATGTGAGACTGAAATAATGAACATTTTCTTTTAAATGTCAATTCCACTGTAGCCGTCGCATTGAAATGTAGTTATTATGTGATTGCAATGTTCAAAATTTGGTGTTTAATCTGGATTCATGTTGTGTTGTCGCCACCTACTGGTGGGCCTGAGTGTGGCGCTTTGTGGTGCGCATGCTTTGGGGTGATGCTCAATTAAGCCCACATTACACCAGAGACTGAAGGCTCGAGCCAGAAAGAGAATGCTGGCTTGTGTAAAAGGTGGAAATATAGAAGATATGGACTACAATTGCTCATGAATGTTCAGTAGAAAGGCGCACACTGTATGTTGGTGCATTTACTTTGTGTGTATGTTTTATTTGAGTTGTAATTTTTGTTCTGCTGATGTAATATCCGTGTTTTTCATTGATCATTTCACCATAGTTTTTCACGGTGTTTGCTGGTGAAAAGAAGATTAAAATACTGACTGAACATCAGCTGGAGCATGGCCCTTTATTCTACTTCGAACATGAAAAACCTTCAGGAGCAGTTACAGTAAAAAATGTGGCCTGTTATGGAGCGAGCAGCCAGAGCCCTGCACGCCATTCTTCCAAGACGGCAGCCCACGTGGAAGAGTAGACTGTGAGTTCTTACATCAGCGAAACGTTTGAACTGCATAAAGAGATCTAAGAAAAGGCCAAAAAGAAAATTGTATGGTGTAGATATTGTACATTTGTTCATTTATTGAAAGTTTATTACTGTGCTGTTTGATATTTAAGGTAGTGTACTCTGGGTAAGTTTCCTTTTATTGTTCTAAGTTGTTGGTTCAAAACATTGTAATGGAGCAGAGTGCACAAGAAACTCATATCCTCGAGCAAATACTTATAGCCTTAGAAGATGAAAAGGCACAGTTAGAAAAGAAATTAGAAACTGAACTTGAAGATGCAGAAAGAGAAGAAGTTGAAGCACGCATAGGAGAAATTCATGGAGACCTTGAAATACACAAAGTAGGGCTGCCTCAGCCATCATCTAAACCTGACGCAGAGGTGAGACGGACAGACCGTCAAAGGCAACTAACAGAAAAAATGCGTGAGTTTAAACAGACAGAGATAACAAGCAAAGAAAGAAAGTTTATGTCAACATATGTAAACTTTAAGGCAGAAATTCAGCTCACTAGGTCCAAACTTAAAGAAGAATGTTCTAAAGCAAAATTAGCTGAAATGATCAAGTCAGTAGAAAAATGTGAGTTAGACCTACAGCAAGATTATGTGGCTTTACGTGCACTGACTACACCATCTCAAGATATGAGAAGAAAGATGGATAGCTGTACTTCAGTTTCTGCTGAGATGATGATACTTCTGAAAAGGCGTTACGCAGATGTTGACAAACCTACAAACCTATAAGTTTGATGCAGGAGCTGTAAAAGAATCACTCCTTCAGTTACTCCAAAGAGAAGGTGCAGAATCAATTTATGGCTCAACTGTGTCTAGAGCTGGAAGAAATAGCCAGCACAGCCATAGTCAAAAACACATTTGAAAAACCTGAGAAAGAACAAAAACGTCTGAAGGCCAGTGTCCTGGTGACATCAGCAAATGGGTCTAAAGATGTGAAGAACACAACTACAGTTCAGAGCAACAGAAAATCAAAACCCAACCCTTCCTCAACTCAGAAGAAACAGCAACTTGAATGTATCTGCTGCAAGAAAAATCATTTTATCTATGAATGTGCAAAGTTTACAGCAATGCCGCTTGAAGAAAAGAAACAGTTTATTAGGGACAACAATATGTGCTTTGCTTGTCTGCGAGTCGGCCACATTTCCAAAAACTGTTGACAGAGAGCAACATGTAATGTCTGCAGACGAAGCCACCATTCTCCTCTCCATGAAGATCCTCCACTGGGAGATGAACCTGAACCACCATCAGAAGAGGAGAATGCAGCCACCGTATCGTGCAGTGTGAGAGTGGGCAACAATGATTGCACTTCAATGATCGTTCCAGTGTGGCTTTCTTCATCAGCGAAGAATCAAGAGACATTGGTTTATGCTCTGCTAGACACCCAAAGCAGCAACACATTTATTGACCAAGATATTTGTGAAAAGATACAGGCAAGCAGGGAACCAGTGAAGCTAAAGCTGACAACAATGACTGACAGGTGTTCGATTGTACCTAGTCAAAAAGTGGATGGACTGAGGGTAAGAGGGTACAACTCAGAAAAGTACATTGACTTGCCACCAACTTACACTCAAGAGTACATTCCATTGGAGAAACACACTATTCCAACTCGAGAGACAACAAAAAAGTGGCCCCATCTGCTCAGCATTGCAAATGAAATGCCAGATCTCTTGGACTGTCCTATAGCTCTTCTCATTGGTTACGACTGAGCAAAGAGCTCTAAAACCAAGGGAAGTCATACCAGGAAATGATTATGATCCCTATGCAATAAAAAGAGACTTAGGGTGGAGTATCGTGGGAGCCATTAAGCCATGGAAAAGTTCGATGGAAGCAGCAGGGATCTGTCATCGTGTCACAGTAAAGGAGCTGCCATCTGTCACACCTGCTTCTGTGATTAAAGCACTTGAAAATGACTTTCTGGACACAAACCATAAAGAAGGGAGTGTATCTCAAGAGGACATTCAGTTTCTAGAGATGCTGAATGAGAACATTCACTACAATTGAGGAAGGCCATTTAGAAATGCCTCTGCCTTTTAGAGAACGCCCACAGCTTCCAAATAACAAGCAGCTTGCAATGTTTCGCTTGAAACGTTTAAAAGGAAAAATGGATAAGAACCCAAAGTACAAGGAAGACTACATCAAGTTCATGAACAGTGTCTTTAAAGATGGTGATGCAGAGGAAGCAGATGGCACATCAGGTAGTAACACATGGTACATTCCGCACCATGGCGTTTATCATCCCAGGAAGCCAGAGAAAATTCGAGTTGTTTTCGACTGCTCTGCTAAACACGAAGGCATCTCTTTAAATGACCACCTACTCACAGGCCCAGACTTGATTAATGCTCTGGCAGGGCTTTTGTGCAGATTTTGAGAGCATCAAATAGCAATTATGTGTGATGTGGAAAAAATGTTTCATCGCTTCCATGTCAACCCAGAGGATCGAAACTTCTTAAGGTTTCTGTGGTGGAAGGACGGGAATACAGATACTGAGCCTAAGGAGTATCGCATGCGAGTGCGCATTTTTAGAGCGGCATCATCACCGGGATGTGCTAACTATGGCATGAAGTATCTCGCCAGGGAACAAGAAAAGGACTACCCACTGGCAGCCAGATTCATTCACAAAAACTTTTATGTGGATGACGGGCTAATCAGCATTGATTCAGTCAGGGAACCCAAGCAGCTGGTCTGTGAAGCACAAGAGGTCTGTGCAAAAGGGAAACTGCGCTTGCACAAATTTGCATGCAACAACAAGGAGGTCGTGAGCATTATCCCAGAAACAGAACGAACCAGCAAGACCAAAGATGTAAACCTGAACTACTCTGTAATTCAAATGCAAAGTGTGCTGGGAGTAAAGTGGAACATAGAGGCTGACGTGTTCTCATTCAGTGTAGCCCTCAAAGAAAGGCCAGCCAAAAAAAAAAACAAAAAACAAAAAAACTAAACAAAAAAACCCCCCAAAAAATAAAAAAGGCCAGTCTCACTCCCAATTCTTCTAGTTGCATGCTGAAGCTCTACTTGCAACCTTGTTAAGTTCCAACCATGCAAAATATGATTTATTATTATTATTATTATTATTATTATTATTATTTTACCATTTTTCAAGTGGTCTTAAACTTTTGATCGAGACCGCACTTGTTATTAATCTCTGGCTCTCTTTCACAGCATGTCCTTTGTCCTGTCTTCCTTCTCTCACCCCAACCGGTCGCAGCAGATCGCTGAGTTTTTCCTTCCCACTGTCTATATGTTTTTCTGTATATGTCTTATTGTAGGGTCCACCTTATAATATAAAGCGACTTGAGGCAGCCGTTGTTGTGAGTGGGCGCTGTATAAATAAAATTGAATTGAATTGAACAACTAACTTGAGCAAACTAATCTGTTTATCCTGCACTAATGTGCAGAGGATTTTCATGCAGTCTTTAAATAGCACATTTATTCTACATCAGTTTGTTTTACAGCCCGTTTCAAAATATATTCCAAAAAATATTGTCACATGTACAAATCCAATGTCTGGCTTAAGAACATGAGGACTTACATGTAAGCTTTAAATTGACAGTTTATCAAATTCCACTTACCTTTAAATCTAACCTCTCTTCTTTCTCTCCTGTCCTGTTTTTCTTGTCTTCCTCCGGTTGAGTCATCAGCACCTCTTTTTCTTGAGGACACTGAAGAAGAACCACCTGTCTAGAAGAGATGGACTGCAGAGTGAAGGGCCAACTAGTGCTCAGCATCTCTGGATCCCCTTTATGACTATTGGAAAACCATTTCAGGTGACAACATGAAGCTCATTGAGAGAATGTGCAAAGGAGTAATCGAAGCGAACGGGAGCTATTTTAATTAACTTAAAATATAAAACATGTTTAGAGTTATTTCACACTATATACCGTAAATGTCGGGCTATAAGCCGCTACTTTTTGCACAAGCTTTGAACCCTGCGGCTTTTAGTCAGGTGCGGCTTTTCTATGGATTGTCCGTGATTTTTGTCATATCGTAAGACGATTTGTTTTGTGTGTTCCGCTGTTGGACGGCACTACGTTGCCTGGCGGAAGGATCGGGGTTCAAGAGTGGTATGTTAGTCACATGTCCGTCCGCCAGGCAACGTAGTGCCGTACGAAGTAGCGCGAAAAACAAACTTCAAAGTAGCGCTACGCGTTCAGCGGGAGTCGTGGATGATGAGCGGCGATAAACTTGCAAGTTATGCCCAAAAAGCAAGTTATGCCCAACTCCACCGGTGGATTCTGACAGCGTGGAAAAGTGTGAAAACATCCACGATCACCAACGGATTTTGAAGGGCTGGACTGCTGCATGATGGAGAGGAGGACACCGCCACGGCCCTTCTGAGGGTGTTCGACTCTGACACTGACAATGAGGATTTCTTTGGTTTTGAAAGTGACAACGAAGGAGAGAAGAAGAGTGGATGACGAAGCCATCATGAGCCTGTTTGTATCCGACACTGGAGAAGAGGACTTTGGTGGTTTTAGTGCGTAGGAAGAAGAGAAAGATGGTGGTGAATGACTGACTTTTCTTCTTGTTAAAGCTGTGTCACTGCACCTGAGCCTAAAAGGTAGGCCGAATCTATTGTTCTGGTGTGCTGTAGGTTATTGTTATGTACTACATGTGCAAATATGTACCCATAACTTGTTTTTCAAAATATTAATAAAAGTGATGTCTCCAAACAGCCATCTCTTTCCTGACAATTCCCTTTGTGCATATTCTCTTACATATGATAAGTCAACATTGAAACACCTGCGGCTTTTGGTCAGGTGCGGCTAATGTATGTACAAAACAGGATTTTCCCCTGATTTTAGCTTGTGCGGCTAATATTTAGGTGCGCTTTGTAGTCCGGGAAATACGGTAATTCCATATGTGTTCATTCATAATTTTGATACTGTCACAACTGGGGCAGCAGCCGTGTGATGTGTGGAAGGAGGACTCAAATGCAGCACTTATTCAGATGTGAGGGTGATTTATTAAGAATATCAAACATAAAGTGGGGATGGCAAAACAGAACTATTAGTGATTGCCCGCTTGAAGCTGAAGCTCCGGTGCGTGTGTCAAAAAAACCAACACACTGCTTCAGAAGCACTGTGTCGAAGCTTGATTCGTTTGGCCAGAGTCACGTGATCAGTGACGTCCGAAGCTTCATTTAGAGCCTAACTGCTTCTGTATCTGATTCAATGGTTTATAAGGAAGCGAATCATTCCCAGGATTTGTGGAGTGTTTTGATGGTGACAGGAAACCACTGATCATTCCACTGAGAGATTTGGAGCTAGCGAGGAATAAAGGAGGTTCTGTTGTGTGGGAGAATTTTGAGTTGATTTTTGTCAATTGGGTGGGTTTTCCAGCTTTGTGTTCTGGCCGTTTGCTTTTGTTTTGTGCGTGTTTATTATATCTGAAAACGGGAAAAAGGTAAAATGTCAAAAATCTGCTTCCATAATATAAATATCATTAAATAACTTTAGAAAAACTTCCACTTGACTCTTTACATGTAATGTTGTAAAAATATATATATTATTGTTTAATTAATCTGAAAATGTTAGTCTGCCAAATGTGCAGCAATTGAATTTATTTATTCTCTTTATCTGATCGTTTGTGGGGCCCAGGTAGACTGTATAACTGCATCTCTACCAGTTTCTCTGCACTCCAGCCTCTTCTGTTCCATGTGAAGGGATTTTCCTTAAGGCAGGAGAAATTATCTCCACAAAAAGGAACAGGTTCAGCCATCGCACACTAGAACAAATTTTCTTTTTAAATAAAAATGGAAAAGGGTTACCTTAAATGCATCATGTTTTTAATTTGCAAGTTCATAAGCTGGACAGACCTGGTGCACCTAAACGCGTAGTGAGGGTGTGCTGGGAACGTCTAGCAGAGGCCCCAGTCCGCGAGATCTTCAACGCACACCTCCGGCAGAGCTTCAACAGCATTCCGAGGGAGACCGGGGACATTGAGTCCGAATGGACCATGTTCAGCGTCTCCATTGCCGAAGGTGCTGCATTGAGCTGCGGCCGCAAGGTGGTGGGTGCCTGCCGTGGTGGTAATCCCCGAACCAAATGGTGGACACCAGAGGTGAAGGGAGCCACCAGGCTGAAGAAGGAGTCCTATCGGGCTTGGTTAGCCTGTGGGACTCCGGAGGCAGCCGACAGGTATCGACAGGCCAAGCGGAATGCGGCTCGGGGAGTGGCTGAAGCAAAAACTCGGGTGTGGGAGGAGTTCGGAGAGGCCATGGAAAAAGACTTTTGGACTGCCTCGAAGAGATTCTGGCAAACCGTCAGACGTCTCAGGAGGGGAAAGCGGTGCTCTACCTGCACTGTGTATAGTGCTGGCGGAGCGCTGCTGACGTCGACTGAGAAAATTGTCAGGCGGTGGAAGGAATACTTCAAGGACCTCCTTAATCCCACTGACACGTCTTCCGAGGAGGAAGCAGAGTCTGGGGATGAGGGGAATGACCCGCCAATTTCCGGGGGCGAGGTCACTGAGGCAGTTAAACAACTCCTTGGTGGCAGAGCCCCTGGTGTTGATGAGGTCCGCCCCGAGTTCCTGAAGGCTCTGGACGTTGTAGGGCTGTCCTGGTTGACACGCCTCTGCAATGTTGCGTGGAGATCAGGGGCAGTACCTGTGGACTGGCAGACCGGGGTGGTGGTCCCCATCTTTAAGAAAGGGGACCGGAGGGTGTGTTCCAACTACAGGGGGATCACACTCCTCAGCCTCCCTGGGAAAGTCTATGCCAGGGTGCTGGAAAGGAGAGTTCGTCCGTTAGTCGAACCTCGGATACAGGAGGAACAATGCGGTTTTCGTCCTGGTCGCGGAACACTGGACCAGCTCTTTATCCTCTCCAGGATACTTGAGGGTGCATGGGAGTTTGCCCAACCAGTCTACATGTGTTTTGTGGACTTGGAGAAGGCATTCGACCGTGTCCCTCGGGGTGTCCTGTGGGAGGTGTTGCGGGAATATGGGGTGTCTGGCCCATTGCTACGGGCCATTCGATCCCTATACAACCGTTGCAAGAGCTTGGTTCGCATTGCCGGCAATAAGTCGGACTCGTTCCCGGTGGGTGATGGGCTCCACCAGGGCTGCCCTTTGTCTCCGGTTCTGTTCATAATTTTTATGGACAGGATTTCTAGGCGCAGCCAAGTGGCGGAGGGCTTTCGCTTTGGTGGCCTCAGAATCTCATCTCTGATTTTTGCAGATGATGTGGTTCTGTTGGCTTCATCGGGTGAAGGCCTCCAGCTCGCACTGGAACGGTTCGCAGCCGAGTGTGAAGCAGCGGGAATGAGGATCAGCACCTCCAAATCTGAGGCCATGGTTCTCAGCCGGAAAAGGGTGGAGTGCCCACTCCGGGTCGGGGATGAGTTCCTGCCCCAAGTGGAGGAGTTCAAGTATCTCGGGGTCTTGTTCGCGAGTGATGGGAGAAGGTAGCCGGAGATCGACAGACGGATTGGGGTGCAGTAATGCGGACGTTGCACCGGTCCGTCGTGGTGAAGAGGGAGCTGAGTGTAAAAGCGAAGCTCTCAATTTACCGGTCGATCTACGTCCCTACCCTCACCTATGGCCACGAGCTGTGGGTAGTGACCGAAAGAACGAGATCGCGGATACAAGCGGCAGAAATGAGCTTCCTCCGAAGGGTGGCTGGCCTCTCCCTTAGAGATAGGGTGAGAGGTTCGGCCATCCGGGAGGGGCTCAGAGTAGAGCAGCTGCTGCTCCACATCGAAAGGAGCCAGCTGAGGTGGTTCGGGCATCTGACAAGGATGCCCCCTGGGCGCCTCCTGGGTGAGGTGTTCCAGGCATGTCCCACCGGGAGGAGGCCCCGGGGCAGACCCAGGACACGCTGGAGAGATTACATCTCTCGGCTGGCCTGGGAACGCCTTGGTATTCCCCCGGACAAGCTGGAGGAGGTGGCTGGGGAGAGGGAGGTCTGGGCCTCTTTGCTTAGGCTGCTGCCCCCGCGACCCGACCCCGGACAAAGCGGATGACGATGGATGGATGGATGGATGGAAGTTCATAAGCATTTTCCTTTCTATTTTTCCTTTCTATTCTACCCCCAGGTCAAAAATATGTCTGGGGAAATTTCCCTAATATAATATTATTTATAAATACACCCGTCCACTGCCAGACTGCAACCGCACCTTATGTACATTCTGTAGTATTCATTCCACCTCATTTAATTTCTGTATTTTATGTATATAAGTTTAGATTAGTTATTTATATTTATATGTGTGTGTGTGTGTGTGTGTGTGTGTGTGTGTGTGTGTGTGTGTGTGTGTGATATTTACATTGCTGTGCTTGAGAGCCACCATCTACCGGAACCAAATTCCTTGTATGTGTCTGCACGTATACTTGGCCAATAAAGACGATTCTGATTCTGATTCTAGCGATTAATTGCATAAGTGCATGGAGGCAGGACCTCACAGCTGAAGCATACTCCATAATGTGTTGTACATTATTATATGTATATATTATATGTAACGTGGTATTTTTCAATTATTGTATTTACCAATATCAAGAAGTCACAAGCAAAGAAAGACCACACCATGGTGCATAACAAGGAGAGTTTACTGGTCAAAACTATTTATTAAACAAATAAAACACATTTTTTAACCACCAAAAAATACACGTTCAAAGCAACACAACGGTGGCCCAATATCAGACAGAATTCCACTCTGTAGAGTGGGCAATCTTAATGAAGCAGTTGGTTTTATTTTGTGGATTCAAGCTGCTCTTCATATTTTAGGCCACCAGATGTCACCAGAGAGGACTGTGTTGAAAAGCTTCGAGTAATGAACCATTTTTCAACACAAGCTTCAGTGCTTCAGAAAGCTTCATTTGACCATCATTAAGAACTACGGATGAACTAAACTGGGAGAAACTAAACCAAAGAGTAGCAAACCTGAACATGAAGGGAGGACAGCAGGGAGAGCACGCAGGGGATTCACAGAGTAATGCAGAGTAATGCAGAGTACGCAGGGTAACACAGAGGATGAACACAGAGGACATGACGAGGAACTGAGGGAAACACACACTATAAATACACAGAGGGACACTGGGAAATCACACACAGGTGGGAGACACAGCTGGACCTGATTAAACTGACGAGACAGGGGAACACTAACACCAGGGACCAACAGAGGGAGCACAAACCCAGAAACTCAGTATCTAAAATCCCAAAACACAAATCATCCCAAGATAGCCCACAAATAATAATGAAAATAATAACAATAAATACACCAAACACAAAATCACTGAGTCATGGACTCAGGATCATGACAGATGCCTTGGGTGAGAATCTACAATATAAATAGTCATGAAAATAAAATGAGAAGGTGTGTCCAAACTTTTAACTGGTAGTGTAAGTAAAAATTTTAATAACAATGTACCATATTTTGTTTATAGGTTGGTATAACTTGCACTGCCAGACTGTACTCACACAGTTTATGTTTGGCAGAGTGGTCTTATAAAAAGTGGCCAGCTACTGTAACTGCTGATACACTGTTTTACTGGATATCTTCAGGACATTTGAAGAGATAAAAACTGTTGCAGCCAGTTTCCCAAGGTAAGGATTTCTGCAGAAGTTGGAGAGGAGGACTTGTCGCTTTGGAAGGGTAAGATCGGTGTGGACTAAATAATAATAATAATAATGGATTGGATTTATATAGCGCTTTACAATGCCACTATTCATTCACACACTGGTGGAGGCAGCTACAGTTGAAGCCACAGCTGCCCTGGGGCAGACTGACAGAAGCGAGGCTGCCATATCACGCCATCGGCCCCTCTGGCCAACACCAGTAGGCGGTAGGTGAAGTGTCTTGCCCAAGGACACAACGACCAGGACAGAGAGTACGGGGATCGAACCGGTGACCTTCCGGTTACAGATGCGCTTCCCAACCCCCTGACCCACGGTCGCCACCTGACGTGGTAATCCAAGTGTACCTGTTTTATTTAACTGATACAATGACAGTTGTAAAGCATTTTGTATGCTTGTACTTTGTGCTGATGCTAATTGAAAACTGTACAGATTTTAGCAATCAAAGTGGTGTGTCGTTTTATACTTCATTGTTGCCATATCTGTGTATTTAAAACACTGTGAGTCGAATTGGTGAGTCGAATTGTCATCTTGGTTAATCTTTTATTGTTACCTTTTTTCATGTGTTTATATTTAACAAAATGGATATTAAAAACTATGAAAGTTGGATGTAACTTCCTTTATTTTTGGATCTACAGTGCGTGTTCGATTGTTCTTTGCCAGATTTGTGATGACAAGATTGTAAGTCTGTGTGAAGATATAAAATGTTCATGTTTGAGGCAGGAAGGATTTAAATCAACAAGTAGAAATTTGTTTTTGTCACGGCTGAAAGGCAGAAGTAGGAAAACGGACTCAAATGCAGACTGAGACGGAGGCACTGAGAAACGTGATAACAATACTTTATTTACAAACTTGAAAAGTCAATGATGTACTGTGAGCACACACATACATATATATATATATATATATATATATATATATATATATATATATATATATATATAAGGGGTGCAACGATACACAAAATTCACGGTTCGGTTCGGTTCGATACTTTGGTGTCACGGTTCGATATTTTTTCGATACAAAAAAAATGTTCATGCCTTTTTAATTTGTCATTTATTAAAATTATAAATATATATTTTAACTCAAAAGTACAGTTTTTAAATTTAACCCTAACCCTTGTGCGTGTTTTTTATTTTGACAGCGAATGTGCACCTGCGGACCACTTATGTGCAGCCCTGGTTATATAGCTCGTCATATTGCAGCCACAGAAATTATTTTGTCCATGAAACCATAAAGCTGCACTTTCTTTTTGCCTTATAGTCTGATTTGTCATAACTTCTCCGTTTTGTGGTAAGCTTTTCTTTGGCTGTCACTTCTTCACCCTGACCTGTCTTATTTGGCTCAGCAGAAATCTGTCTGTGAAGGTTCTCAGTCATCCAGGTCATCGTAGTCAAATATAAATCCTGCTGCTTTTACACACGCACTCACATAAGCTCAGCGATTCTCTGCACGATCAACCTCTCACATGTTTAAGCTGCGGGAGATTTCACTTGTCATGTTTGCATAGTAAGCTAACGATTAATAAGACGATGTCAGAGGAATTGGTGCACAAATTATCATCACTCACAGATCAGTGCTGTCGCTCTCTATACACAGTTCGCACGATTGCAAAGTGAAAGCAAAAAAACAAGCGCAAATTCAAACGCGATTTCAATATGTCACATATTGACAGTGGCTCACCGATGCCAATGACATAATTACCCAGCTACATTTCTGAAAGAATGCAAAAGCATTGACATATATTTTTCCTTCCTACAATAGCCCGACAGGCAGGGTAGCCCGTCTGAAAAAAATCGCTACCCCCAGGACGTCGGGCTAGCGATTTTGCGAGCCCTGTGTCTGATTGAGGAATCACTCATCTTTGGAAAAGAGAGTTTATTACAGAGAAATGCCTCTTTCCAAAATAAAAGCTATACTATCCGCTTCTTCTGGGCTATATTCTCAGCAGCATAAGGAGAATCATGTGCTAACAGCTGTCTAAATGACTCGGCTAAAGTTAGTAGCATGCTTGTTGTTTTTGTCTTTGCACTAAGATGATGTAAATGTGCAGTCATATTCGTTGTGTTCCCACTAGTGCTTTCAGGTTAATCTCGTTGAAATGACCTTAACGCCACAACACGGCAAATCTCCGTTAACGAGCTACCGCCGATCGCCCCGTGCATGGGGCTAGACGGCCAACACGTTAACGAGCTAACTGCGCTAACACACTAGTTCCCACCCATGTAATTGAGCATTGCATGGCACATCCAACATACTGTTTTACTTTAGTCCATGACTCGCTTACCTTCAGGGTCATACGTCACATGAAAACCAAAATAATTCCAAACGCCAGATCTGAATGAAAGTGGGGAACGTCCATGTTGCAAGGAGAGCTTAACTTCTGTCTTGCTAGCTTGCCCTGCGCTCTTCCTTCTGACTATGCTGTCTGTGTTGAGCGCTCAGTGAATCTGCGTTCGACTGCTCCGCCTAGGGTCGACAGTGCAGCCTAGGCGGAGTAGTCGAACGCAGATTCACTGAGCGCTCAACACAGACAGCATCGTCAGAAGGAAAGTTGATAAAATAAATTACAAATGTTGTATTGTTCGATACATATGCGTACCGAACCGAAAGCACTGTATCGAACGGTTCAATATCGATACGAATATCGTTGCACCCCTAATATATATATATATATATATATATATGTGTGTGTGTGTATATGTGTGTGTATATGTGTGTATATGTAGTTGGAGAGGGAAGATAGTCAGAACTGAGGGGATCGAACTACCAGAAGGCAACACTGCAGACATCGAGGACAGTTAGAAGTACCTGGGGATCCTACAGGCAAATGGAAACCATGAAGAGGCTGCTAAGAAAGCAACCACCAAGTACCTTCATTTTGTCACTCCTGGCTCTCCATACATACATACATAAATACATACAGGACAGCCTCTTTCCTTGTTTTCTACAGTCATTGACTGCAGCGCAGAACAGTGGGTGGACACGCATAGTCATACTCACAGTGAGATGTGACGACATGTGTCGAGATGTGTCGCTCTTCCAAACATTTTTTTCTCGGTAGCAGAATTGTCGTGCTCTCTCTATACTGATAGAGAACAAACATGCTGGCAACAAGATGAAACTTTTTATGCTCTCTGGTTTGAGAGTCACAGTTTAATGACTAAATTAGCGCCTATCTGACCCGAGCGGATTGACGGATGCAGAAAGTAAAATTCAGACTGGATATAAACATCTTGATCCTCACTTACACATGCGCTCTTTGACAGCAAAGGGACAGCAAAGGGGCAACAATTACTGGTATATAAAACTCACCTCAGTCATTACTGTACAGTTGCGTCAAAAATATGAAAACTCCGGAGTTATTTCTGCCTTTTCCTTGTAACTGCCTCTACGAAAGGACATGAAAATGGTAAGAGACTAATCCTCAGTAGCCTAACTGCATTCAAATTTACTGATCGGAGAAATTTAAAATAAAAATCATAAATTGCACTTTCAGCTAAATGTATATACAGTGCTGTAAATCTAAATGTTACGAATGTGAAATTTAAACTTTATAAATCCAGAATATAAAAGATAATAATAATATGGGGGATCTGGATTACTCAGATTATTAGATACGACTGTTAAAGTGAGACTTCTTTCAGCTATTACCGACCTACATTGCCAGAAAGAGGAAGTTTATGATCTTCCACCGTAGTTCTTTTTTGCACCTACGGGTGGTATGATTTCTGTGGACCAAAACGAAGTAAAGTCTGTACTACTTAAATTCACTCACAGTTTAACATTTCTTTTCAACCACAACGAAAACTGTAAGTCAGAAGAAGCAGCATATGTAAGAACAAACTATAACAGCTACTCAGCCACAACTTTAAATATGTTTGATTATATGGTTTCCCAAATTTCTTAGATCTCTTTAGTGTTTTAGGGAGAAAAGAGAGGACAGTGGCTCTTATTAGTGGTTCTTATTAATGATTCTTCTTCTTCTTATTAGTATTATCATTATTAGTTGTTGTAGTATTGGTAGTAGTTATAACAGAAGTATATACAACTGGAGAATTTAACAGTGAATTAAAGAGTTTACTGTATCAGTCCTGTGTATTTCCACTATAGAAAAATCCTTTCTGTTAGAGGAAGGATTAAATGCATCCCTTGGCCAGCGGAAACAAACAAACAAACAAACAAACAAACAAACAAACAAACAAACAAACAAACAAACAAACAAACAAACAAACAAACAAGCAACCAACCCGCTGCACTCAAGTCTGCTGTGTCCTGAGTGAGGGAGAACCACAGACACAAATGTCATATTACATATTTATACCACTGAGGCATGCTGGGTAACCAGTTGACTTATAAAAAAGAAAGAAGTGAAATTACATCAAACTGAAAAACACAAAAAGCATCTTTTTAAGGACCGAAGCAGCTGTAATGCTCTACATTTGCCCCAGATGTGTTGACCTTTTTTTTGAACATTATGAACATTATTCTGTCTCTGGATTTATTTGATTCGACGATTTTGTCAAAGTAACATTGCTGCACTCACTATTATTACTACTCAGTTACATGTTTCTTATATTTTATTATGTTACAGATTAAGTCATTTGTTCATACTTTGTTCTTTCTTTTCAGTCTTCATGTAGGTCAGGTGTGGGGAAAGGCTCGCCTAGCATTTCCTCATTTTAAAGTGCTGATGATGTCACACATGATATTAGCAGGTTGAACCAAGAGGAGGGGTTTCTTTTACTATAGAAATGCTTCCTTTTGTTTGTTTCCAGGTCCGAAGGGATTTGTTGAATCTTGTTTTTTTCCTTAATACAGCCATTTAGTTGGGTAAATGTGCTAATCAGAAGTGTGAGGAGGTTTTTGTCATTTTTAATCAACTATGTAGAGTTTTAGATCACTCAGCCCAAATGAGTGGCGCTGGCCGGACTAATTGAAGGGAAATTGCCGGCCCTATATATAGCCAGTCTCTGCAGATTCAGAAGAGAGAGGAGAGGTAATCTATGTTACCAAACCCATGTACTTTTGAGTTTTGTTTACTGAGTTACTTTGGGGGGAAGTTTTATTAAGTTTCATGTAGGATGGGGTCCGCTGTAAATAAATTGCTCACCTCTGGAAACCCAAAATGTCAGCTGAGTCTGCTCCCCTACCACCTTCCTTGATGTTCGAGTTTGACTACCTCACACTGCTCTTCGAGAGTAGATTTTAAGTTTTTATTCGATTTTGTGAAAATGTTTAAATTATTTTATTTTATTTTTTGGATTTTGTGACAACAAATTGAATCATTATTTTGAACTGTTTTATATTCAAAAACTGTTATTACCTTGGATCTGCGTTTTTACTTTTTAGACATTGGTCCAAGTTGTAGGTCTAATGAGTGACTTGTGTAAACAGAAGTAAAACACGCAATATTAAAAAGTGTAAAATGTGTGATGATTGTGACACACTGACCTGTCAAAACTAAACGAGTCTCGTGGTCATTTCACAAAGTATGACATGAGATCAGTGAATAAATCTTTTTCATATTTATAAACTGTGTTTTTAGAGTAATGGAGGTTACCTACATATGTTTTAGGACTATTAACTTACTTAAACACAAGGATTAAAATATGCTTCATCCTTCAGGGCAGGGAGTTGTCACAGTGGTGGTCCCAGAAGGAAGAGATGCCATCTTACCCTGCTCCCTCAGCACCAAGATGAGCCTTCAACATGAGGTCTTTGACTGGAAGAAAGATGGTCAGAAGGAGGTGTTCCTGTACTCTGCTCGCGACGAATACAATAACGGACGTCCGGGACAAGACGAGCAGTTCAAAGGTCGGGTCTCACATTTCTCAGAAGAGTTGAAGCTTGGTAACGCCTCCATAGTCATCAGAAACACCAAGCTGGTCGACAGTGGAGAATACTCCTGTATTATTCCACATCTTCACCCAAAGCAACAACGTTTCAACATTAAAGTCATCGCTGGTGAGTTTTTCAATTTTGAAAACATCCTGAAAACACGACTAATATTGCTGCTTTACGCACTCCAATAATGTAATAACAGAGTTCTGCATTTATGATGTGACCTGTGAAAAGTTTTAGAAACACAAAAATGGAGAACTATTCCTTTAATGCTGAGGTGGTTCTCACTGTTAGATTGTACAAATGTAACTACAAAGCAAACAGCAGGAGATAAGCTGATGATGCAGAGTGAAAACGTGTTGTTGTTGCCTTTTAGAACGTGTTTTTAAGGACCGATCAGGTGACGTCACAGGTGAGTGATGATGTCATTTATATCTGCGACGTGTGCTGCAGCTCTGCAGGCCTGAGCATCATTTGAGAAGTGTTGATACTGAACAGCGTAAACAGTTCAGTAAATCAGTGTCTGTGATGCTCTGCTGTTAAACACAGATCAGGAGAAATGGTGTCGAACCCTGTTTTTGATCCATGACCCCAGTGTGTGTAAAATGTGAATAAAAATAAAATACCACAACTGAATTAGACTTCATGACAAACATGTTGGTGAAACATCTGGACTGCATGCTTCCCACTTCAGCATCCAGACTCTACAACTACGAAGCCATGTTTTTTTTTTAATAGATCCAGTATGCAGTTTAGGATCTTGGGGAAGTATAAGAGGCGTGTGACTGGACAATATGTTACTCTATTGAGGTCCTTTATCACTGTGACACATGAATTTGAAGCTTTATTCAGAGTTCTGTGTGTAAATGAGTGAATGGTGCACAGCCTCTGGGTGCAGAGTTGTAGCACACAGGCAGATGTAAACATCAGTGACATCGTCAGCCTGTTGATTTCTCCACCTCTGTCTTTACGTCTGAGACGCTGTGGATTACAGTCACATGACAACACTTGCCTGTAACAGCAGTGTACTATAGTACTGTTGTTTACAGCCAAGTGATCTCAGTCTTTATTACATTTGTATTATTTTGGTTTATCTGAGTGTGAGTTAGTTTTTTTATATTGAATAATTTATGTAAAATTTCATGAACTGGTTTTGTTTTAGGAGGAGGCCCCAGAGCAGACCCAGGGCACGCTGGAGAGATTATATGTCTCGGCTGACCTGGGAATGCCTTGGTGTTTCCCCCTGATAAGCTAGAGGAGGTGGCTGCGGAGAGGGAGGTCTGGGCTTCTCTGCTTAGGCTGCTGCCCCCGCAACCCGGCCCCGGATAAAGCGGAAGAAGATGGATGGATGGATGGATGGATGGATGGATGGATGGATGGATGAGAGGACGCTTGGTGAGAAGGTCGGTGTGATTATTCATAAATGGAAGAAATATAAAACGACCATCAATCGGCCTTGTGTCCAGAGCATCATGCAAGATCTTGACTCAAGGGGTTAAATTATCATGAGAAAGGTGGAGGAATTTTACAAAATTACACAGGAGGAGCTTGTTAACCAGAAACACCACTGGTAACACACTACGCTGTATTGGATCCAAATCTTACAACACTCGTTTAAGTGCTTTCACAGTCAAGCTAAAAAGGGTAAACACCAACTAGCCCATTGGGTGGGCTGGATGTGCTTTACAGGTCTACTGCTCTACTGGTCTGCCCAGATCTGGTGTATATGACGGTTAAATCTCCCACGAGGCCTTTTTTGAACCTGTGAGGTGAATCTATTAAGTCACTGTGACTTTCACCTACACCATACCTACAGTTTGTTAATATGGTCACAACAAGTGAGAACAAAGAAAACAAAGAAAACAATCTGGAAGTGTGGGTTGGGTCTTGTATCAACAATTAGGGCACTAAAAGTAATCAAGAATAGTATTCTAAAGTAAGGGCAAGATAAGATAAGATAAGATAAGATAACCTTTATTAGTCCCACACGTGGGAAATTTGTTTTGTCACAGCAGGAAGTGGACAGTGCAAAAGTTATGAGGCAAAAATTAGAATCAAAAATTAGAAGTCTGGAGTTCATCATTATATACCCTATTAATGTGTAGATTTGTGCATCATTACAGCTCATACGACCCTCTTCTTCCTTTGAGAGGTTGCTATTCTCATCACCTGACCAAAAAAACCTCTGAGTCATTCCTCTGACAAGCTGGATTATCAGCCCTGATTACTTTCATACTTACTCAGTTACTACCAGTGTTGGTCAAGTTACTTGAAAAAAGTAATCAGTAACTAATTACCGATTACTTCCCTAAAAAAGAAATCCCGTTACTTTACTGATTACTTATTTTCAAAGATAATTAATTACTTAGTTACTTACTTACTTAGTTACTTAGTTACTTTTTAAAAACACAATTTACAACCTGAATAGGTGATAAAGCGATAGATCTTTCAGCCCAATTCTACTTTTCCTGCATAATCCATCATACAAAATGTAATCCAATGGAAAAAAAAAACTTGTTTTATTAGTTTTAACCTTTTAACTTTATGCATCAAGCAAAAATTTAATTATATGCAAAATTCTCTGACTGGAAGAAATTTGTTTAACATTTAAACTTATTTTCTGCACATTCCAGCACATAATTATTATTTTTTTGTGTGTTTACACTCACTCTTTCAAATAGATGCAAGTAAAACACAGCAGAAAATAAATAACATCAAAGACTAGCAGTCCTGTTGCTCTATTTTCACCGGTAAAGCAGGAGTAGGGTAGGCGGAGGTTTACCCTGGTGCAGGTGTGGCGCAGTGGTCAGTGGAAGAATCCACGAGTTTCTCTATGAGTTTCCCATTACATGGTAGCGCACTCGGTGCTTGCTTAGAAGTTTAGGGTTTTTTTTCGCTGTAAATAGAAGTTTTCTTCCCACGCACAACGGACACTAATGTTTTTGTCACTTTTTATGGAATCAAACTCAAAGTAAGGTCAGTACTTCCACGCTTTAAACGCTGAACGCTCATACTCTCTCCTGCACTCGATATATGATCCACTGTTGATCTGCACACAGCTGTTGTCACGAACGTCGCACTCGCTTATGTCACTGTCATGAAACATTCTCGCAAAAAAAATCACAGTTTTAGTAACGCAGTAACACAGCGTTCCTACGGGAAAGTAACAGTAATCTAATTACCGTTTTTGCAATAGTAATCCCTTACTTTACTCGTTACCTGAAAAAAGTAATCAGATTACAGTAACGCGTTACTGCCCATCTCTGGTTACTTCTTTAAAAACACCTTTGTGCTGGGCCCTTACTTTGATGACCTGGAATGTAAAAGGCCTTAACCATCCAATCAAAAAAAAGAAGATCATGACATTTATCAAATCAAAAAAAGTTGACATTGTCTTTCTTCAAGAGACTCACTTGTCTCCCCAAGAGTCAGATAAACTTTGCCGGGATTGGGTGGGTCAGGTATTTTTTTCGTGTGGCAGCAGTCAGAGTAGGGGTGTCGCAATTTTAATTCATAAGCAGTTACAGTTTAAATGCTCCCGGATGGTTAAGGATGAAGATGGGCGGACATTGCTACTCTTGGCTGAGATTCAAGGCCATAGGATGATTTTAAGCAATGTCTATGCACCAAACATCGACGACCCCACCTTCTTTGGAAACTTGGAATGCAAAATTAGTGATATGGGCGACTACCCAATCCTGATAGCAGGGGACTTCAATTTAGTCATGGATGATATACTGGATCGAAGCACTCCCTCACAGCGACACTCTAGATCAGCTTCGGTCGCTATAAAAATGTGTAGGACCTTGGGCTTGGTGGACGTATGGAGAGTATTCAACCCATCCGCAAGAGATTACACCTTTTACTCTGCCCCCCACAACACTCTGTCAAGAATAGATTATTTTCTTGTGTCAAATTCTATCATGCCCTCAGCAATGTCCTGCTCTATTGGTAGTATACACGTTTCTGACCACGCCCCGGTGCTCCTACATCTGAGCTCATTTGGTACCCCCCCCAAGTCTCCCAGATGGAGGCTAAACTCAAGCCTTTTACATGATCCCAACTTTTTCCACTCCTTGAGAGAGCAGATCAATTCTTATATAGAAATCAACCTCTCTACAGCTCCCAGTGCGGGTGTAGCATGGGAAGCTTTGAAAGCTTTTATTAGAGGGTTCATCATCCAGCATGCCTCATATAGGAAAAGAACTGCTCTGTCCAAGCAGATAGACCTGGAGAGGAAGATTGCCATAGCTGAAGCCGCTTTTAAGGCAGACATGAGCTCGGCAAATCTGACCCACCTGACTAGACTTAAATATGAGTTTAACTCAATTTTGACTCAGAAAATGGAGTTTTCTCTATTTCGGGCTAGGCAGAAATTCTTCGAAGATGGAGATAAACCTGGCAAACTGCTTGCAAGATATATTAAACAAAAAGAAGCTCAGACTATCATAGCAGCAATTAGAGCACAGGATGGCACTATGGTGTCAAAACCCTCTGAAGTGAATGAAGCCTTCAGAGATTTCTATATGCAACTCTACTCCTCAGAAATACAAGCAAACTCTCAGGAAATTAACAGTTTTCTCTCCCCCCTCAACCTCCCAACTCTCTCTAGGACACAGGTGGACTCCCTGGACGCCCCAATTTCAAAGGAAGAGATCTTAAGGGTAATCAAAAATCTCCCAATTGACAAGGCCCCTGGGTTGGATGGGTTTACAGCAGAGTTTTACAGGAACTTTGCAGAGGTGCTCTCCCCTTTACTCCTGCAAATGTTTGAGGAAGCCCTGGATAAGGGCAGCCTGCCACCAACACTGTCAGAGGCACTTATTTCCCTTGTCTTAAAGAAAAACAAAGACCCGCTTGACTGTAAGAGTTACAGGCCAATAAGCTTGATCAATTGTGATTGCAAAATTTTAGCAAAGTTACTAGCAACCAGATTAGATAAGGTCATGACTTACTTAATACACCCCGACCAAGTTGGCTTTATTCGGACTCGCTGCTCTGCCGATAATATTAGACGCCTAATTGATATTATGTGGGCAACCCAGAATAAATCCCCTACGGGGGACTTTTCTCCAGCTATAGCCCTCTCCCTAGATGCAGAGAAAGCATTCGACAGGGTGGAGTGGCGTTTTCTATTTTGTGTAATGGAAGCATTTGGCTTTGGCCCAAAATTCATAAGGTGGGTCAAACTTCTCTACAACAATCCGAGAGCATCAATACTAACGAACCGTATTATATCACAGTCCTTCGACCTCCACAGGGGTACAAGACAGGGCTGCCCACTGAGTCCTCTGCTTTTTGCTTTAGCTTTAGAGCCTCTGGCAGCGACAATACGTAGAGACCCTGATTTTCCAGGTATCCAGGTCCACAATAATAACCACAAATTGATGCTCTATGCTGATGACGCCCTGGTCCTAATATCACAGCCAGAACGATCTCTACCTGCTCTCTTGAGAATTATTAACCAGTTCTCTAATATATCAGGATATAGAGTAAATTGGTCAAAGTCTGAAGCGCTCCCTCTGACAGCCTTCTGCCCCAAAACCCTGTTCCAGCCAGGGGATTTCAGCTGGCCTCAGACTGGTTTTAAATACTTAGGCATTACATTCCCCCGTTTGTTACACAACATAGTCCAGGCTAATTTTGAACCTCTATTGGACAAGTTCAGAACCGACATAATTAGATGGTCCCCTTTGTTCCTCACCCTTTGGGGTAAAGTTAACATCATCAAAATGAATTGTGCTCCAAAATTTAATTACCTCCTACAAACACTCCCGCTAAAAATCCCATCAAAATATTTCCATCAATTTGACAGATTATGCAACCAATTCATATGGAATAACAGACGCCCTAGAATAAAGCTTAAAAAGCTACAGCAACCAGTGGAGTCGGGTGGCCTGGGGGTCCCAAATCTACTATTTTACCATTATGCTTTCAGTCTGAGACACATGGTTCACTGGGCTCTCCCTCCAGAACGAGCCCCCCCATGGCTTAGTCTGGAGAGTACTTTGTGCTCACCACTCCCTCCGATGCACATTTTAACCACCAAGCTCCCACCAGATATACAAACCCACCCCATTCTTTCTTTCCTGCAGACGGTCTGGAAGAAGGTGGCCTTGCTACTAAATTTTAACTCCCACCTTCACACTGAGGCTTCCATATGGCTCAATCCCAAACTCTGCATTAATAAATCGCCGTTTTTCTGGAGACTGTGGGTCCAGAGAGGGATACTTGTTCTCGGAGACCTGTATCAGGGGAGGATTCTCAAGTCCTTCAACGACCTTAAAGCACAGTTTCAGTTGCCACAAAGTCAGTTTTGGAGGTACTTGCAGCTCCGGCACTTATTGCTCAAAACCTTTGGTTCCTCCTCCACACCACCTCCAAATATTGAATATCTCAGCTACATCAAAAAAATCTTTGGGGGGGGTCGTGAAGTCTCTAAATATTACTCAATGCTTGTTACGGGCACGAGTAAAGGACTACCTGCCCTCCGGTTAGCTTGGGAATCTGACCTTGGTGTGGCTTTTACAGATCAGGAATGGACTGCAATGTTGCAGAATAGTAAAAAGGTGTCCAGGGAACTTAGAACGAGACTAATCCAATTCAAATTACTACACCGAATTTACTGGTCGCCACACAGACTGTATAGGGCGAACCTCATTCAGTCCCCTGAATGCTGGAGATGTCAGACTGGGGTAGGCACATTGACCCATATGATTTGGAGCTGTCCTAAAACCCAAATTTTTTGGACTGAGATACATGACTTTATCAAATCAACCATACGATGGGATATTCCTTTTTCACCAAGACTATTTGTGTTGGGAGACCCATCACTCCTTAACTATGCTCCACCTAAGGCTGCTGAGTGGGTACAGACTGCATTGATGCTGGGGCGTAAACTCATTATCTCCCAGTGGAAGGCCCCCTCCACCCCACCTGTCTCTGTATGGCATATTCAACTAGGGAGACTCGCTGCACTAGAACAACTCTCATACAGGCTCCTGAATAAAGTGGAGAGTTTCCATCTGAAGTGGGATCCATATCTGTCCAGAATAAAACGAACAGACTAGACCCTAGAGTGGGATAGTCATTGGAATTCTGAAGAAGCACTCTCAGGGATGTCAGAGTGTGGCTTGCAGTAAGACCCACATAGTCAAAGGCAGGCTGTTTTTGTTTCTTTTGTTTCTTTTTTCCTTTTTTGTTTGTTGTTGTTTTTGTTTTTCTTTCCATGCTTTTGTTTATCTCTTGCTTTGTTTGCCCCCCCCTCATTTTGGTTTGGTATTCTCTACTGTTCTGCTGCTATGCTGATGTTTTTTTTATGCGATGTAATCTGTCTCCGCAGTGGACTGTAGTGTTCTAAAAAGTACAATAAAATATTAATCATAAAAAAAAAAAAAAACACCTTTGTGCTGATTCATAGATTCTTTCCTGTCACATTCTTTTCCCTCCTGAAATTATTATTCAGAGAATTAACACTGGTGTTATTCACTCTCAGTCTGACTAAATCTGCTGCTGCTTATGGACGAATGAGCCTCAAATGAGACAGGTTATTCTTTCCACGCTAAAAAGAAAGAGATAAATGCCCCCTCACCAATATACTGTCGGAAAACCATTTAGACCCTGCTCATTCAGGCACCCCAAGAGTATAACGTACATAGTGTTTCTCTCTGTGTGAGAGAGAGATAGAGAGAGGCAGAAAGCAATTATTTCAGCTCATGTAGCCGCAGCGTAATGGAATAACTTGCCAAATCAAAGCAGATTACGCTTGCGAATCCATGTGATATCAGTTCGTGAATTCAATTTGAGGTGTGTTACACTGTGTGATAATTGCATTTTCTCATTTCTTTTAAATTACATTTGATTGTGATTTCATAAACAGCAAGAGGGATAACTAGGACTGTTTGCTGCAGGAAGAAACATTTATGTAGATCTGGGTTGTCCAAACAGGAAATTAAAACTTAAGACACAACAGCTTCTGACAAATTTTACACATGTTAGAAAGAGGAAAAGAAAAAGGAATCACCAAACTTACATTTACAGGAAATGCTCGATCAAAGTGTAAAACAAGTGATTTTAATCATGGCACCTATTTCCACGTGATTTAACCAAGTACAATAACCCATTTTTGACCATGTCAAACCAACACATTTGGCATTTGGTGGTTTAATGTAATCAGATTACGTTGTATCAACGAAGTATACTTTGTTAGTCAAGGCAATTACTGCTAGTCTTGCTTAATGAACCAATATGGGGGTTGACGATTTCATGGAGGCAAACAATCATTTGCGCTTACATTCATGGGTAATTTAGAATCACCAATTAACCTAACTCTAATTGTGTGAATGCCATTAGGCATTCACACTATAGTGATCCTGTTTCTCTTCAAAGTTTATTCTACCTTATTGTAGTTGCTCAGACCTTTGCTGGTTAACTCCTCCCTCACTTTTCAGCTGATTTTCACCATTCAAACTTTAAACTGTTCTGCGCCTTCTGCTAATGCCTGCTGTATCTTGAGACCAGGAGGCGCAGGTTCGAATCCTATCTGTGCCTCTTGCTGCACATCTTCTCTCCCTGAGTTCTTGACACTCTTCAGTGTAGGCTTTCAAATAAAGCAGTTTTCAGCAGACTTCAACACAGAGTTTTCAGCAGGTAGTTGTCCGTCTTCTGCTTTTTTCAGATTCCACTACACTGCATTCATGCAGGAAATGCAACTTTTTGTAGTTACACACTGCAAACCAGACAGATTGTGGATTTGAACCCTGGCTCTTCTTGCTGGGAGGCAACAGCACCAACCATCACGCCACCACGCTGTCAATCCAGGCTTACCAAAACTGGGAAAGCTATGACTACAAGGCTTGATGCAGAATTTTCTGTACGTTTTTGTCCTTGACAGGTTAAACCACAATAAATAGCGATAGCATAAATGTGGTGTGGGTGTAGTTGTCTGCCTCTTAAAACTCCAGCGATTTTCCTGCTGTTTGACATCTAATGTGATCTTGTGAGTCCAGGTAACTCACATGTGTCAAAGTCAAGCCCCGCGGGCCACATCCGGGCCGGCGTACATTTATATCCAGCCCGCAAGATCATTTTATATATATTTATTATTATTGTTATGCATGGCCTGGCGATATAAGGCGCTAATAAAACACAAACTACAGATCCCATAATGCAGCGCTGCGGCCTCCTTGCCAAATGCTAGGCTAACTGGGAACATTCCCGCATCAATTAGCAAACTTCTGTTACCTAGCCCCTCACAATGGCGAAGAAAAAAGTTGATTCTGAAAACAGAGCCTTTCAGCACCGGCAGCGGGAGGCTGAATTTATGTTTACAGACATTGCTGGTAAACCTGTATCTTATTTGTGGAGCTAATGTGGCTGTAATTAAGGAATTTAATTTAAAACGGCACAAGACAAAACACAAGCTGAAAAACCGAAATGCAGAAACTACAGAAGGTAGGAGAGCTAAAGAAGAATCTGACATTTCAGCAGAGCAAAATCACAAAGTGAAGCTGTTGTGAAAGCAAGTTTTATTGTCAGGACGACAGGAAAATACATTTTTTAAAACGTATTTCAAAGTGTTGAAAGATTGAGCGCTGGTGTTGAGCAGGATGTAGGATCTAGTAAAGATGCAGGAGGAGAAATGTACCAGTCAGTTATCAGCATATTACTGCATCACACACCAGGAAACGCTGTGTGGTAAAGTCCTAAAAATGGAGCATGTAATGTTCACCGTAACGCAAACCGTACATTTTATCTAAACTAAAGGTTTAAATCACCGTCAATTTCAGTCTTTTATGTGGGAAATAGATTCAGAGTTTGCCGACATTCCTTATCATACAGAGGTCCGTTGGCTGAGTTGGGGAAAAGTTCTCAATCGAGTTTTTGAGCTCAGCAAGGAAATCTGTCAGTTCATGGACATGGCATGTATTATGCGGTGAAGGCATTTCAAGTGAAGCTGTCACAAATGCACCAGTGCAACTTGCCTCACTTTCCCTGTTGCCAAGTAATGTTAACATGAAATTATTTAGTTCTTTGTTTGTTTTGCAAGAAAAAATCTTCACCCCCCCCCGCACAGACACATCCTTCAACACCTGGTATTCCCAGACAGTCTCCCATCCAAGTACTAACCAAGTCCAACCCTGCTTAGCTTTGTGAGATCACATCCTTCAACCACACACACAAATTTTTTGTTTTTGGACTCCATTGTGGTTTATTTCACACCTCAAACATTTAGTAAACAATTAAACAAATAAAAGTAAACTGCAATAATTTACAGGTAGCAATAAAATAAACGACTAACTCTTTTACGCTACATCCACACCTACACGGATATTTTTGAAAACGCAGCTGTTTCTATGTGTTTGGGCCTTTCGTCCACACGTAAACAGCGTTTCAAATCACTGAAAACTCAGTTTGTGCGTTTATGTGTGGACGCGGAATACAGACTTCGTCACGCAACATCAAAGGTATGTGCCTTTTTTCACGTCACGCTGTGCGCCACATTGTTTACATGAGATGAATTTCTACAGTGGCTCTGTGCAAAATGAGTTTAAAAACATGATTTGGACAGGGGGAAGAAATTATGGCAGGATCAGCCTGATATTAGCGAGTGCTCCAGATGCAGGGAAATCTAATTATGTCGCACTTGGCACTTGTGCAGGTGAAGCCAAAGGGAAGATATGCTTCACCATATTTTCTAGTCTTTGACTTGGAAGGAAGTTGTTTTGGAAACATATTTGGCGATGCTTCATCTCCTGCTTTGCGTTTGTGTGGGAGCCCTGTCAAAAACCTGTCCATTATGCCAGCAGTGTCCAAGAGTTCCCTGTTTGATTTTTTTCTTTTCATACCACGCCCTCCCTGTAATAGCTCTGCGCCCCCCCCCAGAGGGCGGGCCCCACACTTTGGGAACCTCTGATTTAAGAAATGATGGCAGAGGAAGAAGTAGCTTGAAATGGGTAAGAATTGGCCAGTCACAGTTGGAGGCTGTGTCAGTGCTATGTTGGATTTCTAGAATGGCACAGGGAAGTAGAAACATAAATACTGCAGTATTAACACATCTCCAGGACGAATTAGGAGACAAGATCACCCACCACACACTTCTTATTAGGAGGAAAACTATGAAAAACGTTTTTCATATGGCTATCTGAGGGCTCTGCTCATATACTGAAGGTTTTAGGTGGATTCTGATGATTCTTGGCTCTTTGTTTTCTCCGTTAATCATTTTATTTATTTGATCATATTTTTAAGATTGTTGACTAACCTTCAAACCTTAATCTAACTTGTCTTTACATAAAGACAGCAGATTCATATTAAAATATATATTTATGCCATGAAGGTGTTATGAGCCATCTCATCTGTCAAGCAAAGAAGGAAACAGGATAATTCTCAATCCGTCAAACTATCTAATCCATTCTGCATATATTAATGCGTGTCACTGTTTATCGGGTGAACCGATGTATGAGAAGACAGTGGACTGGTTCACTTGAGAGCTGAGTTATGTCATTATGTTACGAAGATAAAAACAGTGCAGCTTCTTGTCAGCTACCCGCTGAGTTTTCTGTCAGATTTTTCCTGTTTGAGGTGAAATACGGTTACGCTAAACCCTGGGGGGCCCTTCCACCGACACACTCTTTATGACCTCATTCATGGCTGGCGTGTTCGAGCACACATTTTATAGATACCACTCGCCCCACTACTGCTGCTGATTTATTTTTCCATAAAGTGATATGAATATAATGAGTTTATGGAACAGCTTCTTTAGGACAGAGGCTCACCTCAGACACTGACGGGGGTGACTGTTCGGGCGAGGCAGTGGCATTAAATCAGATTTTACTGCTGTTAACCGTTTGAAAATGACAGATTTGCACAGACACGACAAACCTTAAGATGAAGTTTGATGGGATATTTTTCATGGAAGGAACAGCTTCAGTGAAATGTGAACTTAGTCACCGATCCAGGGACTTACGTTTGTCAAACATAGCCTGTTTGGGTGCATGCGTCTCGTTTTGTTCTAAAATCATATATAAAATAGACATTTTTTTTAATGTGAATTTATTGTGTTGTGGGTGTTTTTGATTTTTTTCCCCACTGATTGTTGCTTGACTTTAAAGACTGGCTCTAATGGGAAAAACATGTAAGGGCTGGCATACAGACTGGAATTGTGCAATACAGTTAAATATATTTGGAGAATTGTCTAAATTTGAATTCCACAGCTTCTGTCTAAACAGTGTTTTTATTATTATATCATGCCCTCACCCCAGAATATAAGCTGTTGTCCCCTTACCAACCAGTCCGCAGCCTGAGATTGTCAGGAAGGAAACAACTTGCAAGAGAAAGTCCAGCTTTCTGCATCAATAAACCCTTTCAAGTTATTGTTGAAGACGTATTTTATAAGAATGTGTTTGCAAATTTCTTTTTAAAAATTTTATTCTTAACTTAGATTTTATTCTTAACTATTGAGTTATTCCTGTTGCTGTTTACTTGGTTTGTTTCAATCAACAACTTCTCTCAAGCTGAAAAATTAACTGCAGTTCCTCTAATGGCCACATGAGTATTGGCTCCCAGATACAGGAAGCATTAGACGTGCTTGTAGCTTCAGGTCTGAAAAATGAAACCAATACAGAAGTGTCTTAAACCTGCATTCTATCTAAAGACCACCAGATGGCGATAGCTGTGTTTGCAAAAAGGCTTCCAGTCCTATAGAAGTCTATGTGAAAACAGCTTTCTAACTTGAGCCCTCTAAAGACTTTCCTGATGAGTTTATGGGCTCAGTCATTCATTTTGGGTCAGTGAATTAAAAAGTTACATCTATTTTGTAAATTTTGGCCATACTATGTTTCAAATTGGAGGGCAAACTGCAGTCTCAAAGTGCTTTCTCATTAGCAAACCAGTCAATCATGAATCGATAGTCAAGCATTCAGTGCCACAATCAGACCCAACTCTCCTCTCAAGATGGTGGAACAGCGAAAACGCTCATCTTGAGGCTTCAAAATGGCACTTTAGGTGACGTAACAATGACTATGTCCACCGGTTATACAGTCTACACTCGCAAAATAAGCAATTAGATTATCACTGTGTGCTGTTGTGACGACTGTATGAGAGTTTGTAATTTATTTATTCTTTTTTTTTTTTTTTTTTTAACTTTTCTATTTTGTTAAGGCTCATATTTAGGGGTGTGGTCACTTTGATCGGCAGGTATTTCAAGAGTTGTAGCTAGCTGCTTTCTGCAAAGACCTCACATTCACTAATTCGAGTTACTAAATCATGTTGGTGTTGTTGGCCTCTTCCTAATCATTGTAATTGGCCTTCAGCTCATCCAAAAACTTTTCCTGAAATTTTTGCTGAGTGAAGTCCAGTGCCCTTTTGCTCTGTTATCACTAGCTTAGCACTAGCAAGCAACCGCTGATAGCTAGTGCTAAGGTGGCCAAAAACAGCAAAGCAATGATGCTTCAAAATGCCAAGTCCAGAAATCAGTTGCTGAAGTCATGGTGGCAAAATGCATGTTTGATGTACCATGTTTGATTTTACTCAGTTTTATTCCAGATGCCAGCCTCTGTATTCATGCATGACCACATGCAAAACACTTTGTAATGCTGGGTTTTGATAAGCGCCAAGCTAATAAACTTCCTTTTTTATTATTACTGTCATTCCTGATGACTTCAAACAACATCATGCAAACTGCTAGCAGACTCTGAGAGGGTGAGAAGCAGGGAAATAGAGAAGTTGCCTTCAGTAGTATGTTAGGTGACAGCTGGACAACCCCTGAATGACAAAATAAGAAGGCATGTGTGCGTAGACATGAGTGAAAAGGAGTGTGTCTGATTATCAAGTGGGGGAAGCAAATCCTTTTGTATTCTCCAGCACCACAACCTCCCTCGTGGCATCAGAGGTATCTGAAGAAAAGATAGGGAGCCAAAACAGTGATATATAAAAAAGACTGAAAGACAAAGAATGACAGTGACCGTCGTGATTGAAGCATGCCGCTGACAGGGCGTGGTCACTTAAAGCCAGAGGGAGATAAAGAACAAGATGAAGCTGAAGGAAAGGGGAAGTGAGATAAATAGGGAAACAGAGAGAGAGTCGGCTTGACACTGTGATACAAAGGTGAAGGAGGAGAGAGCGGACGCCACGTGAGAATTCGTAAAAGTAATGAAAAACGAAGAGGGGAATTGAAAGCATGAGAGAGTTGGAGGGGGCGCGAGGAGTGAGGTGTGGAAGAAAGGAAGGAGGGGATGCAAGGAAGAGCGGAGGAGGGAGGGGGAGAGTGTGTGTGTGTGTGTGTGTGTGTGTGTGTGTGTGTGGGGGGGGGGGGGGGTAAAAGGATGAGCTCATTGCAGTCGCTGGGCTGATGGCATGAGGAGGGGAGGGAGGGATGCAGGAGGGGAGGGGTTCCATGCTTGTCTGCGAATCGATAGCCAGCGTCTGAGCACCGCACACACTCACACTCACACACACACTAAACTGCAGACAGCTCTGCCGGCTGAGCCAGCGTCTGCCTACCGCTGTTCTTCCAGCACCCTTACTGCATCCAGAAACAGCTGACAGCATCCTCAGCCTTCAGATCTCCTTTTTTCCTTTTGTCACTAAACTCTAGTGTATGTAAGACTAGAAGCAGCGCAGAAAGCCGGCTGCTTCTCACGTCTGCTGCTTCCCTTCCCTCGACCTCCCTCCACCCTCTCACTCTCTCTCTCTTCCTAGCTCACACACATCCTATCACATCCACACCCACACCCAAGGATACCTCCTTGCTTCCCTCTGCTGTTTCTCTCACGCCGGTCCTCTTTCTCTTTAACCCTCTACACCTGTAAATACGTATTTCTTGTTATTTCCTCAGAGGAAGAGATGCTTGCCTGACCTCTTTTCTTTCTATTCAAACACTTCTGTGGATTCTTTTTTTTTTAATCAATCCCTGCTCTGCCACTTTGTTGCTACCTGTGGAGGTTCTCTGGTTCTACTTCAGCCTGCCGTCTCACAGAGTAAAGCCCCGCAGAGAGGCACCATGCTGGGATTGGATGTGTGTGAGTTTGGCGGTCAGGTGCTGGAGCTGCTCTGGCTAACTATGTGCTACAGAGGTGAGGCGATGAAGAAGTGCACGCGAGCGTGTGTGTGTGTGTCTTTGTGTGTGTGAATTAATGTAACTTCAGTGACTGAAGTTAATGTTGCTGCTAATCAGTTATCGATTTGTGCTGAATTTTCATGATTTAGAGATAAAATCTAATTTCTGTGTGTGTGTTTAAGAGATGTTCATATGTGTATGTGTGTGTGTATCTGTGAGTCTGTGTGCAATTTGTCTCCATTCTTCCGGGTGTGGACATTTTTATGTCTGACATGAAGCGCTGCCAAGACAAGCCAAAGGTGGCAGATCAATAGCTATTGATCACATCTTACAGTATCCTGCGCGTGTCTCTTTGTGTGCATGTGTGTGGCTTGTGTATGCATGCGCATGTCTTTATGTGCATCTGCATGCATGCTGCCAGCTTTTGACATTTTTTGTAAAAATGTGTCTGTTCATTAATGGGAATGGTGAGGGAAAAAGGTGTGTGCGTCAGTGTGTGGGTGTGTGTGCATTTAGAAGGTTACACAGAGTATGCAGGAGTCATATTACACCACCAACGTTCTGCATTACTTTTAACAGCATCTTCTGCATTTGCAAAACTATAATAAATGCAAGATAAAACTGTGCGAGCGTGTCTGTTACACTGCAGTATTGTTGAACCCTGGTGCAGTACCAGATGGTGGTAAAGCGCTGGGGTTTCCCTTCACACAGGTGTGTGTATAAGTGTGTGTTTTATAAGGTTTAGAAAAGAAAAACGAGCATGATTTAAGGACAGAGCCACAGGAGCGGTGAGAGTGAGGTCTCTTAAGTGGAGAAGTAATGTGCTTCAGAGCCAAGAAAGGCACAGATAATCTATTCTATTAACTGTATGAATTTCAAACAGCAGTTTGACGTGATCGTGCCGCTCCAGGTGTGCAGCAGTGTTACAGCTCTCAGCTCTCAGCTTGTTTCTCCTGCAGACTGAATGCTCAGTGCTTCAGTTTCGGGCGGCCTAAAGTTCATCTGCTTTTCATTTCTCGAACTGAAGACAGTTTTTCTCTGTTAATCTACCTTTAATTAGGATTTTCAAAGTAAAATTACTCGCTCATGCTTCCATGCCTTCATTTAGATGCATTCATCATATCATGTCCAATATCCTTAAACATGCTACACTTACTAGTTCCTTACAATCAAAATCTGACTGTGGTAATCTTTGCATCGTTTCTTGTTGAAGATAAATGCAAAAAAAATCTGCACCCTGCATCCTCTGTACATTTTTTTCCCTGTGGATATGACACATCAAATATCGTCATTTGGCCAGGACAGAATTTTGAGGACGTGTAGGAGAATTTGATAGGAACGTGGGAGGTGAAGATAAACGGCAAGACGAAGGAGCAAAATGATAAAGCTAGGATGAATGGGAAGCATATCAGTGGAGTTTGTGGTGGAAAGAGAGCGAAGAAACATAAGAGAGCAAAGAGGGAAGGTGGAAATGGTTAGAGCAGGTGAGGAAGAAACTGGGCAGAAGGAAGATGGGGATTTATTGTATTGGAAAAAAAAATAAACATCACCAGAAAACAAAGAAAGCAGAGGGATACCTTGAGATTGACGTGTTCTGTCAGCAGCTGTTACCTGGAAAGAAAAGGGAGCAGCTCACGATATTTTACAAAGAGTGTTGTGTGTATGTGTGGCAGATACAGAGAGAGACACTGGATGAGTGGGTGAGGCCCAAGTGGCTGAACGCTTTTCCTGAGCTGTCAATCAGCAAACACTGTCTCACACAGCGAGCAGCAGGCCTTGAAAATGCCTCATGGAAATCTCTTTTCTTTTCTAGTCCCTCTGCATTTTATAACCCACGTGATTCCCATGCTTGCTTCCCCCTCTTTTCTCGTTTATACTGTCACTTTTTTCCTTTTTTTCCATCTGAATAGAGCTGATGCTCCATACCTGCCTCCTTCTTCCTTCACGTCTGCCCCTCTTTTTCATCCAAATATTCTTTATTCTCTCTTTAGATTCAACAACATAACTTCCGCGTTTCCCTCCCTAATCCTTCCCCTGTCTTGCCGTCTCTTGCTCACTTCCACCACTCAGGTCTGCATGCACACATGCTGTCAGGTGCCAGATAAGAGATCTAAGAAAACCACTGTATCTAATAATAATAATGTGTATGTGTTAGTCCCCGTAGGGAAATTACTCCTCTGCATTTAACCCATTCACACAGTGAAGCAGTGGGCAGCCACCAATGCAGCGCCCGGCGAGCAGTGTGCTCAGGGTACCTCAGGGTAGCTGTTCAGTGGAGTCGTACCCCGACCTTCGATCATGGGGCAACCACTCTACCTACTGAGCTATCCCTGGTATCTGTTTACGTTCATCATCCCGCCTCCTTTTTTTTGTCCTATTAGTGATAAATGAGGTTTTTATGGGTGAACAGACACATATGAGGGCAATCAAGTCAGTCAATTAGACAACCTGCTGTCTCATCAAGGCTGACAGAGCAGCTGTGGACATATTACTGCGCCTGGGTGTCTGTGTGTGCGTGTGTGCCAAACATTAACAAAAGAGGATGATGATTAAAGGGTGCAGGTTCATTTCCCCAGTCTGCTCATATGACTAAATTTGCGAAAGCCAGTGGATAATCAAGCATAATGATACATTAGCTTGCAAGGTAAAGATGCCATTGCTGTGTTAGCAGTAATACAAGTTGGATTGGGAAGACAGACGCCCTCTCTGCTTTTAAGATTAGGATTCAAACTTTCCTTTTTGATAGAGCGTGTAGTTAGAGCTGGATCAGGTGACCCTGAATCTACCATTAGTTATGTTGCTATAGCTTCAGGCGGCTACTCGACCTGCTATGATGGACGGAACAGTTCTTCTGTAGTCCATATGTGTCCATATACCACAACTACATATTTAACATTTGCCATAATTAACACTATGTTAACATTTGTCTTCTCCCTTTTCTTTTCTCTTCTCTTTCTTTCTCATTCTCTTCATCCCAAACCGGTCGCAGCACATGGCCTCCCTGAGCTGGTTCACAGAGGCTTCTTCCTGTTAAAAGGGAGTTTTTCCTTCCCATTGTCGCCAAGTGCATGCTCATAGTTGGCCATCTGAACGTTGGGATTTCTCTCTTATATTGCAGGATCTTCACCTTACAATATAAAATGCCTTGAGGCAAGTGTCGCTGTGAAGTGATGCTAAATAAATAAAACTGAACTGAACTGAAATAATAATCGTAATTGAACTACATTTAATTATCGCAACAGTAAATATATGGCAAACCTTAGTTTGTGAATTTTCAAGAATACGGAGCTCAGCAGTCCTTCTGCAGTCCTTCTGATGGTCAGCAGGGGGAGACAACAGAGGGAGAGCATCAGTATGACAAAAAGGGGCACCTGAATTTCGACTTTATTTATTAGAGGTTTGTTAAATTTCATTTTTGTTAAATTTATATGCAGTGAGTCAGGGTTTTTTTTGCTGAACAGCACCATGGTGTTATGACCACAAGCGTCTTGGAACTGGAGGATGACACATTGACTTTACTTTCTGGCAAAAGCCAGCGCTGCTCTTTCTTGTTACTTTTTATTTACTTACTAAATTGAATGAGAATTGGATCACAGCCACTAGGGGGATATACTGCCTAATGTCAGAACAAATTGCATTAGTTGATTTCCACATTTATGTTTGGGTTCATTTAGAAGGTATGGTGAAAATGACATTTTCAACCTTTCAGCCTCTTTTGACTTGGCTCACATATAAGGAGGAATTTTCTTGATCCAGCAATCAGCCAATTTTGTCTCATAATAGAGATTTATTACTGATGCTGTCCTGCTTGAGATCTGGGTTTTGACAGAATAAGCGGGTTTACTGAAAAACTTTTGATGGCTGCAGATGGCGATGATATGAAGAAACCCCACATTATGATTGCAGTCAATTTTGATTTAGTTTAGGAAAACAGATGTAAACAATTTAGCATGCATGGTGTTCTTCTAATAACAATAGCACACTTTATAGTTTTTGTCATGAGTAAAAGAGAATTTTCAGAGGTTAAAGGAAGTTGAGCACTTTGCAAACTGCAGGTGAAAATCATACTGAATGATGTCTGCAGTATCATTATGTTATTTCAAAGACGGACTGTCACTCATGAATGTGCCAATATGACCAGCAGCTGGTCTCATTTATTTGTCATCTCAGCTTTTCATCAGCAGGGCAAAACGGGGACAGAGATTACAGTGCTTTGCTGGTTAGCATGATTAAGTGTTACGAGTGTCTCCAGTGTTGATAGGATGTCTGCATCACCCCTCTGAAATCGTAGAGGTGACGGATCAAGTGCAGTCATTTGTGGCAGGAGAGACCACACTCTGCCAGCAGCTCCACAGATGGAAACAAACCCTGCCTGCACAGTCTCCCGATATGCTTTTACAGCCTTTTTCAGTCATATTATAGCTGTTACTGGCTGTGCAGAGGCCTGTAAGCTTCCTTTTTATTTTCAGCTATGTGTGTCTTTTTGTATATAAGTCTGCGTGTGCATCCCAGAGGTCTCGTTATAGTATTAGAACAGAGCAGTGACAGAGTGTCTCAAAGGACTATAGACCCCCCCAGCACATCAACACTGAGGGCACACACGCTCTGTCACAGACGTACATCGAACACACAAAGAAGAATAAGTGTGTTTCTGACACAGTGAACAGTTATCTGGGTTAAGAGATGAGGGGGCAGACAGGAAGCAATTATGCAAACAGACGCAGGAACGTCGTGGACGTGAAACTTTGATTACTCACAATAAGGTTCCTTTTCCATTTACAAGACAATGCTCCATTTGCGATATGTTATTTTAAATAAATATCAAAAGAAGATTTATTTTTTTAACCTGGATTTTCATCCCAGAGCCTCCATTGTGTAGATGAACAGCTCATTTGTCCACAATCCACTCCAGCCTGCAGCTTTTTAAGAATAGCTAAGCTAAAACGAAAAACTGGAAATATTTTATATCGCAGGCCGTATTCAACCCACTTAGATCTTAAGTGGGTCAGACCAGTGAAACTCCCCCTTCTGTCAGTGTAAAGATGTTTTACTACGCATTTAATCGCTCACATATCTTTTTATAAGAAAAAAACGTTTCCACAGTAAGTTTCAGTTTTTCTACATGATAAAGAAATGCTGGTGTAGTAAATGGATGAAATCTGTTAGCACTGTAAGTAACAGATGTGTGGTTTAAAAAAATTCTACTGAGGACTCACTATAAAAATTACACATTTCTACTACATTATTCTACATAGTGAAAAACAGGAACTCTTCTCATGTTATTGTTTATTTACTATTTAGTTACTTTGGTTTAGTATAAATGGCCTTCAAGGAGGTTTTTATTGATAGGAAAAGTTGTAAACCTTATGAAAATGGAATTAAAAGTCAAAAATATTTGCTCTTCTTCACGTTTTCCAAAGCAGTCCAGTGTGATTGGGGTCTTCAGCAGGCCAGTTCTGGCCCTCTGGCCATATGTTTGACATAAATGGAGGTTGCCACATCACCCATTATTAGTTTGGAAGCCCAGAGTTTGGCATCTTGAAACCAGATGTCAGAAACACAAAGTCACTCACAGAGAAACCTGACGCTGTCATGTTAAATCAGCTGAGAAGTAATGTTTCTAATTGTTTTTATTGCTATTAATTTCTGCTAAACCTTTAAAAAATTATCCGAAGTATATCAACTATACTGTAGATTTGGTAGACATGCATCACCAAGGAACCAATGAAAGAACAACTTTAATGCGTGCACTCATGTTTGTGACTCATGCCTCCATTAGTATACATTTCAGCTCTCATGTGTTCAGTCCTCTCTGTATCCTCCTTCCCCTGAAGCCCCCTCTCCTCCGCCAAACAGATTGCTGTGTTGACTTTCACTAAACATGTTGGTTTAGCTGTAAATGCCGGCAGATGTGTCTTGTGATTCTACTTACATATGCAAGGCTTTAATTCTTCCTTTAAACACTATTAAACTTTGAGATTTGACTACTGGGTTTTTGCATTTTAAAAACTGAAATTTGCATTTATTTAAATAAAAACGAAGAAAATAAATAATGACAGAGTGACTTAAGTATCAATTTCTGTTTCTCAGACTGTAGCTAGAGGCACCTAGAAATTCGCATGAATAATAAATACCTACTCTGTGGAATAGCAATAAAGTTCATTTTAGGGGTGATGAGTATCTTTTGTTTCTTTGAAGCACTCTCTTCATCCTTTTTCTAAAAAACAAGACAAAAACAAACTGAAAACATACATTCGATACACCAAAATCTGTGATTTTAATATTTATTTTAAAGGGCTGGTTCTAACTTGTAGCGTTTAGCAGCGAGTATGTTCAGTGAAGCTGACGATAGTTTGGAAAGCAAGTGGGTTAATGATGCAGTTTTATGAGCATCAAAGAAAATCCACCAGTAAATATCACTTCACAGATGGGGGCTGAGACAGTTGGAGGACCACATGGACACACTCTGATTCACACAATATGGGAAGTTTATAGCTCTGCATGTTTAGATTTAATGAAGCTTCTGAATCACTTTTGGACAAAAACAGAGCTTTTCTTTCTGTAAGATTTTTATCTTTAGAAAACTTTGCATCTATGTATTTTGCAGCAATGTCACCATAAGGAACCAGATTAACTGGGACAGATTTAATATAACCTATGTCAAAATGTAACCTGTTCAAACAGAGGAGATATTTTGCTAAGCTTGACAAGTTTCCATCAAATGCTACAACTTCAAAAGGAATCCATGTTAAAACACTCAGGCTGTTTCACTGTGGACTATATCCTGCTTTTTAAAATAAATGGTAATTGATTCAGTTAGTGTGACAGGTCAGCAGTCTGGAGATCAAAGAGGAGCTCTCAGATGTCAGAGAGGAAACTGGTTTAAATAGCAGCTCAGAAACACGTTTGCCCTGCAGTGTGTGTTAATGTACGAGCACGTACACACTCACGTACTGCTTGTACTGCAGGGTTTCATATGTAAATACAGGTGGCTGAATCATTCATGAAGACATGAACCATCCATATATTACATGCCACATGATTTTAAATGTAACTATGCAAGTAAGAGAGATTTTTACCAACAATGTAAAATGATTTACTTAGGTATTGTATTAAAATAAAACACTCTTCAACTAGAAAGTTTGCTTAGTCTCACTGAATGATGATGAAAATCATTGTTTGGGGGTCAGAAATGACTATATTTAGATTAAATATGGACAGCTAAGTTAACTTACCTCAGCTAGTTAGCCAGTTGCATCTATGGTACAAACCGTATGCCAGCTGTGTTTGGCCAGGGCAAGCAAGGCAAGACATACTTGCCTAGTGAATTTAAAAATAGAAATCATTAAAGCGTACTAAAGTGAAAGCAGTCGCTCTCCTTGCATCTCAAAGGTTTGTGCCATAAATCTTCCTTTTTGCATTCATCCTTTAAACTATTGCCATCTTGTGGCACATGCAGCTATTGTCTCTGGAAACAGGTTTAACTCTGCTTGACTTGGAGACAAAGAAATATGTCAGTTTTCTATTAAAGGGAGGACAGCTTTGTCCGGTTGAGCACATGCATTGTGAATAAATCTGTTATCTTTGGTGGGAGACTATTGAGAGACAGTAGTGCTAGATAAGCTGGTCCGGGTTCTGCTGAAAATAAAATCAGTCACTAGTAAAAATTTAAATGAAGAAAAACACATAACCATAATTTTTAATCTGTAAAAGTCATACCACTGTTATATGCTAATAAGTAACTAGATCACACTAGATCATTAAAAGATTGAAGGGTCTGTTAATTAACCAAGCTAAGGTTCATTATTTGTTACATAATTGTATTATTATTATTATTTTTATTTTTATTTTTTTGTGTGTCCCGTTTGGATCTTTAGCCATCAGAATTGTTGTCTTAAGGCCAAGAAAGATGCCAAGCGGATTTATTTTACCAAGTGGATCATCATGGCCTTGCCATATTGGTCCATTTGATTGACCTTTATTATAATTAGGAATTTATTTTATTTTCAGTTGCTACAAACGGGACAGACATGACTGGGGGATAGGACAGGGAGAAAGAATGAAAGAAAGAGAGGGAGAGAAAGAAAACCAAAGGGGAGAAGAGACGGTGAGAAGGGGGGGAAGAAAGAAAACAAACAAACAAACAAACAAACAAAACACCTGGATCACCTGTATGGAGAAAAAAAACAGAAGAGAAAGCAAACAACAAAGAGCAACATAATAAAAAAACGGCACCATCACAATAAACTAGCTAGCAGTAGATAACAGTAGATACTAAATAATAAACGATATTGTGCAGCACGCAAGATAGACAGCGCACAATGTGCTTTGAGGCAGCAGCCAAGAAAGGTGTAGTCCGCGTCTGTGAATACCCGTGTGTACACCTGTGTGCATACCTGTGTGGATCAGCATGCTTGCATTCCAAAGGTTTCTCCATGTAACGATCTGCTAGGGAGTGTGGGGAGCCATAGCCCCGTCCTCCAGGGTATGAAGCAGGTATGGAGGAGATCCAGGCCCCAGATATCCAGAGGCCCCCAGAACACAAGAGACCAAGGAAGACCAACAGAGGGGCAGCCGGGCCACTGTCCCATACATAATTGTATTAAAATACTCCTGTAGGCACAAACACAGACACGAGTTCTAGTTCAGTGAGTCAAATTAGCTTTAAATTAGAGGTGACACAGGTACCGGCTCCACAAGTAGGTCAAAGAGGCCATGTCCCTAATAATGCATATCTTCAGGCCTTAGCACATTTTAAAAGGCAGTGTTATATAAAAAGAACCAAGGTAATTTCATCCAAATCTGGTATTGGACTAGGCTCTGTGCTTGTTTTTTATTCCAAGGTTGGGCATCTTAACATGGGAGTTTGACTTCAGCCTGAAATAGACATTTAAGGAACTGTAGTTTTGAGAACTCCACTTCTGTGTTAGTGTTGGCGACTGTTGCTGTCCTAGTCTATAATGCTTCACAGTATATGCATATTTAATGTTAAAATCCAGGAAAAGCTCTTGGCGGTTTTGGGAAGTAAGAAATTGTACTAATTGATGTTGCCAGTTATTTAAAAGCATGGCAGTTACTCTTGAGTTTGACCTTGTGAGTAAACTTTCTTACGATGAAAAGTGTAATGACTGAATTTTTAGTGGCACATTTAGATAAAATGTTTTGATGTGCCTAAAGTCACCTGTGGTGCTTTGTGGCAGCTGTTTCTAGCCTCATTACAAGCCAATAGGCCAACAGCGGCCTGTGTGTGTAAACTTTATGTTGTTCTCGTCCCTGCGTGGGTTGTCTTTGCAGTTTAATTTTCCTGTCAATATAAACATGACCGGTTCTTTGTCTGTGTGTGTGTGTGTGTGTGTGTGTGTGTGTGTGTGTGTGTCAGGCCTGTGACTGACTGGCTGTCTGTCCACTCATTCAGTGTCAACTGGGATTGCCTCCAGCCCCCTGTGACACTGTTAAAAGGATAAGTGGGTACAGCAAATGGATGGCTTATTACTTACTCGCTTAATTAAACAACGATGACTAACTACAAATGAAGAAATCATGTGTCAAGTCAAGATCATTGCTTTTAGTGCTCCATAACTATTAACATTAGTGTGGTAAGTGATGATAGGGAATTAGCTGTCTAGCAATAACTTAACATGGGTTCAGGAAAAGAATATAACCATTAAACATCTCGTTTTACAAACATATGTGCAGTATTAAAGCTGATTCACGATGGCTCTCTTGCTGTATATATGGTCATATAAAAAAGATGCACTTTAAGGATGATGTCACTGAAAGCAGAGTTGAAAGTGTTGCCATGGTAATAGGTGAAGGCAGCCGTGTTTGGCCCTGACTGGGTGGGGTGCTACTGTAAGTAACAGACACGCATTGAAAGGACAGTGCACAGGTACCGCTCAGTTTGCGTGCATCTCTGTGTTTTGTGTGTAAGCAAGTGCGTTTGTGTACTCCCCCATATCATCCAATTACCTCTACACACAGCTCTGGGGTGATGTACACTGTGTCATCTCATTATGAACAGTAAAAACAGAACCAGAGGTTATTACACGGGGCTGTTACTGGGCACTAAATAGATGTGCGTGGCACAGTTTGTGTGCGTTTTCTCTTCTACATATAATTGGGGTCTAGAGGTATGCATTGTGCATCTGTGTCTCTAACCGTGTTATGTCTCTATGTAAGAAATTATCTTTCTTCTGTCTCAGTATGTTTGTGTGTGTGGGGGGTGGAAGTTAGAAAGAATGTGCTGCTAACTTCAATCATAAAATGTAATTTTTTAAAACAAGAGAGAGAGAGATTTTATTCCAGCATGTCCAATATGACTGATGGGCTGTGATGAAATATAAGCAGCATGAATAAAACGTTTGTCCATTAATGAGAAAATGTTTTATTGTCTTCAAAGCTACATTATTCTTTGTAAAGTGGTTACAAAGGATCAAGGATATCTGTATCAATCTAAAGGGGAAATTAATTTTTTTGTACAATCAGCAGAAATCACATAACCATCAAACAAAATGCAATAAAAAGGCAATGCAACATTAAGAATACAGGGATTCATTCAAAAGACAAATGTCAGCTGGGATGTATAGGTTTTTGAGTATATTTGTATATATTTGCACTTTGCCATATGTTATCTGCAGCCACACAGAGGCAACTTAAATCCTTTGATAAGGAGGGGCTTGTAGAGGTGGACTAAACAGGCACCCAGCAATATGATCAATATTATCAGAATACTTCACTGACTATGCGATATGACTGCGATTGTAATTTAAACCATTTTCTTCAACTCCAAATTATGCCAGTTGCCAATATCTGAGTATCCAATAAAAATGATGCCAGTTCAGTTATTTATTTGCTGCAAAATGAGATCAAATACACCAACACTGTCTCTAAAACCTGTCATTAATTTTGCCATAAGATGAAGTCAGTTTGCTATCAGTCTGTCATTGAATGGGCTCAAGTTCGCCATTAAATGCAGCGTGTTTCTGATTATAGAGCAATTTACTGAAATAAATCATTGAAAATCACCCATCGATTGCTCTCTACATGGACAGAAATTCACATTTAGCTATTACATTTGTACTCAGCAACCTTCCTGCTCTACAGGAACATAACCAGATTATAACCAGCTGGAAGAAAACTGAGCCAATTCCCCCAAGATGTGCTCATTGACAAAGACTCATTCAGACTGATGGCAATAGGTTGGCAATCTGTCTGCATTTATAACTTAGGCAGCAATTATGTGGAAACCTTCAACAATCTCTGAGAGTGACTGCAGTCAGTCCAAATCAAACTGGAACTGTTTGCAAGGTTGCCTCTATCAGGCAACCTGTGCAATCACCTTATGATCAAAAGTAGTTGTTAGTGAGCAACACACTCAATCGCTGGGAAACCCTTTAGTCACAATTAGTAGCAGAACATAAATAAATCCAGTGCGCTCATCAGGCAGTCAGTGTCCTAACCTTGCACAGGCAAGGAAGGTCTTTCAGGGTCACATCTGCAAGTTTGCTGCACATTGTACGTAGCTTGAAGTCTGTTTTTGTTTTTTAGGTTCAGTGACCCGCGACCAAAGAATGTCTCATAAAAGTGCTGTTGACATGAAAAAGAAAAGCTTGTGATAAAAGTATATGCACTAGCAGGCTACAGCATCCACCTGAAGCTCAAAGTCCAGCTTATAATCAGTTCAGACTCCACACATGTATCCTTTATCACCACAGGGGAGGTGGTTATAGGCTTCTTCCTAAAATCCACGATCATCTCCATAGTTTTTGATAAGTCCAAGAAGGACAATTGCACTCCCTACTTAAGAATATGGTACCTGGCTTTCACACTCATTAGTATAGAGCACAAACAAAATCATCAAAAGAACATGTTCCTGTGGTGGTCCAGTGGAGGAAAGAAGATTAGAGAAGATTGGATAAAATGCCATCAACCATCACATGCTATAACCACATATCAAGTCAGGATCAATGATATGAATCCTCACAGGTCTCAAATAGAAATATAAGCTGAAGAAGAATTAAATTAAAAAAGGGTGCAAAGGTTTTTGCACCCTCTAAATGTGCCAGAATCATATTTAGTAGAGTGCCCAATACATCATGAAAATCCTGCCTGACCTACAGGCAAGCTGGAACACATTCAGATTTGTATGCACTGATATAGGAGATTTAAGAACTACAGGCTTGTAGTCATCAGTGACTGACAACAGGCCCGTAATGCCATCGGGGCTTTTCTTGCCCTTCTCAGCCCAGAAAAGTTTCACAACCTGCACACTGCTTTGCCCGGGAGCTACATGAAATCAGTTCATCAGGGCCCATTCTGATGATTCACCTGCATTAACAAGAGAGAAAAAGGGTGTAAAGTGCTTTAGAAACTTTTAAGTTCTGATCATTTTATCACATTCACTAATCTAAAGTTTATACATAAATGTTTATACATAAATGAGCTCAGGGACTTTGTGGTTCCTGTGAAAGTTCTGGGCTTAGTAACTAGTAGCATGATATAGTAGTTGTAAAGGCAAGTTGCCTCTTGTTTGTCAAACAATATTCTGTGTTCGGAGTATTTGTATGTGGAATTTTTTGCCTTCAAACCTAGAGCCTGATTGGGATAATTTAAAAATTTTAAAATTAAACTGAAACGTTGTTATAAATACCTAACTAGCGACAGGCAATCTAGTTTTGTTGTGGGGTGTTGCCTGGTTCATATAACACATGTGTCCCTATGTAAAAATAAACTAAACTTAAAAAAAATTAATTAATTGATATCTAATGTACAAAATTCTACAACCTGTTTTAGACGTTTTGTACATCCCTGTAAATATGAGCCAGTGCTGACAAGCTTTCATGTATGTGGCATTATCTGGTCACATCCTTTCATTTATATAACTATTCCGGCCTGCAAGCATCGCTCTCTGGAGGTGCACATGAGATGGAGATGCTGAAATGAAATTTTGGCTTGCAGAACACATTATCGAATGTCTGTAAATTTCAGTATTGAATCAAAATCCCTGATGAAATCAAACTCCGGATGGATGCAGCCAGCAGACTTATGTGGAGTAAAAGGCATCATATAGCTGACATGAAGCAATCCTGCCTGTGTTGCCTGAGAAATATAACAGAAATATTTACTGCAGAGGAAAGTTGCTGACAGGGTTGTTCTCCTTACTTGCAATTAGATGACTGTCAGGCAGACAGTTATAACTGGCTTCTTGATAGTATACAGGTGCTTGTCAAACCTAAGGTATTTTGTAGGTCGGTAATTAAGGGCTGAGTACGTTTCACATTTGATACCTGTACCAGTACTTGGAATTTAGTACTAATTACTTGTTTATTGGTACTATACTTGTTTTAGAATGATAGAGTGCAAATTTTTGCTTACAAAGTAATTCCATATTGTCTGATAATGTCAGTGATGTTGATGCCATTGTCACAGTGTTTGCGTACAACAGTATTAAATAGTAATCTTAGACAACTATTGCTTACTGTATACTTAGGTTTTAGGCATACTATCTCACATATGGTTAACATGTTTAGCGTAACTAGCATGCTAATAAGAAATTTCAGTGCCGCTAATGTAAAAATGTTAACCACACATATTTCTGATAACAGCTTATTAGACTCCCTGGACAACATGTCAGTGCATGAATAAACATTTCTTCATCATCATGTGCTGTGGGTTCAACTTCTTAAAAGTTGGAAGGAGGCATGCTAACATTAGCTAACATTTGGCTACCAGGTTACCAAATACAATACACCCTTTAGCTTTTATTTATTTTGTACTTGACCAGGCGTTTCTTCAGATTAGATGTGTTGCCATGGACAGCATTGCGTTTTACACTACAAATGTTTCAGAAGTGCTCATCTGTGTCAAGTTTTGAAAATTGTAATCACAACTGAGATTGTGTTTAGCTTGCTACCGCTACCATTGCTCTGTTTGTTTGTTGCTATTCAGTATGTGGATAGCATGTGAACAGTATGCTCTACAATATGAGACAAATAAAAGGCTATATGTAAGCTTGTTTCTGCAACTGAAAGAAGGAAAAACATTTTTCCCCATCCACAAGTAAAAATTTCAACTTACTAATGTAAACTTTCTGGGAAAATGACTTGAAATTAACAAAATAATTTTAACCTCCTAAGACCCGAACTCTTTTATGACATGCATTTTTAATTTCCCTTTGCTATTTGGGGTGATTTGGACCTGATGAATGTAAAAACAAAGAATTACCTGATTTTTTTTTTTTTTTTTTTTTTTTACCTCATTTTTGTTTCTGAGAAAAATGAGATCCAAATAAGAGGCCACTGATTTTAAATTCTGTTAGAACAGTGGCAGTATAATGTCCTCGTAAGTGGATATCAGGCCAAATTTAGACAAAATTTAGACAACCTAAAATGTCACATATGTGGACGCCAGGTCCTAGGAGGTTAAAATCTAATAAGTTAAAATTTTGACATGGCAATGTTTGTTTTTTTTAGTAGCAGAAACAAGCTTCCAAAATAAATGGATGAAATACTCAGCTAGAAAATATATAGCAGCTAGTTTGTGCTAATACGGTCTCTCAATCACACCACCACACAGTACTGACCCACACATACAGTTCTTACACACACACTGGACATTCTGGACATTGTTTTCACTTCATCACTTAAATCACTTTAAGCATATTTGCACTGCAGAAGACATAATGTGGATTGCACAACACTGGACATTATATTCTTCATTTCCAGTTAATACTTGTACAGCTGCTGTTATTGTGTATATATTTATTTATATTTCTTCATACATTCTTATATAGTTCTATATTGTGTATTTTGTTGTACAGTTATTTTATTTTCAACTTTAATTTATATATTTTATCTTATTCTTTCCCAGTTAAATTTACCCTTCATTCTAATTTGTGTTGTACAGTTATTTCCTTTTTAACTTTAATTTATATTTTATTCCTTCCTAGTAAAATTTACTCTTTTTAATTTTTCATATTTATTTCCCTTTTTAATTTTTCATATTTATTTCCTATCTTATTCATAGCCTTTTCCTTTTTTGTTTTCTTTAGGTCACGAGCAGTTGTCCAAGCATTTCACTGCATATTGTACTGTGTATGACTGTGTACGTGACTAATAAAATTTGAATTTGAATTTTTAATCCTGCTAATGTAGTGCAACTGCAAGTAAACACATCTAAACATTAATAGTCCAAAGGTGTGAAGTGTAACAATATTCACTTTTTAAAAACAGCCTTTTTTAGTGTTAATGGTTTAAATATGAAAACAAAACAAAACATGATGATGACAGTGAGTAAGTGGGGGTGGAAATGTACATGATATAAACACTGGTCCCACCCAGCCTGCAAACAGCAAGAAAATGTGCATCTGTAATATGATATTCTTTCTTCTTTCTCAAAGGTCTGATTGCTGAAAAGAATGACTTGCCCATCGAGGAGGAAGATGATGAGCGAAATCTCAACTACAACCCTCCAGCTCAAAAGTCCCTGCAGGAGATTCAGGAGCTGGACAAGGATGATGAAAGTCTGGTGAAGTACAAGCAGACCCTGCTGGGGCCAGAAGCAATGATGGCAGGTTGGTGTGTGTTTATTCTTTGGCCGTGGAAGAGGAAGATTCATGAATCACGCTGGTGCCCAGTCTTACTGCAGCTTTATACTTTAATACTATCCACTTACAACAACAATTTGTGATGCACAAACCTGCACATACACACACACACACTTCCTACGGACCTGCTTGTCTCAGCATCTCTAACCCAGCAGCCAGTGTTATGGCAGCTGATATCAGTACAGCTCTGACTCCCTCACTGCTGTAACTCAGCACCACCTCATCTACAGCTTAGTAGCATTGAATTCTGTAAGAAAGGCTATAATGAGACAATGGAAAAGCAGCAAAGAGAGGGGAGATGACTTTATCTTCGAAGAGAAGCTGTATGCTGAATACCGAAACTATCTCTAAATACAAGCTTGGGACAACATGTTTTTCTAGTGCTTCTAAATGTTAGATACTGTATTTTAAGATGCCTTTTGATACTCCAGCATTAGTGCAATGGCCAGCCTCTGATTACAGATCAAATAAGTGATATCTAATGTGGCCAGCTTGTTCATTTTCCCTGCTACTGTTCATGATGTGGAGCTCAGTCAATCAGGACAAAAAGAAAAGATGAAAACTGAACAAACAAAAGCCAAGCAGGTACTTGAATTCTGCAATAATGGACTGTTTCTCCTCTTCAGACGCCTCTGGTCCTAATGTCAAGGTGACCAGATTGACCCTGCTGTGCGATGACGCACCTGAACCAATTACTATGGACCTGACAGGTACCCAGTGCCTCTGTTTTGTCACTTCTTCACTAAACTACTTTTTCTCTCTAACCTTGTCCAGCTGTGGATACGATATGGTGTTGCTGTTCACTTAAACAGTTTAGTGCTTTGCCCTGAAGCAAGGCATCCCATCCCACTGTGCTGCATTTTTTGTGCAGTAAGACTGCAGTGGGTGTGCCAGTGCTCGAGAGAGGGGAGACAGCTAGATGTTTGCTTAGTGGACATACTCTTTTTTTTTTTCTCCCTGTGGCAAACTAAGGACAGAGAGTGATCTTTCTCATATTTAATTACAGTGTGTGCATGTGTTGAATGGTAATTGTAAGTGTATGTCACTTCCTATAAGAGACATCTGTGTGTGTGTGTGTGTGTGTGTGTGTGTGTGTGTGTGTGTGTGTGTGTGTGTGTGTATTCACAAGTCTGATATGCATGCGCTGTATTTAAGTGCATGCCGGTTTGCTTTCCCACCCTGATGTGAGGATTTCCCTGCCTGTTACAATCACAGTCACTCATACATGCACATTCACACACAGCTAATAAGAAAGGTCACCTGGTTGCTAGGCAATGCTGATTTTGTACTGTGCAGTTCCCACTAATACAAATGCAGAGCGATGAAAAGCATCTAGGAGCACTTGTTTCAGAGTAAAAGGCTCTGCTGGACTGTATGGAGCTTGAAGAGCATGCTATGTTTCCACATCTAAAGTTTTCAAAATGAAAACCATTGGAGTAATCTTGGGCTAAGCTGCCCATTAAAAGAAACACTGCATTACAAAGTGGCAAAGATTTTTAAAGGACACGGCATTGATTATGTACAAGATGTTCAGATAGACTCAGCTATCCAATGACTAAAGCTGTTTAATGTCTACTGTGGCCTTGCAGGAGCTGAATGAAGTGTGGGGCTAAGGTGATGTCATAGTGAGTCATGAGTTTATTTCAGCGTGGGCTGTGGAAACCTTTATGACAACCTGCAGGTGTGGAATATGTATGAGTTTGTCAGGGAAACAGGCTTTAATGAGTGGTAATAACGCAAATTATGGAAAATGCAGGATACTGTGTTTACCAGGTCATAATTCCTGTACTTCTCCATAGAAGTGGAATTCAAACCTCTGGAAATATCTGGAGAACCATTTCAATACAAGTGAAGACTCGGGGAGTAAAGGTTCCTAAAAAATTATTTAATTCAAGCACTGCTCTGAAAGCTTTTGTTACAATAACATTTATGCTCATCATCATAGCAAGCGGACAAAAAAAACCTTAATAACTGATAATGGAGGCCTTGCTTTATTCATTCCATCCCAAATCTGTCGATTTCGAGAACGTTTGCAGATTTGCATAAAAATGTTTATAATGCAAAGATTGAACATATATAATGAATGCTGTGAAATTTTTAGCTTTATATATCAAATACTTTTAAAGTTATATTTGTTTTGAAAAATGGTCCAAAGACCCCCTTTCAATTTTGTTGGTTTTTTTTGCTGTGGAAATGTTTGAACATGTTGCAGTCTTTTATCCTGTCTTCTTTCTCTCACCCCAACCGGTCGCAGCAGATGGCCGTCACTCCCTGATCCTGGTTCATCCGGAGGTTTCTTCCTGTTAAAAGGGAGTTTTTCTTTCCCACTGTCGCCAAAGCGCTTGCTCATAGGGGGTCATGTGATTGTTGGGTTTTTCTCTGTATTATTGTAGGGTCTACCTTACAATATAAAGCGCCTTGAGGCGACTCTTGTTTTGATTTGGCGCTGTATAAACAAAATTGAATTGAATTGAATGAATACCTCAAAACCATCTTCACTGATCTTTCTTGCCATCAAAATGAATCAGGATCTGTAATTTGGGACAAATGCATCAAAAAATGTCTGATAACTGGCTAGTTAATAATATATTAATATAATATAGTCCAGCACTAATAAAAAAAAGTCACTCAATGACAATAATTCGGAATCATGCTTATTTCAGTTTCACAGCACTGTAAAATAAACCACTTGGAATATTTTTCAAGATCAAAGTTACAACAATAGAAAAAAAGACATTTTCATTCAACTTCCACGCTGGATTGAGTAAATATGACAAACTGTACTATAAAAAAAAAAAATTTCCGTTCATAATGTAAAACCCGGGTCATTTTATCTCCATCTGTGTAAACTTTGGACAAACGTTGGATGATTGCTGTGGAATTTTAGCATTATATAACCTTTTCTTTATCTTTGTGACTAAGAATTTCATGGTAAAATTTCATTTTTCCACATGCTTTTGTTATTGTGAAATGTAACTATATACCAGAAATGAGTTCAAATATGGCATTTGAGTGCACACTGCTGGATTGAAAAAAATCTTTGAACTATCCAACACTTCAACATTTTTTAATGTACCAAATGACTGATTCTGATTCATTTTGATAGTAAGGAGGACCAGTGGATATATCAGTATTTAATCTTTGAGATATTCATGTTCATGTTTTGAACTAAAAAGAAGAAGAGAGATTGGCGAAAGCATGACTCTACAGAGTAGCTGCAGTATAATAACACTATAAGCCATGCTGGTATCATGTTGCAGTCAGATAGCTAAAACCACTTCAGTGGATGCATTAGAGATCCCATTTTGCACTCTAGGCTGTGTTTGTATACGCACGCGCGCGCGTGTGTGTGTCTGTGTGTGTATATGTGTGTGTGTGTGTGTATTGATGTTACAGAAATGGAGAGGGTTGGAAAAAATGTAGGGTGATATTGCACAATAGTAGAGTTTACTGACCTGACAGTGTGTGGGGAGAAGAGAAAGCAGACACTCAGCCTGACTGCACGCTTGACTGGTCATCCCATCAGGGACCTTTCACTTTTGGCAAGGTTACTTGGGTCCACATCCTAACCTTAACATCTGAAATCATAGCCGTCCCTTCATTCACCCAGAGGGTGTGAAATTTATCTCGTATATCAAAGTACCCAGTCTCTGTCACAACAACAAGGTGGGTGGAAAGCAGACTTTGCTCTGTGGTCCAGTTACATTATGTAATATATTATTCTATTCTAACAGGATCATATACAGTCATGTGAAAACTCTTTTTCATCTTTTTCAAAATCCTGTAGGAGAATGTCTGGCCTTCTGTTCATGTCCTAAGGCTAAAAAAAAACCCAAAACAAAATGAAGATCTTTGAGCATCCCAGTCAGCGTTAGGATTCTAATCTGACTGAGATGCTTTGGCATGACCTTCATGTTCAAAAACCCTCCAATGTGTCTTAATTAAAACAATTCTGCAAAGAAGAGTGGGCCAAAATTCCTCCACAGTGATTTGAAAGACTCATTGGCTTCTATCAGAAACACTTGATTACAGTTCTCCCTGTTAGGGGTGGCAAAACCAGTTATTAGGTTTAGGGGGCAATCGCTTTATCACACAGGGCCATGTAGGTTTGGATAACTTTTTCCTTCAATAAATGAATCCATTATTTAAAAACTGCATTTTGCATTGATGCTGGTTATCTTTGTGTGACGAAATGAAACATGTATATGTGACAAAAATGCAAAAAAGTAAAAAATCAGGAAGGGGAAGGGCTTTAGGTAAAACTGGCCTGTGTATTGAACATTGATTTTGTTTAATCACAACTAAATGAAAGGAATAATATAAATCAAAGAACGTGAATTGAAAACCACGTTCTTGCTCACATGCACTTATTTAATGTTTCTTATTTTGAATAAACCATCTTCTACTTATCCTGCCAGTCATCAACATCTCTTTACTGTTGCCATCCATTTCAGTTTTAATTGAATGACACTTCTTTGTATTTTTTTTTTTCGTCATTTCTAATTAGTTGAGTGAGCCTGGGTGTTAATGCACTGAAACACAAGAAATGCAATTGTTTCTGCACAAAAATAGCTTTTTAAGGGTTTTTTTTGTCTCAGTGGAAATAGCAGCAAGACTATCAGGTATATAGATAGAGATTTTTTTTTCCTGTGAAAAGTATAATGTTTAATAATAAATATCTTATAACCAAGTAGAAAAGTCTAACTTAAAGCTCTAATATATTGTATACCACATATTGCACTCTGTGTGGCCACACTGCACAAAGCAATATCCGTGACTTTGACATTTGGTGCTTTGGTGTCCTAAATGCAAGCACTGGCTTTGTTAAACTTTCATGTTCCCGGGGTTGTTTTGCTGAGCGTGCATGCTGCTGCGCATTTATTCAGACACACACTCGACACCAAGCAGCCTCTGCAACATTTATTATATTCTGTGTGTCTTATGTCAGTGATACTTCAAGGGTATATCCTTTATGTGTAATGCATATAATAAAGTCGACTGAGAGTGAACAGAAAACATGATGATTTATTCAAAAGAACTGGATGCTAGCCTGAATATTTTACCTCAGCTGTTTGAGCGTCAGAGGATGAAACAGAGGTGAAAGAGGATGAGCACTTTTACCACAAGCTGGTGTCTAATGTCCGAATGTTTGCTCTGCAACGTGTTACTGATTCGTTTTTCTGTGATTTGAGTGCTCCACAATTATCATATTGTCACATCTTATACTTATCATATCTATTAGCTAAGTAGCTGGCTCCTTATTTCTGAAGGGATGACTCGTTTACACCCTATATGACACAACCCCACCCCCCCATTTATCCAAGCTGGGGGCCAGCACAAGGAGGGTCCTAGCTTGTGAACCTGTGAAGCTGAGATTGTGTCTCTTTCTGGTCTTGAACTGCAGATGTTTTGCGTTTAAGATGAAGATGTTCGCCACATTGGCTTGAAAAGGTGCCAGGGCAAAAATGCAATTCTTAATAACAACATTTCAGGCCCCTACTGTCATTAGCTTGCTAATAAAAATGCTTTAAGGGATGAAGGTAAAACATTTTTAGACATTTTTTATAGCACTGCTTGATGTCAAATCCAATTTCACCCAGTAAATAGCAGGCACTGAATGAAATTTAGGCCATTTATTTTAAAACAAACACACTAAAAAAAAAAAAAATTATATATATTATTATAATCTTTGGCCGCCATAAATAAAATGTTAATTTTCGTAATCCATCACTTTGTATTAACCTGGGTTACACTCCTCCACAGAGAAGCAGGAATTCACCATAAAAAGTGGTTTTCTAGATAATGCAGTTTTAAAATAACTGGAAAAAAACATCTAAAATGAATGATGAGGTGGGAAGTGTTTGATGAACTGACCCATTCAGAATAACCTTTGCTGCTAATGATAAACGAACCCTGGACTACACACAGAGGCATAATTGTGTAGGCAGTGTTAACAGATAGTGGTGTAATCAGTCAATTATAGCCCTGACTGACATGTATCAACAACCACTGGGTGGATGTTTCTCAAGTCAGCCCAGTGTGATCCTTTGACTCTTATGCAGCACCAGCATCGGGTCAAAATCATAACTTATGCAGCTGTTTTGACATTTTTCTCGCTGCTGTGCCGCTACACATCCGCCCAGCTGTTAACTACTAATGACTGCTTTGTATACGGCTGGTGAGTTTAATGTGCGCTAATGCATCATATTTAATATGAAGTGTGCATGAATTTTAAATGAATAACTAGTCTGAAGAATGTGACACAAGCACGTGTAGCTGTTAGATTAATGGAGTGGAATAAAAAAAGTAGAAGGCTTCTCTATAGTATGATGCTCATGTAGCACTGCTGTAATATCCATGTATTATTATTATTAAATAAAAGATATAGATATGATTAACCCTGCTACAGAATATAATTCTATAATTGACCTTTGAATTAGGTCAGCAACCAGAATGACTACTTAAAACTGACTAGACAAAGAAAATTACAAATTTGTGATTTTGTGGCATAAAAAATAACAAGCAGTGATCGCCATTGGTGCAATATGTGCAAAGTGTAAGGTTTAGGCTTGTGTGTGTGTGTGTGTGTATCCTTGCATGCATACTTGCTGGTGTTCATACCTGCTTGTGTTTTTTTTGCAAGAGAGAAGGGGGGGAGAACAGGTAGACAGCTTTCCACATTGACCTATTTTCTCAGTCAGACGCTCCCAAGGGTGGCCAGCTTCTTTTCTCTTCTCTCTGTCTCCTGAGACGAGAGTAGGGAGAGGAAGGAGGTGCACAGGAAGGTAGAAAGGAGGTTATATGAGAGGGAGGGTTACAGGCTGCAGTTCAGAGAGGGAGATGAGTCCAAAGAAATGAGACAGAAATAGAGATGGAGAAGCTACCGAGGTAAATGGCATGTTTGGTTTTTATCTGATGACTTTATCTCGCAGCAACAAGAAGCTCCCAAACCACAAGGGGATGTGCAGATTGTCAAAATTAAGACATAACCACATACTGTAGGAACAGTTAGGCGTTTATATTTATTTATTTATTGCGAATTTAAATGTACATCTACGTGGATTTTTAAGATGTCTTGCTTTGATTCTCTGACTGCCTCACTTCTTCCTCGCATCATATCACTGCTATCTGTTTTTTTTATTTGCCCCATTCTTCTATCTCTCCTTCATCTCCTCCTCCTTTGCTTCCTCTTTTGTTTCTCTTTGTCCATTAGGAAGCACTCAGGACTGATGGTTTGGTTTAAATTGACATATAAAGTGATTAGGCAGTGGATGCATTTCTGATTGCTCTGTGCTTTTTCAATGGGCCAGGATGCTTTGCCACCACTGCAGTATGAACTCATTCAACCACACCACACAACTGAGACACTTTTACTATACAAAGAAACCATACTGGTTTTACCCAGTAACAATAAATAACCAGTATGTCAGAGTTCCTTTAAAGGTACAGTCAGCAATTTTTTTCAGGTTATTTCATAATTTAAAAAACACAGTACATAAATTAGTCATCCTCCAGTCAACCTACAACTGACAGGTTATACAATACCAGCCAGTTATACAGTAAGCTAACAATATGCCTGATAATATTTGGATAGAGCGTCCTTAAAATCGCACTTTCTCCTTGATTATATTCTCACATCCTATAATAGTTTATTCACTAAGCATCAGAGTCCAACAAAGTTATATCGACTTCCAAGAAAGTTTCATTAATACCAGCTAGCAGCAGGTAACAGATGCTAACAGAGGCTAACATATGCTAACAGAGGCTAATTGTTTTAAGTCACTTCTTAAAATCCACTTGTTTTGATTGGCCACAGTGTTTGACTGAGAGTTGTTTTTGTATTGTATAATGTATAATGTTAAGTACTATTCTAAAGTGCTTTATAACTAAAAGTTAGCTTGGTTTGGCTAACTATGGCAAAAACAGCAGCACCTGCTGACAGAAAAGTTCTCAACAACTCACCTCAATATTATTGTCATTTGTCAGAAGTGAGCTGCGCTGACTCTTTGACTTCTTTCACAAACTTTTACAGCATCCTCCCAAATAAACAGACATAGACGCTTCTAGCACTGATAGCTGAGGTAAACGGTGGACTGACAGCCTTTCACAGATAGTGGCAAAACTTAGCTTTGCTAAATACACTCAGAGATTTTATGGTGACTCTGGGGTTATAGTGTTAAATATTGCAAAATCATTAATGGATTATATATGTGTTTTTTATTCCATGATTTATTAAAATATGTTGAAATATAGCATGTAAAAAAAGTAGCGAAGCACTCTAACCAGCTGTGTCCGTGATGGGGCACATCTTTTTGGTTTTGGCTGCCAAAAACATGTTTGTCCTACATCAGCTACCATAGCTAGGATTATGTGCTTTAATTGGGAGGGACAATCTGCAATCTACTAACATCTCAAGGGGAAAATGTTATGCACTATAACTTTAAGCACATTTTCTTTTTAAATTTACTCATTCCGATTTAGCAGAAAACATGAGAAGACAATTCTGGGAATTCACTGGCATCCCTCTTTAAACAATTATATCATGGTGGTCATATTATGGTGCAATTCTCCAGTTGCTGTGTAAGTCAGTAAGCTACATTTCTGGATATGTAAGAAGCAATAAGAGGGTGACCCTTCTAGTCATTTTACATGTGGAGTGAGTGATGTCATACATGTCATGTGGTCCATTAGGGATGTTTTATTGTTTCTTTGTTGTTGATTGTGCAGGAGACCTGATCGCTCTGAAGGAGAAGAGCTTCTCCTTACAGGAGGGAGTGAAATACAGACTAAAGATACACTTCAAGGTAAGTTGGAAAGATACAGTCGCACAGGATATATTAAGGATGGCGAGCCTTAGTGTGGGTTACTGTGTGTGTGTGTGTGTGTGTGTGTGTGTGTGTGTGTGTGTGTGTGTGTGTGTGTGTGAGAGAGAGGGGTGGAAACAAACAGATGGGAAGGTATCTACTGGAAGTGATTAAGAGGTGGAAAGGGAGACACAGTGCTGAGTAAGCCACCACGTGCTATAAAATCAAACCACCAAAATCAAAGCAGACCATTATCTTTTTTTAATGGGCTTTTTCAGTGCTGCTTAATTTTATAGTGCTTGTAAAGCTTCATGCTGGAGATGAAACCCTTTTAATGCTGTGGAAATAAGACTCGGTGGGAGTTTTCACGTTATCAGCTGTCTTTGTTACGTGAACACTGAGAGGCCAAGGGCAGAACTGCAGAATATGGCAGTTTGCACCAAGACGTTTTTATACAGCCAGCTCACTGGAAGAGTCTGTCCATCTTGATTCTTTGCTGGCAGTGGATTAGAGGTCACTTAGGTGGAGCCATTGGAGGAGCACACTCAAGGTTGTGATCCACTCTGACACACTGAGGCTCAAAGGAAGGATACACACAATAATTTCTCAGGGAAGATTTGTCAGTTTCTTTTTCTCCGGAGCCCTTTCATTAGCTTCCTTTCTGTCACTGCACTGTGCTACACATTTAATGCTTTCGGGGGATTTTCCACTTCAACAAACTCTTCCAGTTTCATGTTTTTTTTCTGGGCTTTTATCTCTCTTGAACTATTTTCTCTTCTAACTGCATTAGCTGAATGTTCCTCTTTGTGGAAGCCCATTATGGTTTACCCAGACATATATGACACTAACAGCTCCATTTTCATATGTTTCCATCATATAAACCACATTTGAAGACATGCATCAGTCTCATAGTGACCTCTCCTCAGTTTTACTCTAATGCACAAAGACTATCAATACATATTGTAAGTCTTTTTGATTTATAATTTGTCTTTGCAAAGGGACAAGGTATCTGTCAGCCACAGTACAGGATACAGTGAGAACACTGTGTTCAAAGGATATCGTGCACAACTGACTACATCTCGTACTGTAAAATTATAAGGAGACAGAAACAGGTAGGGTAATTTTCCACAGCTGTCACTTCTCACACTGTGGGAAATTGTCCACTTCAGTAGCTTTTGTACTACTGGAAGTCCTCTGTGTGGTTTAGTGGAGGCAGCACACATAACCAAAATATTCTCCCACTGGCGCCTTCACACAGGTTTTGTGCTAGATAGCCGGCAGGCTAAGTTCGGAGTTGTGGTGTATGTGTGAAAGTGACTTTAATGATTGTGTTGATGTTGTAAATTCCCCTGAAAGGATAACGTTGCTATAAATGCTGCAAATGAACATTAAATTTTTATTTGAATGTGTTTCCGTATTGCCAAGTGCATGCAGAACTTTTTTTCTACACTGAACAAAAATATAAACGCAACACTTTTGTTTTTGCTCCCATTCCCCATGGGATGGACGTAGAGACCTAAAATTCATTCCAGATACACAATATAACCATCCCTCCCAAACAGTGGTCACAAATCAGTCCAAATGTGTGGTAGTGGGCACATCTGCTATATTGAGATAATCCATCCCACCTCACAGGTGTGCCACATCAGGATGCTGATCTGACATCATGAGTAGTGCACAGGTGTACCTCAGACTGCCCACAACAAAAGGCCACCCTGGAATGTGCAGTTTTGTCTCACAGCAAAATGCCACAGATGCCACAAGCAATGAGGGAGCGTGCAATTGGCATGCTGACAGCAGGAATGTCAACCAGATCTGTCGCCCGTGCATTGAATGTTCATTTCTCAACCATAAGCCGTCTCCACAGGCGTTTCAAAGAATATGGCAGCACATCCAACCGGCCTCACAACCGCAGACCTCGTGTAACCACACCAGCCCAGGACCTCCACATCCAGCAGGTTCACCTCCAAGATTGTCTGAGACCAGCCACCCAGACAGCTGCTGGAACAATTGGTTTGCACAACCAAACAATTTCTGCACAAACTGTCAGAAACCGTCTCAGGGACGCTCAACTGCATGCCCGTCGTCCTCATCGGGGTCTTGACCTGACTCCAGCTCGTCGCCGTAACAGACTTGTGTGGGCAAATGCTCACATTCGATGGCGTCTGGCACGTTGGAGAGGTGTGCGCTTCACGGATGAATCGTGGTTCACATTGTTCAGGGCAGATGGCAGCTGAGAATGTCCCAGTTCTTGCATGGCCAGCATACTCACCGGACATGTCACCCATTGAGCATGTTCGGGATGTGCTTGACCGGCGTATACGACAGCGTGTACCAGTTCCCACGAATATCCAACAACCTCGCACAGCCATTGAAGTGGAGTGGACCAACATTCCACAGGCCACAATTGACAATCTGATAGACTCCATGCGACGATGTGTTGCACTGCATGAGGCAAATGGTGGTCACACCAGATACTGACCGGTTCTGGGTCCCCAGACCCCCAATAGCGCAAAAAACTGCACATTCCAGGGTGGCCTTTTGTTGTGGGCAGTCTGAGGTATACCTGTGCACTACTCATGATGTCAGATCAGCATCCTGATGTGGCACACCTGTGAGGTGGGATGGATTATCTCAATATAGCAGATGTGCCCACTACCACACATTTGGACTGATTTGTGACCACTGTTTGGGAGGGATGGTTATATTGTGTATCTGGAATGAATTTTAGGTCTCTACGTCCATCCCATGGGGAATGGGAGCAAAAACAAAAGTGTTGCGTTTATATTTTTGTTCAGTGTATATGTAAATGTAAAGAAAAAAGTAAATATCTAGTTAGTTATGTTTGCTCATCATGACACCAGTAACAACCCAAATTCCTCCTAGTTTATTTGTTATATTAATAAGCCTGATGATAGCAGTGATTTAATTCAATTCCTTTCCTCTGTCTCTTTTAATAATGTTCCTTTAATCATTCAAATGCTACCCCGCCCAGCCTCCACACTCTCCTCTCCTCTTCCCAGCATCATCATCCTTTCCTGCCTTTCTCTTGCCTCACTTCCCTGTTCTCTTCTTTTTCACTTCATGCTCTGCCATCCACACTTCCTCACACCTCTAATCTCTTCCTTCTTTTCTCTGTTACAAATAAACCCCTCAACGTTTAGCTGTCACATTCACAATAAACACCTGAGGTGATGAAAATGTTTTTGAAACCAAGTGAATTCCCCAGAGGGTAACTTCATTAATTATTTGCCACAGAAATAAGAAAAGGTCAGAACTCAATTGTAGTTTAGCTGAACTTCCCTTGAGTCAGTAGGGATAGTAGTTTATCGCATTTTTAAAATTCGGTGGAGCTGATTGTAAGACAACCAGGAGCCAGCTCATCTATAACCCTGCATAGGTCTCATTGTCTGAGAGTGCGGGGAATACTATTGACCTGGAGATGAAAGCTAAACATTGCTGTTATGATACAGAAGTAATTTGAATGAATCACCAGAAGCGAGTCACCCTATCACCTGGATCTTTATTGAAAAGCAAAGAGTAAGTAAGCCTAGAAAATAGGTCAGTGTATGTCTAAGTGTGAATGTGTGGAAGTACTGGGCTTGAGGAAGGACCCAAGAGACCTTGCCCTGAAGGAAAAGGTAGAGGTGGGTAGAATAGCCAAACAGCTCAGGGAATGAGCAGCTCAGCTGTGCTGCGAGGACACCTGCTGGGCAAAGATTATCACTGCAGTTTGCTGTTACATTTAACGATGGTTTACTTCATTGATTGAATGTTTAAGGTCCCACAGACCTTATGTGTGTGTAAGGGTATGTGTAGAAATAATGACAATCCCAGAATTTCTCTCTTTTTTCCTTGAGACTAGTATTTTTTTCTCACCTCATTAAAATGTAACGAATAAAGTGAAACTTATAACCCATTTTGTGAAATGGATAAAATACAAGCTAATCAACACAAATCTGCTTAAAAAAAACTACTTATGGGCTACTTATGAAAAAAATTATTTAATTTGCCAAAAGGATGCTGGATAGCAGTAAATATCCAGTAGCAGAAGCACTGTAATGATGGATGTATTGACTGAGGAAGGATGCTGCTACATATTACACGAAGCTGTTTTTTCCAGCTGTGGTCTCATCTGAATAAAAGGTAATTGTGTTTTAAGGCACTTTGCATAGTGAGTGATGAGCAATTGTAGTATCTCTGTTTGTGTCCCATGTTAGAAGATCTGGACTAAATTAGTCCACATAAGATTACAAATCTCAGATATGTACATTTTGTTTACGTGTCTGGTATTTTTTCTTTAATTACTTCATTTTCCTTTTGTAAAATACATAAAAAAACACATAAAAATGTGTTTCCATTAATGTAGCAAAGATATCCTTAAGGTTGTGTGGAGATTTCTTTTTTACATCGGTTTATGCTGCATTATGCATTATGTGAATTAGACACTCTCACTTACCTTTTGCTCACTGAGTCAGTGTGAACTGATTTCTTTTTTGGGGGTGGGGGCAGCCTGGAAAGAGGAAATCACAAATTAATGAACATGTTTGAAACGATGTGTGTCTGCAGGTGAACAGAGAAATCGTTTCTGGCCTGAAGTACCGTCAAGTGACCTACAGAAAAGGAGTGAGAAGTAAGTTCAGTCATGAAAAAAAGTGCTGGAACACACGTCTTAACCTTTGAATCCAAGTTAAGAGGTGGATCCTATTGCCACAGGTGTGTAAAATCAAGCATCTAGCCATGCAGTCTGCCTTTACAAACATTTCTGAAAAATGGGTAATTCTAAAGGGCTCACTTAATTCAAGCATGGTGCACCAAGTCAGTTCATTAAATTCTATCCCTCCTAAATATGTGACGATCATCTAAAGTGGTATTATTGCAAAGTGGAACCATTAAGTAACCATAGCAACTCAGCCACAAAGTGTCAGACTATGTAGAGTTAACGATGGGGGTAACCAACACGCTGATGACTCAGCGACTGCAGAGATCCAAACCTCCCCGGGCATTAACATCAGCACAAAAACTTTGTGCAGGGAGCTTCATGGCTGAGCAGCTTCTGCATATTGTCCATATATTGTGTTTGAATGCAACTAAACATCCATCAACAAAGACACTGAACATCAGTCAGTGAAATGGACTTGTGTTTCTATTTTTTATGAACAAAATATTGTATGTCACATACATATTGTACAAAAATAAAAGTACAGAAGGGTGAAAATGGCACCTTTGAAATGTTTGCACTGAATGCACAGATAGATTGTTAGAATCAGAGAAAAGGTTGTTAGAGAGCTACATGCTCTGTTTGCGTCTCTTCACAGTGAACAAGGCGGTGTACATGGTAGGAAGTTACGGCCCACGCGCAGGGGAGCAGGAGTTTCTTTGCCCGATCGATGAGGCAACTAAAGGCGTGATGTCCCGTGGCCAGTATCAGATCAAGTCCTGCTTCACTGATGATGACAAGAACGTCTACTTATCCTGGGAGTGGAACCTCAATATCAGCAAGGACTGGAATTAATCGATTGGGAGTGTGTGTGTGTGTGTGTGAGAGAGAGAGAGAGAGAGAGAGAGAGAGAGAGAGAGTGTGTGTGTGTGTGTGTGTGTGTGTGTGTGTGAGAGAGAGAGAGAGAGAGAGAGAGAGAGAGAGTCTGTGTGTGTGTTAGAGAGAGAGTAATAATTCTGCTCTCTTTCCTTCTTTCACGTCTATTCTTCATCCCCTCTTGTCTCTGTCATCTTCCGCCACATTTCATGAGAGCTACCTTGCAGTGGCCAAAACAAGAAGTTTTCTAACTCTCCTCTTCCACCTTTTCCCTCCTTTTCTGTTTAGTGCACTACACGCAGGCCTCCAGAAAACCACGAGTGACTGAGACTTTTAGAAAAAAGAATGCCCTCTTTCTCTGCTATTGTTCAGAGTTAACCACATGCTGAAATCTCCCTTTCCGCTTGCTTTCAGTTCCTTCCTCATGGCGTGTGTAGGCAAGTAATGAAAGGGTGTTTAATCCGTTCAAGGCACAAATCCAATAAAATATAAACATGGCAAAATCATTTTTATAGCTGAAGGGAAACAAACTCCAGAGACTGCTGTTGTGTCCAGTAAGTAAGGTGGATTTATTCTTTTTTATTTTATCATTATAGAGTTAACTGGGACAAGATGTCCTGAACAGCTTGCAGCAAACATTAGAACAGGTTTTCTTTTATAGCAACATCACAACAACAGTCGCCTCTAAGTGCTTTATAGTGTAAGGTAAAGACACTACAATATTAGAAAGAAAATCACACCAATTAAACAACCCCTATGAGCAAGCACTTGGCCACAGTGGGGAAGAAGAAACTCACTTTTAACAGGAAGAAACCTCCCGCAGAACCAGCAGGAGAGATTTCGGATTCACACATCAGAGCATTTCAGGTTTAAAAAGCAGAGATACAGACAAAAGAAGATGAGAGGGGCAGGCACATGCCGGTGACAGGAAAGGTTGTTTGGTCCATTCACAGAGTGAACTCGGCAGCAGGGACAGCTCATCGAGGCAATTAAGCACCAGATTAGCTGAAAAAACCTCAAAGTCACAAAGTGCACCTGTGGTACACTTTCCTCCTTAAAATTAGGGAGACTTACACTTCAAGATTGTATCTCACATTTCTGCTGCAAATGGTTGAGAAGCAACTACAGAAATATAAACAACTCAGAACCAGTTTAGAGTTTTCATCTGTTTCTAAGTAATACAGCGGCTGATGTCTGGGTGTCACTGGGTGGGAGAGAATAGGTGTGCTTATAACATGCGGGTTATAACAGTGTTATATACCAGTGAGGGACAAGATCATTGTCCCTCACTGGTATATTCTATTCTATTAATCCCTGATTTAATAGAATAGAATAAACCTTTATTATCCCACGGATGAGAAATTTTGGTGTTCGGTGTTTAACATTGTAAGCTTTAAGGATAAGAGATTTTTAGGTAGTAACTTTCTTTCTTTCTTTCTTTCTTTCTTTCTTTCTTTCTTTCTTTCTTTCTTTCTTTCTTTCTTTCTTTCTTTCTTTCTTTCTTTCTTTCTTTCAAGTTTCAATTTTCAATTTTTTAATTTTTTGGGACCAACACAATTTTTAGTGCACATACAATTAGAGATAAAATTAGAGGTTTTAACAGATAAATACTATTTATAAGTCTAATGTTATTTGTAATTGCTACCAGGGATAGGGTGGGTTAGAAAATAGCATTGCCAATCTATTACATCTTTAAAAAAAAGAACACTGTTGGTTTTTAATCATTTTAAAGAAAAAGCCTGGGGAACTGAAAGAAGGATCGCCTGTGGTGTACCTGCAAATGTTTTTTAAATGCAGCCAACAAAGTTAAAAAAGGAACAATTCAGTTTCAAATCATTATTAAATTAATAATTAAATACCTTTAAAGGTTAGCTTATGGCAGATTAACCTGTAGAGACCGGAGCAGAATTAGCACGTGTGACAGACAATGTGCTCAGTTTTTTCTCATTTAGCTGAAAAATGTTCCCAATGATAGCTCAGTAAAATATAACATCAAACACTCACAAATATAGATCTTTGAACAGTTGGCTATGGTGGGGAGGAAGGAGGATGGCTGCATTCCTGTTAATGCAGCCATCCACCAGGACCAGTTGGGAGTAGGAGAAAAGAAAGTAAGAACAGCACATATTTAGCATCACCCTTAAACATCTGTAATAATCTTGCACAAATGTAAATTGGCGCTATTTGTCGTGAACAAATGTGGGTACTTTGTATCAAAGTTTAGGAACTGTAGGTCCAAAATTTCGTGATTTTAAAGATACTGAAACAACAGGTGTCACAGCCGTACCTGCTCCCAACATACAGCAAACGTAATTGTGCCTCTGAACTGGCATCATACACTTAGAAACCCACAGGGCATTACTTGGAGTGAGAGACTGTGGCAGCAAAATAGGATACATTTTAATTAGGTGCATTTAGATCATTTAGATTCACTGAGACTGTATTTGCTGTCTTTCTTAACATCTCCGTTTTCTGTTTTCTCATATGTTTTTTTTCTGTTTTCTGTTATTGATTATAATAACTTTTCACATATTCTCTCTTCCCCTCATAATGGTGCGTCATCTCTCCTAAACCCAGATTACACTCCAACTAAAAAGGCCCGACCTTTCTGCCTTCGTTTTTCATACACATGCTGTTTTAACTTTTGTGTTTGCTATCGAAGCGCCAGTTCTCGCGAGACTTTGTGGCATGTTTTATTTGAAGGAGCAGACCAATGAACGACTGGAACTGAACTGTGTATATTGTAGAAAGAGATGCATGTAAGTCCTTAAGGATTTGATACGCTTATGAACTAAATTAAACCTTTCTAAACCTCTCTCTTATACCAAGGACGTAAGATGTGAATAATATTCAGCTTTCGAGCTTGAATGTGAGAGCAGTAAATCAAGGGATAAACTGGTGTCCCTTAAAAAATATGTACTATCATTATTGTGTCAAGTCTTTGGATATGATATTTTCATTGTAGCTGAACATATTGAACTCTGAAGTACCATTTGAGTGAATCATCGTGGTCTAAGACTAACTGTAAATGTTGGCTTGTTGGGTGTTGCATGGTTTAGCAAGAATCTCTCTTTCTTTTTTTAAGGATTTAATGTGATTAAAAGAAAAAAAAATATTAGCGATGCGATATCCAGATGTCAGTAGTGGTCGTATACTGCGGATACAGTATTTACGGGAACCATTTGTAAGGCACAGATAGCAGAAAGGAAAAAAAAAGTTTTCTGGATCTGATGCCTCAGCCTGTAACAATCAAGTGCTGCATCTTTAAATATTGGTGTCAAATCTAGTATCCTGTATCTTTTAATAAAGGTAATTCAAACCGAGCTTTTTGTTTGTCTTAAACCCAAGTCTGCTTTGCAGAAATTGAATAGCAGGTAACTAAGTTGTTCTCGTGACACGCTCATGTATTTTCACGCGATCGTGTTGATTTTTTCCAAACATGGTGCTGTTCTTTATGGCCAAACATCTTCACTTTAGTGTCGTTTGCCTAAAGGACATTGTTCCAGAAGTATTGTGGTTTGTTCAGATGTAACTTTGCAAACATAAGTCAAGCTAAAATGTTGATTTTATTGGAGCTTTCTCCTGGCAACACTTCCAAACACGCCACATTTGTTCATTCTTTATCTAATTATACTGTCATGAACTTTTATATGCTAACTGTGGCCGGCAGAGATATAGCTGTTGGATTTTTTGCAGGTTCCTCGAACATTTCACAGTCTAACCTTGGGAGGAATTTGCTGGGACACTCTTTGGAAGATTGTGGAATTGTCAATGGTCCAGACCAGCAAACTGCCAAAGCTTCTCCGTTCAGAGTTTCTCACACTTCCTGATGATCTGTGAATCAAGTGCATGTTATTAGCAGCACCTGGCTCCTACTTACTCCTTAATTTCTACAAAAACATTAAGGGTGTGAAACTCATTTTCACAGGACTGTAACAGGTTTGGGAAATTAGAACAAAACAGCCTTTTTTGTTCAGATTTAGCGCATTGCATTGATTTGCATATCATTTTATTATCAATTGGTCTTGAAAACACATGGCAAAGTTTAAAGAGAAAAAAAAGAAGCACAGGAACACATGCCTGATACCATTTTTAATATACATAGAGGGAACAACATGGCCAGTAGGACCTCCAGAAAGTACAGTGCTTCAACACAGCTACATACTTTTTTTCTTCTCTGAAACACAGGCGCTAAATGGCTCATTACAAACCCCTCCAAGTCTAAACGCACTTTAAATCCATCTTCAAGTATCCATGTCTCTGTTTCCTTACTGACACTTTACAGCTTCTTGATTTTTGTTGGGCAAAATGACAAGCAGTACAGTCCACACTATTTACATATGTAAGATGGCCTCGCTTGTCTGCTTATCCATTCATGAAGCTTCTGTCACGGTTCATCCCTGAATCAGTCAGTCACGGCGGTGGTGGTGTTGTTGCTGCTGAGGGCCTGCTCTAGCAGGGCTCGCTGGGCGGAGGCAGGCAGGTAGAGGAAGGAGTAGACCAGCGCCAGCAGCAGCAGAGCCAGCAGCAAAAGGAGACCCCAGTCCGACGTAATTATAGGCTCATCACAGCGAGCCTGCAAAAATGACTTATTATGCATGGTGGAGAGGCGGCTTAAAATACTCACGGCAGTCTCAGAAAGTAATCCTACAGAAATAAATGCAAGGTCAGAAAAATTACACCTCTCAGAGTTGGAAAAAAATGAATACCGCTTATATAAGCTGTGTCCTTCACGCTTTATCCAAATGATATAAAATAAACGGTATCTAGACAGCCTGCCTTGTCACGTCTCTGGGCAAAAAAAAAAAAAAATCAGTTTGAGAAAAGACCTGTAAAAATGTTCGTATTATGGCCGGCAAAGACTTTTGCACCAAACTCAAAGTGGTGCAGAAAAGATCAAAACAGTTCTAAAAAGAAAAAATACATCCAAGATAGAGAAAGCTGGTTAGAAATTAAGCAAATCCAGAGCAACAAGGAATCTTTAGATATCTTTTTTCACACAATCCACAGTAAGGATGCTGAAAAACTTCCTCTTACAATATCAGTATTGATGCTTGCCTCCTGCACAGTATCTGCCAGCTCATCCTCTCTCTGACTGAAGCCTTTGTGTTAGTGCCACGTGCATCTGTGTGTAAGCATGTGTGCCTTCTTATCGGAGTGCATGATCTGCTATGACATGTTACGAAACAATAACCAGAAAAACAGCATCACAGCAGCACGACTGTATCCAATTCTCCAGCATTTGACTCAACGCACACACCAATTATATAATAAGTCTTCATCCTCTTAGCTCAACACACATTATTACCTGTCTGCGTTCAGGGATTACTCTCTGGAAGAGCCTGTGCTTTATTCAACCAATGTGTTTCAGCACGTAATGTTCCAAAGAGTCTTCACTTACTATATTAGCTTTGGACCCGTGAGGAGGTCAAAGCGTGACAAGATGGAGAAACGTTTTCTTCACCCCATCTCTGAATCTGAGCCCTTTGTCTTCGTCCTCTCGCACGTCCTTGCTCAGGTGCCCTCCAATGCCCCTGGATGTGCCAGGGCAGACTTGAACAAAGCGCATAAACAAAACGTGGCATTTCATTACCTCAGCTGCTCACAATACTGGATTGTCACATGGACCCATCAGATTAAAGTCCCGAGGTGAAGGTGAGGGATTATGAACATCACAGTAACTGTGGACTGACCTGAAACGGTACCACAGGGCAATAAATAAATAATAAAATGAGACAAATGCAATAAACATAATCCGCTCACTCCAGTCCAGATGACAAGCTGTTTGATAAGATAAGATAAGATAACCTTTATTAGTCCCACACGTGGGAAATTTGTTTTGTCACAGCAGGAAGTGGACAGTGCAAAAGTTATGAGGCAAAAATTAGAATACAATAAGAATAAATACAGTACACAACTGTACAGAATAGAATAAAATAAAATACTATATACAGTAGAATAAAATAAAATAAATATACAATAAGATAAAAATAGAATACAAATACTATATACAACTGAGTAAAAATACAACGATGACAGAAAGGATTATTGCACTTAGTATTATTGCATATGTATGGATGTGTGTGCTTGATCAGTTAAAGTCTTTATTATGGAGTCTGACAGCAGTGGGGAGGAAAGACCTGCGAAATCTGTCCGTCCCACACCGTGGGTGCCGCAGTCTCCCACTGAAGGAGCTGCTCAGTGCTGTCACAGTCTGCTGCATGGGGTGGGAGATGTTGTCCAACAGGGATGACAGCTTAGCCGCCGTTCTCCTGTCACTCACCACCTCCACTGGGTCCAGAGGGCATCCTAGAACAGAGCTGGCCCTTCGGATCACCCTGTTCAGTCTCTTCCTGTCCCCAGCAGAGATGCTGCCGCCCCAGCAGACCACACCATAAAAGATAGCAGAAGCCACAACAGAGTCATAGAAGGTCTTCAGGAGTGGGCCCTCCACTCCAAACGACCTGAGTCTCCGCAGCAGGTACAGCCTGCTCTGCCCTTTCCTGTAGAGGGCGTCTGAGTTATGAGTCCAGTCCAGTCTATTGTTCAGATGAACACCAAGGTACCTGTAGCTGTCCACAGCCTCAATGTCCATACCTTGGATGTTCAGTGGTTGCAGTGGAGAATGCTTGTGCCTGCGGAAGTCTACCACCAGTTCCTTGGTTTTACTGGCGTTGATCTGGAGGTAGTTCAGCTGGCACCAGTCCACAAAGTCTTGAGTCAGTCCTCTGTACTCCTTGTCGTCCCCATCAGTGATGAGGCCGACTATTGCAGAGTCATCAGAGAACTTCTGCAGAAAGCACTGGGTGGAATTGTGGGAGAAGTCTGCAGTGTAGATGGTGAAGAGGAACGGAGCCAGAACCGTTCCCTGTGGGGCCCCCGTACTGCAGACGACCCTGTCCGACACACAGCCCTGAGTCCTCACATACTGTGGTCGGTCGGTGAGGTAGTCCAGGATCCAGGTAGTGAGGTGATGGTCCACTCCAGAGTTCACCAGCTTGTCCTTTAGAACCGATTTGATTTGATTTGTAACTGTTCAAAGTTTTCAATACAGTTGTCATAGGGCTAAAAACCAAACATCAGGAAGCTTCTTCCTCACTCTCTTCGCTTGGCTTGGTAATAAAATCACAGGTGAACCAATAGCGTGCCTATAAATAATATAGATGCTTTATCTAAAATACCACATCTTTAAATCCTCTGATGAAGGACAAGTATTTCCCATTCATTCTCTCTACTCTTTGTGCAGACGTCTTGAGCTATTCCTGATTTCTTTATAATTTATTTTACTTCCAGACTTTCTTATCATTTATTAAGGCAGTGGTTCCAAAACTTTTTTTGCTAGGGCCCCCTTTGTTTTACAAGAAAAATGTTTGTGCGCAACACATAATTTGTTCCCACCTCTGTATTTGATTCTTGGAAAAATACCAACGATAACACAATTTGACAGGAATAAAATATTATTTTTGCCCCAAAAAGCTGATTCACAAAGAGCTGTTAGCTGAAAACTTGACATATCCTGGCCATATGTGCAGTGGATCCTTGATAAATTTGAGGAAAGTGGACAAGTGACGGATGAGAAAAGCAACAGCGGGCTTCTAAAAAATATCTGCGCCAGCTGAACTGTATTTGAAAGTCATGTTCTTAGGAAATAGAAAGACATTCAGACCTGATTCGTGACCTGAGAAATCTGTCTGTTCACTTGAGCCATCTACTGTTCACTGAAGCCTCACCATAAATGGTCTCTATTAGAAGGGTGGCTATAAAGAAGCCATTTTTAAAGAAGCGAAACAGGGGAAAAAGTCTGAAGTAAAAACCCAGCACACTGGACTGGACTGAAAGAAAGCAGGTCTGAAGGAGTGATGAATCCAAACTGGAAATCTTTGGTTCAATATGTAGGTCAGGAGAGAGTAACAACAGGCAGTATCTACAGGATCTTGTTGAAATTATGAACACAGAAACGTATGGTCAGATATTGATCCACCACGCATCCATCTGGAAAGCATCTGATTGGCAACAGCTTCATCTTTCAGCATGACAATGATCGCAAACACACATACTGTGCGGTAAAGGCATACCTGAATAGAAAAAACACACAGTCGAACACTATCAGTCATGGATTTTCCTCCCCAGAGCCCGGACTTCAACATTATTGAAGGATTGTGTGATCATCTTGATAGAGAACAGAACAAAAGGCAAAAACATCCAAAGAAGCGCTTTGAATGTCCTTCAAGAAGCCTGGAGAACTATTCCTGAAGACTGCTTAAAGAAATTACAAGAACCCTGCCTAAGACAGTTAAAACTGTGTTGAACAATAAAGGTGGTATTATCAAATATGGAGTTTCACGCTTGTTACAATTGTATAAACTGATACATATCTCGTATACTGTATTTCTCTGTATGTTTTAAAAGGTCTCCTATTTCAAATTTTCCAAGCAAAATATGAAGAAATAAGGGGCGGTTCAAGACTATTGCACAATACTGGAGACTTTTAATCCTTGAACAAAGTAAACCAGCAACGAGGTGAATCATAAAATGTTTGCAAACGTAAATCGTTCATGTATGGTGAAATAAACACCGTCATACACGGGTGGTGGCGCTGTGCACCTTTTAAGCTAGTCTGACGACCCAAAACACGCACGAAGAAGATGAAGCGCATGCGCAGTGCAGTGCGTCACAAGCGGCTATGTTTACATCTGTTGAAAACATTTATCACTTTTTGGGTCCTTATTAACGGTAAGTTTTCCGGTTATATTAACTATGATAAGAAAGCCCTATAACCGGGCTTTCTTATTCAGAAAACATATTTTATCATACAACACAGGTTAGTTGTCTTATGCTAATAGCAAACCACTAGTTAGCAAACTAGTGGGCGCATGATTTACTGCCACACGCGCAGGTGGATGGGATGCTCTCACGGCCAAGGAAACGTCCTCGAATATAAGACAGGCTACGGCCACCGGTCTGTTCTCCTCACAGCCGTAAAGGTGGTTTGGCGCACTGCGGTTGAGGCTCTGGAGGCTTTTTTGAAACTACATAAACGTTCAGGACCTTTCGACCTTTTAACTCCTCCATTCTGGGTCAAATCTGATCTTTTTTTTTTAAATTTGACAGCAGTAATAATAAATAATTAAACATGAATGTTATTGTTTTACCCTGAAATTCGACGCATTTTCCGAAAGTTACACAAAATACGCAAAATGAAAGTTAAATCCCAAAAATATTGTTGTACACCAAGTCTATTCAGGGTCAAAATTGAGCTGTTTCTTTTCAGATGAATTTCAGATCTAAACCTGGAAAACCGTACATGTCAGGTCTGTGTGTATTTCTTATGGGAGAGCGCTGACAGAGGTGAAGGCAGACGCTTGATTCAGTCATGAGAACTGTCACATCTGCCCAGTTTCCCAGAGAGACAGGCACCTGCTGGTTTTTAAAGGATCGTGGAGGACTCTTCAAACAGTGTAATAGTAAAACACCATAATTTTGCACATAAGGAGTTCAAACATAGGGTGCCTTGAGAGATTGTACCTTGACACAGACACGAGCATGGTAGTAGGTTGATGAGCACTGTTGCATCAGAGCAAGGTTTCTGGTTTAACTCCTGCAGGGCTGTTCTGCATGGAGTTTGTATGCTTGACCAGCTCTAGAGGTACCTGGACTGAGTTTCCATCAGGTCCTCAAGCTTCCTTCCACAGTCCAGAAACATGCATGTCAAGATAATGTGCTGTATGAATGTGTACTTAAGATGTTAGAAGACCTTTGAGTGATCAGTAAGCCTAGAAAAGTGCTGCACGAGCACAGCTATGTTGCATATCTATGCTGGTACTTATGCTTTGCACCTGCAAGCACAAGTATGCATAATGTAACAACAAAAAACTTAAAATCCATTTATTCCGAGTTAAATGAGATTAAAGCAGAAATCAAAGAAAGTTGTGAGAAACACTTGTGCAAGACCCAAACATGCAAGGTTTCATTCCACTGCCTGCTAGTTTATACTAATCAAGTTTTATGCTCTATAATTTATTGACTGTTGAATTAATATAAGTGGCAGCTATGAGGTTTTTTTATACTGGTGAGAGGAAAGTCTTTAGTACTGTACTTCAAATAAACCCTCAGTGACATGTGTCACGACAGCGACTTTGTCCCTGCAGGCCTGCAGCGCTTGTGCCAGTTAATCACTGCACACGATGAGCACGGAGCCCGCTAGCCTGGAGAGCCTGCGTGTACTGTATCACAGTGATGACTACATCGTGGTGGACAAACACTGGGACATCCGCATCGACAGCAAGATGTGGTACGAGACGAACACCGTACAGGCACAGCTTCGCCACCGCTTCCCTCAGCTGGCTGACCCACGCACCTACTATGGATTTCGGTCAGAATCCCTTTACTTCCTCTGCACTTGTCAGATGTTCTTGGTAGCAGGAGTAGTCTTATTGTTTTCCTCGTCTCTCACAAGGTTCTGTCATCAGTTGGATTTCTCCACAAGTGGAGCTCTTTGTGTTGCCCTGAATAAAGCTGCCGCTGGCCGGGCTTACCGCTGCTTCAAGGACCGCACCGTGACCAAATTCTACCTCGCTCTGGTATGGGCTGCAAATACAGTGAAACACATGCAATTGTGTTCTGACACTTTAATGAATTTAATGAGTTTTTAAGCGTTTTTTTGTTTGTTTGGCTGTTGTTGTTTTCTTGCTGTTAGAGTCCCTTAATCCATAGCATAATTACTGACAAAGATAAAATATTTTTTATCTTTCAGAATTTGATAAATAAAAATAGAGTAAAAAAAAAAATGATAACAGGAAATAATATAATAAGAGTAAAAGAGATAAGGATACAGTAAGTCAGATGGCGCATGGGACATAGAAATGTACAAGATCTGCTGGATAAATTATAACGAGCTCATGTAAGCACTTATATGTGAGGAAGAATATTTTAAAATTGATCCTGTACTTCACAGGAAGCCAGTGCAACGATTTAAGAAGATGATCACGCTTCTGTGTGCCTGTCAGGGGTCTAGCAGTTGCATTTTGAAAGAGCTGCAGTTGTGTTATAAGTGTTTTGCAGTAATCCAATCTGGATGTAATAAAAACATGAATGACTTTTTCTAGTTCAGAATTAGAAAGAAATGGCTTAACAGCTGCTCTGATCTGTGCGTCTAATTTAAGAGAGGAATCAAACAGAACAATTAAGTTTTTTTTTCTGAGGCTTAAGAAATGATGCCAGCGATCATTATCTGAAGTGATAGTGGAAACTAGGGCTGGGCCATATCATACCGTTCACTGTAACACCGGTATAATGTCGGGCAATGATAGGAAAATGAAATATCGCGATAGAATATGGGTAAAACGTGCATGCGCAGTGCCTTTGTTTTCATACGCACATGGCGGAAAAAGCATGGCGGCGACGGAGAATGAGAAGGGTGAAAGCCGATCGTTGAATTAAATGGATGAACCAGAACTGGTTTGTAAAATTGCTGCAACTTCAGTGGTGTGGAACTGGTTTACCTTTCGTCCGTCAGATACACAACAAAGCACTATTTTTGGTAGAGCGTGCTAGCGGGCCGTCGTTATTACCGTGTTTTTTTGGAAAATACGGCACACTTAAAATCAATCCTTTGATTTTTCTGAAAATCGACAGTGTACCTTATAATCCCGTGTGCCTTATGTATGAATTCTGGTTGTGTTTACTGACCTCGAAATGATTTTATGTACACGGCGCTCAAAAATCTGTCAAATGTTTTAGTATGACTTTGCTAAGCTACAAACCCGCACCGTCAGAGCATGACGGCTATCGTAGGCAGGAGCCTCGCGGAGTGATACGTACTGTGCTTCAACATAATAGTAGGGCTGTGCGATATGACCAAAATCTCATATCCCGATATAAGACATCTATCGTCCCATAACGATATAAATCACAAAAATTTAACATTTTCTGTAAATTCTGTGAATCTCGTGCAGCTCGACTTGCGTGAAGTGTTTCTAGCTGGGCGTCGTGTACCTGGAATTGAGTGTTTTAACCGATGCATGAAACGATACATTTAGACATAAGTTGTAACGGCAGCCGTTTTCTTTGAGTATTTATTAAACAGTGTACTGCAGGGAAAAGCCTGTTCTAACGTTTGAGTCTAAGGTCTATTTTTTAGCACCTGACGGCTCTTTTTTAATTCTCACCCGTAAATACTCGGCATACTGTTTCACTTGATTCAGTTTATTTTGAAAAGTCTCAACAGGATCTTGAGCTTTATTGTGAAAGGTTTATGTGGAAAATAACCTCTTTTTAAGTTTTGTGGATATTATACATGGTTATGCTGAGGATGTGTCGGCCAATTTCCACTGGAAATGCCTTTTGGTTAAACTGTCAGCAAGGAATTTGCATTTGCACGGTAAAATTTTTATATAACTTTAATGCACATAAAAACCAGCTGCTTGTTTAAGTGAAAATACGTTGATGGGTTTTTTTTTGCACTAATAAAGTTGTGGAGTTGTAAAGTAATTTGTCTAGTGTCAATTATATCGTCAGTTATATCGTTATCGCAAATTTTCAAAAGTATATCGTGATAAATATTTTTGGTCATATCGCCCTGCTCTAGTGGAAACTGTAACTGCCTGATGAATCACTAAAGTTTCAGTTTTATTTTAAGGTAGATGTCAGGCTTCGCAAAAGAAAACAAAAGAGGAAGAAGGCCTTGAACCGGCCACAGTGTGGGTCATCAGATTCAGGCTACTTCCCTAAACTATTATGAGTAAGCTAACTAATAGAACCAAAATTTCCAGCTCAATTAATGATTAATAGGACCTGACGAGTACTGCCGAGTTAAGGTAGAGCAGGCAGAGAGAGAGAAAGAGAGCTGACCTTCTGTTCTTTGACTAATCAGCACGAGGGATGAATGAGAGAGGAAGGAGAGCAGGTTAACAAGGATTGCAGAAAAGAACAATAACCAGATGATGGATGTGTGGGTGCTCTGAGACACGTGTCAGTGAAAATACACTTTTTACTTTCCAGATACGTGGGGCGGTCGAAGGAGAGACACACACTGTGGACTTCTCCATCGGCAAGAACTCCACGGAGGGAAAAACACATATGATGTGTGTTGAGGGAACAGAAGGTACTTAAACTTGGCTTGGTTTGAGTCTTGTGAGTGTGAACAACAATGAGTAGAGACTCTGACATTTATTCCATCTGGACATCGTGTTGAAAGTAAATCATTAATTTCCAGCAGTTGTTTGAATTATATTCTGTTCTTTCCTTCTGTGGTCAGGTTGTGAGAACCCCAAGCCTTGCCAGACTGAGCTCTTAGTGTTAGAATATGGGTTATATGACGGAGACCCTGTTACCAAGGTGCTGCTGCAGCCTCTCACTGGTAATTGCATTTGTTTCAAAGGAGAAATGAAGATTTTCTTCTTGCAGAGGAAAGCTTAGCTTCCATGTAAAGATGGCAGTGCCAGGCCTGGGTTTTTGTGTTTGTTTGTTTTTTTTAACTGTAACATTCATTTAGAAAGAGGCAAACACTTCCTAAAAAGTCACCCTCCCGCTGCCGCTCAATTTTCCTTTTCTTCTCAGGTCGAACCCACCAGTTAAGGGTCCACTGCAGCGCTTTAGGCCACCCTATTGTCGGGGACTTCACCTACAGCTCGGGAACAGACAACTCCCCGTACCGCATGATGCTGCACGCACACCTCCTCCACATTCCCCTCGAACCTCAGCCACTGCGCGTCACTGCCGGAGACCCTTTTGTCCCAGCGGTTGATCCCAAGTGGCTCCCGCAGTGCTCATTAAGGACACTAGATGCCACTGTGGAGGCCCTGATACACCGCAGGGAGGAGGAGGACAGGAAGATTAAAAAGGAAGAGCAAGAGAGAGCGAGAAAAGAAGAGGAGGATGAGAGGAGAAAACGAAGCAAGGAGCAGAGCACCGAGGAGGAGAGTGAGGAGCAGAGGAGACAGTGCCAGCAGTGGCTGAGTGAATGGGCTGGAGATTGATTTATTATTACTATTATTATCATTATTACTTTTCATGGGTTTCGCGTCTCCTCGTGCATGTTGAGCATGCATTTTATTTGAGTGTCCACATCTGTTTCATTTCAGCTGCATCTTGGTGGTTTAACTCCTTTACGTTCTCACAAACAAGTTAAGATCACAAAAAGGCATGTGTGAACATAGTTTATGCTGCACTACTGGAATGTCCACACTATACCCACTGCAAGCTGCGAAACAAGTGCCTTGCTCAAGGTCAAGTTAATAAGAGTTCCTTGTTGCTTTTTTAATTTTAATGTGCCAACATTATAAGAAATTGGCCTTTTTCTGAACTACAAAAGCAGATGTTAGTTTCTCCCAGAAAAAAATAACTGTTTTTAAACTCGTGTGATTGGTTATTTATGATACAAAGCACTCATGAAGTCCCACATGAAACATACTGTATCTGTAAACACTACTCAGCATCCTACCCGGGACTTTAATGTTTGTGGACAATTTTACAGCTTTATGTCTCTTTTAGTCCAGTACAAATACCCTCACTTGCCACTTTGTTAGGTACACCCATTCAGCTGCTCATTAATGCAAATATGGGATCAGCCAATCGCATGTCAGCAACCCAGTGCATTTAGGCACGTCAACATGGACAGAAAGACCTGCTGAAATGCAAACTGAGCATTTTAATGCTTTGGAAGCAAAAATGGGCCCAATCTGGTACTAGCAAGGTGTATCTAACAAAGTGGCCAGTGAGTGTACAGAGCACTGATGTGGTGTACAAAGTTCATCTGTCTACTATTTCTAATAATGGCATGAAAAATTTCTATTTTTCACACTATTATTCTACAATTTTGGGGGGATTTTCCCCCTTAAAATCCCATCAAGTACCACAAACAACATTTGAATTTCAAACTGGTATATATGATTAAAAACTTGGGATCAGCTATATTTATGACTTTGATTAAGAAGCAGGGTTTGAACATGCCAATAAAATGAATAAAAGTACCTGGCTGCCTGATGTGTTTTTTTCCCCCTCACTTCATGTTTGGATCCTGCTGATCAAATATAATGAAGAGTTGTGTAATAGATGAAATCTAGAAGTGTAAAAACAACAACACTGCGGACTGAATTGTTAGATTTGCAAACCAACACAATTTCAATCAGTGAAAAACCGTGTTGTGACACAAATGCCCTTACACCCCGAGCTGTGGCGTCCTCAGTGGATCAGGCTCGTTCTGGTGCATTCCACGGATCCTGGACTGGCTTTCAATCTTGGAAGTTTGGAGGCTGGATCAACATCTTGGTTTACAGTCATGTTGCTCGAGCAGCTCATGAGTATGTTTTGCATGTAGTTGGGGACTGTCAGTATTTGGGAGTTTGCTCGGTCTGCAGCAGTGTTTGGGTAGGTGGTCCATGTCAATATTAGAAGCACATAAGACCCAGGACCCAAGGTTTCCCAACAAATTGCTGCTGAGGTAATTAAAAACTTCTTTTTAGTCCAACACAATTGTCCATCAAGTTAAAAAAACAAATTCCAATCAATGTGTCTGAAATAACAGAAAATGATGGTTATTATCAGTTGCAACCAGTGTTGGGGAGTAACGGAATACATGTATCTTTCTTGTTACCTGATCTTTCTCACAGTTCTCAGCTTTATGAGATGTCATCAGTCCAGATTTTCTAAGGACACTTGTGATGTTTGGCTCTTGCAACGTACTTGGCACTATGTTTTTGTTATCAGTGTCTAGCAATGCTCACATGGAAATGAACTTTGATTGCATTACATTTAACTTTCACAAATATGCTCATTTGGGAAAAAAAGGTTTTAGTGAAAATAGTTGCAAAGCGTTTATGTGAGGGGCAGCTCCACCTAACAGTAACACCTCTGACTGCCTGAGACAATTTTCTCAAGCTAGTTTATATCTAGCTTTTCCCTTACACCTAGTGGACACAGACAGACGGGTGGTATATGTTTGAAAATGTAAAAAGAACTGTTTTGCGGGGCCACTTCAAAGGATCAGTAATGAACAAGTTCTTCTATACCCTCCCATCCTGCTGTACAAACTGAAAGAAGCCTCTTTTGTTGTTTTTTTATTTATTTACAGAAATGATAACACAGTTCAGTAACATAAGTTTATAAAGTGCAGTGCTAAAGAAAGGCCAGTTAAATCTAAATTTAACTGACTCCCCATAAGCGAGATCTGAATGACAAGAGAAGGGCTGCTGAGATTGTGGAGTAACCGGGAGGAGATCAAGACGTTCAAGCATTGATAGAGAATCTTCTCCAATGTTCCTGAAGAGGGTGGCCTCTGTCTGGAGTGCATTGGGTGCAGCAGAGGAGGCCAATAATGCAGATGAATTCATGAGAAGAAGGGTTGGTCTGATTTTCTTGAAGCAGAGGTTACCTGGTGAAAGGAATGACACTGAGGCTGAGTGGGCAAGGAGACGGCTTCACACTGATTCAGAAAAATCTATTTTCTGCTCCTCCTTTGAGAGCGACTTCCACTGTGAATAGAAGATCACAAGAACACACTGTCAGCTCGTATACACAGCCACACTGCTACTACACATGACTACAGGACAGCTGGTACACATGCACATTAACAGATGCATAAATATATTCAGAGTTACACACTTACTCTCTCTCCCACAGCTGCATTCACAGCTGCACTGTTACTGATATTTAGCTCTGCTTTGACCTTTGGCCTCTGCTCTTTAAGGTACAGCATGAAGGCATTTGGGGGCTTCTTAATGTAAGCCTGGTCTGTACCCTGTTTGGTTTGATGCTTGCTGCTTCAACAGGAATAAAACCCAGAGTGAGAGCATGTGTTACCACCGTGTACAACTGTGAGGAAAGTACTTTAAAAACACGAGTAACGCTGTGAAACTGAATGTAAGGCGACATCATTAAAGGAGGCTGATTTTAATAATTCACACACATCTGCAGATAAATGACAGATACCTGCAGATCAGTGAGAAAACGCAGCAGAGAAACTGACTTTGGAGCGCAGCTGTGGGGTGGAGGAGCTGGAAGAACAGCTGCTGTTGTTGCCGATGGGATGTTGTTTACAGGCAACTGATACAGTAGATTGTGTGGAGAGATGGAGAAGGACAAAAATCCATAATACTGACACTTAGTCCAGCATTTCAAAGACTAATAATGATAAACAGCACAGAAACATGCAAACTAAACAGTTTTTCTTTCATTAGCCTGAAGCATCCAACAGGTTCAAGCACCTTTATCAATAAAAATCTAACGACAACTGTCTGAGTGTCTCACCTGTCCTTGGCTAGCTGTGCCTGGCTGACTGTACATGTGAGATGGCTGCATGGTGATTGGAGCAACTATACATGAACGTTGGTGCTCAGACAGAAGAGGAGCGGATCTCAGGAGGGTGTAGGTAACAGATCCTCTACTCTGCCTGCTGCTGGGTGAGGCAGGGCAGCTGGTCCAGCAGGGAAAGCAGGAGGAGGAGGTGGGGAAAAGGGAGTGCGAGGGTTGGATGTTTCCCCCAAAATATTAACAAACACATCTTCAAGAGTGCAAGGCACCCTTTCTGACTTCATTCTTTCCCAAATACGACCCAGCTCTTCCCTGATGTCCATTTTTGGGACAGAGGGTTTATGTGCTGCTGTTCTGTGTCTGGGATCCTGTGACAAACATTCGTAGAAATTTGATCCTCTTAGACTGGGACGGACATCTTATATAATACAGAACTAAACTAAGGACTAGTATTTTGTGCAAACAGTTGACTAGTAATTACTCGTTCATGTCAGGTGGGTGGTAATTACTACAAGTCACTGCAGTGAAAGCACAGATGCCCAACAATGATTATTGGCAGTAATTATTAAATTGTATCTTTTGGGCCAATTAATTGAAGTGAAATAATTTGCGATGGCACACTGGTATACTACTATGGCACAGTAGTTGAAAACCACCGGTCTATGGAGCTTGAAAAGAAAAGTGCCTGGACTCATTCTTAAATGTACAAAAGAGTTGTATGATAATAGTTAAAACTTTATTCATTCACAAAAAGGTTTATCCATAAAATAGAGCAACATTTGCATGTTTACATCTGGAAGGGTAAAAACAATAAAAGCCCAAAGAAATCGACAACACTGCTGACTGAAGTGTTAGAAATACAAACAGACACGATTACAATCAATAAGAAAAATGTGTTGTCAAGGTAGCAAAGAAGATATGTGGCACACTATTGTTTACATTCATACAGAGCTCCAATAGGGACACTCGTGGGAAGTCTTCAGTAGCAGGTCAAAGTGCAAACCTTCAGAGGTGGAAAAAGTACCTTTGAGTACCAATCTAAGTAGTACAATAAATAACAGCAGTCTTTCAGTGCAAAACTACACAAACACAGATATCATTGCAAACCTTCAGTGGTCGGTAGCTGTGCTTTAAACCAGCTCTTGAACACGACAACTCACAATCAGATTTTCTAAGCAAAACACTTCAAAGTATCCTGTAGCGCAGCAGCAGGAATATAAAATCTGAAGCACACAATCTGAAGCAAGTTACCATCCTGTACACCTGCATTTCCACAGCATCCAGCTACACAACCTCATGAAGGAACTAACATTTAACAGTTTATGAAAGTAGGGAGGCAGAATGGGACTAACAACAGTAGAAATGCACTAAGAAAATCCTTTGGGAGCTGATGGTTGGGGAGTGGGTTCTCAGGGGTGATCCGATGGGTTCCACGGATCCTTGACTGGATTAAAAACTTGGAAGTTTGGAGGCTGGGTCAACACCTCGGGTTATTTATCATGCTGCTCATGAGTATTTTTTCCATGTAGTCTGTTACAATGAGGGAGCATGCTCAGTCTGCAACAGTGTTTCCCAGCACAACGCTGCTGAGATGAGTGATTCACTTCATCCGTCACTGGTTTAAATGCTGTGGCTAACAACGCAAAATATTTTCCAAGTTAACAAAAATTAAACAGATTTGTTTAGAATATAAGCAAATTGATTTTCATTCTAACTGATCCAGTCCAACTTTATTTGGGGCCATTGACGTGCGTGTGTGTGTGTGTGTGTGTGTGTGTGTGTGTGTGTGTGTGTGTGTGTGTGTGTGTGTGTGTGTGTGTAAAACTCTGTAAAAGTGTGTGAAAAACAACTAAACAACCAAAACGATTAAGAATAAAAGACAAGAAAGTCAAGCGTCATCTGTTGCCTCAGCGCAAAAATCTGGTGAATTATTAAATAAAATACAGTTCCTGGAATTATCCTGGAAAAACTATTAATTTGAATCCTTTAGAAGAAAATGCCGTCACTCAGCGTTAACAGAGGGGTGGATGTTTTTTAGAATTATTCAAAAAAGAGATCTTTGGCCCTTGAAGGCGTCCTTCTGGGCTGCCAAACGGATGGTCAACAGCTTCTGAGGCAACATGTGGTCAGTCTATGGGCGTGTGTATGTGGGCACACTATGTCTGGGCAAGCTGCAGCTCCTCCAGCCCATGTTTGCCCAGATGATATCTGGCCAAGTCCTTCCTTGTCACCAGTCCAATCACCTGCAGGAGGTGACAAACCAAAGAAAAAAAAAACCAAACTAATCAGGACAATCATCATAGCAAAATAAATGTGAAGTATGTGGGGAAATACAACCAAACAAAAATCCTTTACACTGAAACATAAACACACCGTCTTACCCTGTTCACATCATCTGCCACCACCAGGTGTCTCAGTCCCAGGGCTCTGAACAGCTTAAACACACGGGGGAGTGATGTATCCTGCAGACAGAACGATTTGTTAAAGTTTGACTCAGGGCTGCTCAATTAATCGAATTTTAATCGAAATTTTGATCTGGGCTTTCAACGATCATTAAAAATGACTGAGCCGATTATTAGCACCTCCCTCGTGCTTTACTCTCGCGCTGCTCCGTGTGGCAAATCGAGCGCACCTCTCGTTTCGAACACGCGTCGCAACAATTAAGAGGACCCGAGGGAAGCTCGGAAAGCTAAGCAGAAGTTATTTGGAGAGGAGAGGATATTTTTGCATCCCAGCCACAAGTGCCTCATCAGAAATAGTCTTCAGCACTGGTGGAAATGTTGTCAAGTGCCTGCGTGCATCCCTGAAGCCTGATCATGTCAATAAGCTGGCGTTTTTGGCTAAAAACCTTTGAGAGGTTGCAGGAACCATGTTTTGTTGAGCCGTTTTGAGATTGTATGGGACTTGGGCCTACTAGTTTTTATTTATTTCTTATAAAAGTTACTACTTTTAGTAAGTTAGTGGCCCTATTTTAAATTTGGTTCAATTTCTTATTTATGTACTTTATCTTTTAGCTATATCTGTTCTTAGTAACTTTGTTCTTATATTCCCTTTTATTGTTGTATAATTAGTGCCCTTAACCTAATGACATATGTGGTACTTTGTTAATAGTCTTTTATTTATTGTCTTAATTTTCCTGTTTTTATTGTAAAGCACTTTGGTGTACCACTGGTCTTTTAAATGTGCTATACAAATAAAGTTGTATTGTACTTTCAATGTTTTATTTTATTTGTGTTCAAGCAGCAACTTTAGTTGACATACCTCAGTGTCAGTTTGATACAATTGTGCATTGTGTGGCTACACAGCTTGCCTTGATGTTTGGTTATTTGTATGCATAAATATTATGCAGTATTTTGAAGTTCACTAAACATAGATGTTTACATTTTTCATTTATTTTTTATATTGCAAACATTTGCACCGTTATCAGTATTTGCACACTATTTTATATTATTTGTTTTGACAATCTTTAAAGCCATTATTCAATACATTGTTATTGTTAAATAAATATCGTCAAATAATCGAGATCTCAATTTCAGTGAAAATAATCGTGATGATCATTTTTGCCATAATCGAGCAGCCCTAGTTTGACTTCATTCAAACAAAACATCAAAAACCATCCTGAAAAGCATTTTAATGAAAGAATGAAAAGAAAACTGTAAACCCACAAATTTAACATTTTGCAGCAGCAGTCTCAACTTACAAGTCTAATCAAATTTGTTGGTGCTTGCACAACTGCAGTTACTGCATCTGTTACCTGTGGTACAGTGTAAGGTGTTGGATTCATAAACTCAGTGAGGTCCATCATGCATTCTCTCTCGTCCTGGGAGACATGGATGCTTTGGATTGGGGGAAAGCGGGGGTAGGCGTCCCTGAAGTCTTTCAGCTGGAGCTTCCTCTGAGACAGCCGGGACCGGGCCAACTCCACAAACACCTGGCAGGAAAGAAGATGGTGCAAACTGGCCTAACTGCAATCAGGTTTTACAGGCTCTCGTATCAGATCTCAGATCAGCTGTTACCTTGTGTTTGAGAAGAACAATCAGCTGAGAGCGCAGGATGAGACCGCAGAGTTTTGCTGGCTGAGTGAAGAGGAAGGTGTTAATAATCTCTTACACTGCAGGGCAACATGTCTCACATTTTTCTCCTGCGTCAACTCCAATCTGCTCTTAAAGTAGCTTATGTACTTTGCTAAAGTGGTGCCAAAAATTGACACAAAGAGACACAAAAACAACGCTTTCCACGGATTTGACTACAAACACCTTAACACGACCTTTTGTTAAGAAACAAAACCAACTACTTAGCAGCGAGCAACCCTTTAACACCTCAAACACAAACTTTCAACAGAAAAACAAACAAACATTCAAACAGTTACCTCATCACTATCCAAAACCTGCACGACAACAGGGAAGCCATTGTGATTTGTTGATGTGTTGCTAAGGACGTCCACGATTGTTCCCACCTTCTCTATCCTGTTGAAGCAGGTGACTGGAGAACTCATCACCTCTCTGGACAGCGAGGAGGACAATGGTGATAAGAAGGTAAACAACAAGAGTGCAAGTACTGATTATAAAATAAAAGAAACAGTGAGAAAAACAAACACAAGTTCATCCATCCATCCTACCTGGCAGTCAGCCAGTGGGAGGTGGCAGGAGCCTCCCAGTGCAGGAAGGGAACACTCTGCAACTTGATGTGAATGTCGTATAAACCCTAAAGCAGGAAAATAAGAGTGGTTGGAGATGCTGTCTGTGCCTTACTTTCCTATCATAAACTGTACACAGTAGATCCAACTGCAATTTCACCAGCAAGGACAACATCCTCAATTCAATCCGCAAGGTTTCTTGAAAGGTTACAGTGGTTGGATTCTACTCTCTAAGCCTGAGACTGAGGTTTTGTGGAAGGCCTCAGTGAGGACTTCCAGGCCGACCAAACCCCCGGGTACAAATGAGTCGTGTAAGAACTGAGAAAAGCGGGGGGAGGGTTGGGCACGAAAATGAGAACAAAAAGCCTACAGTGCAGGAAGCCAATGTATAGGTATGGAACCAGAAGGTAAGTGTCTGAGGCGTGGTCGTGACGTTCAGATAAATCTCCAATTATTCCAGCAGGTTAGGACAAAGTGTCTGCTGTCAGACAAACAAAAACTTTATTTTTTATCTCCTCTCAACAGAAAAGGAAAATATAGGTTTACAAAAGACTAATGTATTAAATGAAATTGAAATTTACGCTAAATGCATTTACTAAGCACTTGCATTCAGATAAAATACAGTAGCATTTATTATGCTGGGATCTGATCACCCTACACTGGACTAACTTCAGCAGTGTGGAGTGAGGAGTAGGTTGTGTCTGTGACTTCACTCACCTCCTGAAAGTAGTCTCCCACTATTTTGGCAATCATGAGAACGAGCATTATGGGAAGGCCGTATGTGACGTTTCCAGTTGCCTCCACCATGATGACAGTCAAACTGAGAGTCATTCTTACAATGCCACCTGCAGAGAGGAGGAAGTATGCAGCACATTGTAGAACAAATTTAAATATTTACAACAATATACATAAAATTACAAAATTTTTTTTTAAAGTGACAGTTACTCACCTAACTGTGCTGCAGCTCCAATCAAAGCATATTTACCAGGATCAGCCCAAATCTATGAAAATACATGGAGCAAAGTCTTTAACACATGTTAATTGGCATATTAGCTTAATGTAACAATAATCTAGACAAATTAATAAAAATATGCATTTAACATGTTTCAGATAACACCTATTTCCCTATCCCATATTTTTAATAACACAATAATGCTAGCAAGTTTAGTAGGAAGGTTTGTGAAGTAATTAAAAGTTCTCTTTTTTTTTTTAAATAAAGACTATTTTCTTCCACTGCTTTGCTAATACTGTCCATGATACCGGTCATGTTAACTTGTTGGGTCAGCTCCATTAAATTTAGCTAGTTTTCAAAATGGGAACTAAAACAAATGTCACTGTGAGGAGCACCAACCGGGCTAGTGGGAGTGAAAGAGGCAAGCAGTATCCCACACAGCCTCCCCCAAGCTGCTCCTATTAGAAGAGACGGGATGAAGACACCAGCAGACACTGCCAGGCCGTATGTCCAACACGCCAGGAAGAAATAGGTCAGAGTAAACAAACCCAGTGTCATAGGGTTGTAACTTCCTTTAAAACACAAACAAAGAAAGTAATTAGTGAGAGTATAATGGTTTAAACAAAGTCACTACAATAGTGCACCATCTTACCCGGCTGATAGTGGAAGAGACTACGAACGCTTCTCTCAGGAGTGTTAAAAAATGCTGTAGCCATGGAATTATACTCGCCATCTGCACAAAACAACTAAACAGAGACAGAAAAATGATGCATGGCACAAAATACTCAAGAGCCACAAAATGAAGGGCTTAAGACAGAAACAGAAAAACTGCTTATCACGTCTGATTTTATTAGGAATCGGATGCCCACAGTGCCTAAATACAAACATGATGTCACAATTTTGCTACCCAATCAGAAGTGAAAAAAAAAAAATCTATAAAAGCATAAACTATTATAACATTTAAATCTGGTATTGCTTCCATCATCTGAGCTTCTAATCTACAGCTAGTCTCAGTCACAGTGCACTGAACCAAAACTGTTCCCGGACATTCTGTTTTCTAATTAGCAGCAAACATGGGAATGATTGAATATAAAAGAGACATCTGAATGTCTCAACCAATTTTCATGGTAATACATAAATTCTTAAAATGTTGCACTCTATGAGAGAAACATCCTGCATCCCCTTAGATCCCTTTAAAGTACCGTTTTTACGCCATGCTGGTAAACTTTATTGAAATGAAACTTTACTGAGGTTAAAAAGTAGGAAGTGCCAAGGATCATTATGAGCAGGGTCCTCTACAAATCTGCACGTGCTGGTCTTAATTTGCTTTGTCACACATTTCACCATCTCCCCGTCCATCTTAAAACTAATCCTGCCCGGCTCTGCTGTAACACTGTGACCCATATTTAGCGTTATTATGCATCATCATCTAAATCGAAAAAAGCAGCGAGAGAGTGTTTTCAGTCAAGTGGAAACGAATGTGGGTGTACCTGCAGTGAGTACTCCTCATTGCGCTCGGGCCCCAGAGGCTGACAGTCGTTGGAAAAATAAATCATGGTGAATGACACTGCTGCGGTCACAGCAGCCACCAACAAGGCCTCCATCACTTGCAAACATGGGCGATGCACATACCTAACACACAGACACATTAAATTTAGACATTTTCATGTACAACGCCACGCCCTAATCTGCTCTGCGCTAAAATGCTGACACATTGCTGATCTCTCAGTTTGGACTTTCCCAAATAAAAAAAGCAGCTCTTAGTCCAATAAAAACAGATGAGAGGGAAACAAAGCTTCTTTGACTTTGTGTCTCTTCAGGCCATGTGACTGGAAATGTCGAGTGTAATTACTGCTCAGAAATGTGACAGAAATACAGACTTCCTTAGACTCAGACCAGAGGAGTTATTTTTAGAAACAAGACCGTCCAGCCAGGCAAATATTTTATTTTCAAGTTTATCTTTAAAGAAATATTAAAGATAAACTTTGTTTTGTTTTCAGACTGCTTCAATTAAGTCTTTCTTTTTTTGGTTGTTTTTTTAAAAGGATCCATTAGGCTTATTTGGAGGGTTAAGAGTTGCATATCAAAATTTTCCTCATTTATCTTATACTGGGCCTGTGCAGCACCTCAGTGCACTCACAGCCTCGAAACAAGCCATTAAGCAGTTTTAGCTCCTCACCACAAGTCATCTCTCATCTTACTGGTTACTCTCGCACACAGAAGGAACAGCAGGTAAGTCGGGTTTCTGCGCTTACAGACAGAGCCGTGTGACTGACGTGACCAAATCGGGCATGCCTCCTCTCTCCCTTTCTCTTAATACAGACTTTCCACCGTGGAAAGAGTATAAAAATTGCAGATATGAAATCAAATCCTCAGACCACCTGTTTCCCCATTTCCTGTCAATTAATATTGTAAATAAACTGACACTCATTTATTAAAAATCTGGTGTCATGACAGTTGGATTTAATGTTTTGATTATGATTGAGAATGAATAAGCATTAGCAAACTACACACAGTGTGTATTATATTAAGATCTGAGTACATTTATATCAGCCAGCTCCAGAGCAGGAAGCCAGGAACACTTCTCAGTACGAGTCGTCTCCCACATTAGTCAGCCTCCCGGTGATCGTACCTGTTCTTATACTGAGGCTATTTTTACACATGTCAATCACAAACTTCCGAGAATCCATTTTAAGTCTTCTCTTAAAAAACCTCATCTCGCACCCCACCCAGTCTGTGTCAACCAACAACATTTTCAAGCTCTCCATGTGATGTTTTTGTTGGCACAATGCACACACATGCTCTTCTTTATTCACAACCTTTGCTGAAATATTTCCTTTCTGAGTTAATGACAGTTTGGTTTGCATTTGCTTGAGTCCTATCTAAACTTTACCTGATCCTGAAGATAGTCAGCCAGTAGTTGAGTGAATTAAAGAGCGCTCCCAACAACCCACCTGCACAGGACAGGAACGGAAACAAATTAATGAAATGAATAAACAGGAGCGATAGTGTAAGTGAAATAGAACAGTGGTATTGTCATCAGTCTGAGAAACATTTAGAAGTGACACCCACTGGGTGCAGGACTGATGATCGATTTGCAATATGCAACTCTCAGGAAAATAAGAAGAAAAGAAAAATATTGATCAAAGAAACTGGAAAGGTTGGATGCAAATGAGTGTGACTGATGAGTTGATGCGGAACTGGCAAAGAATTAGACGATGATTCTCATTCCTATTCAGTGTTTGGGGTCTCTGATTATGCAGTGAACTATTCCCGAGCAGCTCATGTTATGTGTTGGGGGGCACTGTGCTTCTAGGGAAGATTAGTGGCAGGAAATGCCACCTCTAGGCATCATTGGTTTTAGGTTGTAGCTGATAGTGTATACCAAAATGGACCACATGAAGAATTGTGCATATTTGTAGAAATTAAAAACAAAACAAAAAAACTTTACCTAAAGCTCCCATACACATGAACAAAGGAATCTCGTAGTAGTAATAGGCCACACTCTGAAAAGAGACAAAAGTCGGTGCTTTTACATTGACCACAAAAATTAATTAACCTCAAAAAGCACACTGTTTATGTTTAATGCAAGTCTCTTACATCACTTTCAAAGCGTCCAAAGTTAATGAGACCTGGATTGGAAAGGTCTCCTGGTTTGCCATGATAGATACTGAGGAAGAAGTTCAGTGTGAAGGTGGAGATCATGGAGGCAAAGAACTGCAGAGGAGGAGGGCAAGCATTTAGGAGATGTAGGAAATACTAAAACTTATCCACTTGTGTTTTAATCAATCTTTTAGCCAACTTTTTAATTTTGTTGTTTAAGCGACAATGACAGTAAAGATATTCAGTTCAATTTATTAGACTTCTGGATGAAATGCTGTTGATTCAACATATTGTGCTCACTAATAGGGGTTAATGCTCATTTCATGACTTACTATCCTCCATGTGAGCATCTGGTTCCAGAAAGAAGCTCCCTCCTCTAGAGAGAACAAAACTCCGCCTGTCGACCACAGAAAGAGAGTTTAGAAACCAGAATAGCATTACATTTTTATATATTCATTTTGTTTGTTTTTTCCTTCAGACTGAAAAAGTGACTTGGAGAAGTGACAAAACACACTTGTGTGCAGACCAAAACAACCACACAGAGACCCTTCGGAGGAGGTAGTGTCAGTTTGTTTATGGTGTGAACATGATCCAAGCCAACTACCAGGTGTATGTTAAAGTTTGAGCTTAAAAATGTCCCGTTGCCCTGTGTGCTTTGTATTCTCAACACAAGAAGGTGCTATAGATGTGCAAACGTCTGTACGGGTTAACAGCTAGCTGTTAAGTAAACATAAATTACTGGTTTTCTCACACAGCACCTTCTTCTTGTATTTAATTTTTATTAACCCTATTATTATTTTATTAACACATCTGGCAAATGAGTGGACTGAACATTCTCATGTGGTTTCCAGTGACACATTTCAGTTCACTTGGATTTTTCTGTGTGAAAACAAACCAAACCACAGGGTTAATCTACAAATTTTTACTCAGCTGATTCGGACCAGAGTAAACAAACTACAGGTGTGATAACACCCTTAAACTAATCCAGAGTTAGCAAGCGTGATCACAGCAGCACTCTTCACACGATAACCTGATCAACATGCACAAGGCAGCTTTATAATCACAGCAGGCAGTTATCAACAGACTAATAAGAGTATGTCAGAGGGTTTCTGTAGATCCCAGTGCATCAAATTTAAGACTTCTAAAGATCTTATTATGCAAACTATTATTTTTTGTTTGCTTTTAGTGTGGGCATATATAATCATACTGTTGTAGAGCTTAAAGCAGCTAAACTTCACACACAGCAAAAGCAGATTATGTGTTTTTACCAACTGGTGCCCCAAAAGCAGCAGAAACTCCAGCAGCAGCTCCAGCAGAAACAAAGTCCCTCTTTTCTGTGTCTCTCCGGAAGTATTCAAACATCTACACAAACACACATATATTTCATATTATTAACCACTCCTATTGTCAAACACACACAAACTTAGTATATTATGATATATGGAGTTTGTCACAATGTCAATCGATGTGACACACTAAATATATACTGTGACCCACAAGCATGTTAGTGTTCAGGATCTCAACACACGCTTACCTTGAAGTCCCGTTTTAAGGAGGTGCTTCTGCCCTGTGAGACTCCCGCAGCTACAACACCACCAGAGTGAATCATGGGACCTTCCTGACGATCGTGGGCAAACAAGAGGACAGCTTTAAAAGCTTTTTTAAAAATGTGTTTCAAATGTGTTTAGAACACAGTTTGAGTGTATGTTTACAAAAAGATGAAGGATTTTAATATAGTTTACCTTTCCAACAGCAAGACCGCCAGCTACTGAACATATAACGCCAATCACTTTCACCACCAGCGTCTACAAAGAACAACGGGACATAAAGATGTAAAGGTGGATCTAGTGTAGCCATTATTCTAAGTTACTGGTATTTTACGTGGCCGTACCTTGAGCCGTACCACCCTGGGAATCTTGACTCCATTTAGGTAACATTTTATCTGAGGAATACCACTTCCAGCTGCTATTGGCTACAAGAGAAAGAACAGGAAAAGATACATGTGAAGACTCGTGGTACACACAGTGCCTCATCACATGCTAGTAAACCGCACTGTCACAAAAACAGAAACACATTTAGCTTAAATTATCAGTATTTCAAAGAAGGACTCAGACATTGACAGACGTGCTATTACTAACCAAAAATCTTCACTTCCACAACGATTTGAATAGTTTGTAGCTAAGGAATATGTAATAGAGCAACAAAAAAGGGGAAAAAAAGCAAAAGCTTTTATGTCACACTTCTCCAAAACCCATTCTTGCACTTGAGGAATGTTATTATTAAAACACACACAAATGGGGAAGAAGTGGTTCCAATTCAAAATTTAGGCTAATCATAAAAGGTCAAGAATATTTTTGCTTTCTGTCTTACCTCAAAAAACGCAACCATGATGCCCCCCACCAGGACGAAGGCACAGTTGAGAACGGCCCAGAGGATGAGAGAAATAGACAGCCCACCCACCTCTGTAAACTTTTCAATGTCTGTGAAGGCTCAGAGTCAAGGAAGTGTCCTTTTTTTCCTGAAATCACTTGAGTGATTTGGAGAAAAATTAAAGTTCCTTAAGCCTTGCATATTTACGTGGTACTAAAAAAATAGGACTAAAAAGCTGTACACGTCTAAAGGATACTCTCTTTAATAACTTGATATTTGTACCCAGCCAGTTTCTCCACCATAATGTCTATAAAACAGGCGATGAGACCCGTTAGAATGCCAATCAGACCGCAGATTACCCAACGACTGATCTCCAGACAGCGGAAACCCTAAAAACACAAGATGAGAAGACAAGAAGTGATGCAGGATAAAGCAGCCAGACACAAGACTCGAGACAGAAAGAAAATAATGGAGTTCATACAGAGCCCAGGCAAACTACCATTTCTGCAAAAGATTCCTGCACCACTCACCATGGGACTCATTCTTCTCTCCTCTTCAAGAAAGAGCTGGTTTTCAATGTTGTCATAATCCAGACTCTACAATGAAACAGACAGATGAATACATTTCATTTAATCAAATACATCTGTAAAAAAAAACAACACCCACACAAAAGCTCTTCCTGCTAGGTTCAATTGTATAATCTATTTAAAGAAAGTGACATCCAAAAATCTGACCAATTTTTGTGTGCATTTTTTAGATGTATATACAAAATTTCAAAGACAATACAAAGCATATCTCCTGAAGTACTGACAGTTCCACTTTGCTTAAGAACATTACAAACAGTTGCATCTTTATAGCTGGCTCAGTCTTTAGTTTCTTCCTTAAGATGGCAAAAAAGGACATTTTCACTTCTTGTGAAAACATCAAAGTAACCAAGTGTAATCCAGCTTATTCAAGACTTATCAGAAACACAGGATTCTGATTGGTTAACAGCAGTTTTACCTCATATTTAAGTGACAGCAGCTTCTCGTTGTGTGGGATCTCTTTCGGTCGGCCCCTAATAGGGTCCTGCAGGGGGCGAGGAAAAAAAAGCATTAACGCATCACCTCTGACCTCAGTTATGTGGCTGGAAACTATTTTACTGCCATTAAAACATTTTACATACAGCAGCAGGGAGTGGAACAATGAATCACAAGCATCAGATGCATTTTTTCTTACTCAGAAGAAAATTAGGGGACAGGTTTGACAATCAAAAGTTTTCTTAACAACTCAATCCCAGCCAGTTTCTCCAGAAAGTCTACATCATAGCTGTAACCACAAACCCCTCTGAAACACTACAGTGTAACCTACGCCATAACCACACATGTACTTCTCTAGAAATGAAGCTACAATAATAATTGTAGCATCAATCATAATCTTAGCATCAATACAAGGAATCACAGATGACAGTAAATTCCTGGTGGATGAATTGCTGATGAATTGTAAAACGCGCAATGGCAGTGCCTTTGTTTTCATATGCACATGGCGGAAAAAGCGTGCCGGCGACAGAGAGTGAGAAGGGCGAAAGCGGATTGTTGAATGAAACGGATGAACCAGAATTGCTTTATAAAAATGCTGCAATTTCAGTGGTGATGAACTGGTTTAGCTTTCGTCCATCAGATACACAACAAAGCACTAATTTTGGTAGAGCATGCTAGCGGACCTTCGTTATTACCGCGTTTTTTGGAAAATACGGCACACTTAAAATCAATTCTTCGATTTTTCTGAAAATCGACAGTGCCCCTTATAATCCCGTGTGCCTTATGTATGAATTCTGGTTGTGTTTACTGACCTCGAAATGATTTTATGTACACGGCGCTCAAAAATCTGTCAAATGTTTTAGTACGACTTTGCTAAGCTACAAACCCGCACCGCTTGATGGATTGTCGGAGCATTACGGCTATCGTAGGCAGGAGCCTCGCGGAGTGATACGTACTGTGCTTCAGCATAGTATTACAGTATTGTGTGTGTATAACCTCTTTTTAAGTTTTGTGGATATTATACACGGTTATGCTGAGGATATGTCGGCCAATTTCCACTGGAAATGCCTTTGGAAATGCCATCAGGCAGCCTTCACACCTCCAATGGCCCCAACAATAGAGGCACTTTGGACACTAATTCCCCCACCTCTCCCCCCTCCATAGAGCCATCACCACCTTCAAACTGTTCACCTACAACACCCCCCTCCTCACCCCACACAAAAGAGGATTTCACACCACCTCCTCCCACCACAACTCTTCATATTCATGAAGCAGATGTGAGGAAGCAGTTTAAGAGTCTGAATGCTCGAAAAGCTCCCGGCCCAGACGGTGTGTCTCCTGCCACCCTCAGACACTGCAAACGAGCTGGCCCCAGTGTTTTCTGGCATTTTCAACTCCTCACTGCAGGCATGTCATGTGCCTGCCTGCTTCAAGTCCTCTACCATAATCCCTGTCCCCAAGAAACCTAGGATCACTGGACTAAATGACTACAGACCCGTGGCTCTGACATCTGTGGTCATGAAGTCATTTGAGCGCCTAGTTCTCTCCCATCTCAAGACCCTCACGGCCCCCCTCCTGGACCCCCTGCAGTTTGCATATAGAGCCAACAGGTCTGTAGACGACGCCATCAACATGGCCCTACACTTCATCCTGCAGCATCTGGACGCCCCAGGAACCTACGCCAGGATCCTGTTTGTGGACTTCAGCTCTGCCTTCAACACCATCCTTCCAGACCATCTCCGAGGCAAGCTTTCCCAGATGAATGTGCCTGATCCCATCTGCCGGTGGATCACTGACTTCCTGACGGACAGGAAGCAGCATGTGAGGCTGGGAAAGAATGTCTCGGACTCCCGGACCATCAGCACCGGCTCCCCTCAGGGCTGTGTTCTTTCTCCTCTGCTCTTCTCCATGTACACCAACTGCTGCACCTCCACCCACCAGTCTGTCAAGCTAATCAAGTTTGCAGATGACACCACCGTTATTGGGCTCATCTCGGACGGGGATGAGTCCGCCTACAGGAGGGAGGTTGAACGTCTGGTGTCCTGGTGCAGCCACAACAACCTGGTGCTGAATGCCCAGAAGACAGTGGAGATTATTGTGGACTTCAGGAAGCACACAGCCCCACTCCCCCCCATCATCCTGACTGACACCCCCATCACCTCTGTGGACTCATTCCGCTTCCTGGGTACCACCATCACCCAGGACCTGAAGTGGGAGCCCACCATCACCTCCGTCATCAAGAAAGCCCAGCAGAGGATGTACTTCCTGAGGCAGCTGAAGAAATTCAACCTGCCAACACGGACGATGATGCAATTCTACACTGCAATCATCGAGTCCATCCTCACCTCCTCCATCACCGTGTGGTACGCTGGAGCCACTATCAGGGACAAACAGAGACTGCAGTGTGTTGTGCGCTCTGCTGAGAAGGTGATTGGCTGCAGACTCCCATCTCTGCAGGACCTGTACACCTCCAGGACACTGGGGCGTGCAGCTCGGATCTCAGCTGACCCTTCTCACCCTGGACACAGTCTGTTTGACCTGCTCCCCTCAGGCAGGAGGCTCCGGTCCATTCGCACCAGAACCTCTCGCCATAAGAACAGTTTCTTCCCCTCTGCTGTTGGACACATGAACAATAAACGTACGACTGTTCCCACCCCTAACACATGACCCTACGCTGTGTTCACTGCATCATTCCATGTTTGGCACTGATCACCACCTGCACTCATGTATATATCTTTCTACGTAGCACTTTTAATTCTTATTCTTACTTTTATTTTTTCATGTCTATTTAAGTGCAATTTATGACAGTATGTTTGCACTGAAGCACCGCAGCAATTTCCTAATGTTGTAAACCTGCTCAACATTTGGCAATAAAACCCTTTCTGATTCTGATTCTTTTGGTTAAACTTTCAGCAAGGAATTTGCATTTGCACTGTTAAATTTTTATATAACTTTAATGCACATAAAAAACAGCTGCTCATTTAATTTGAAAATACCTTGATTTTTTTTTTTTGCACAAATAAAGTTGTGGAGTTGTAAAGTATCTTGTCTAGTGTCAATTATATCGTCAGTTATATCGTTATCACAAATTTTCAAATCTATATCGAGATAAATATTTTTGGTCATATCGCCATGCTCTAACCTGGATGATTGAGAACCTACACAGATGGGGTTTTTTTGGATATTCAGTGACCTCCACTGTCACTCCCTTCCCTATTCCAGCCCACTTGTTAGCTAATCAAACTCAGCAAATGCATACATCATCCGCTTCCCGCAGCGAGACGACAGGATCTTGTGAGGCTACACAAGAGCACATCTGCGATGTGTGAAAACCCCTCTCCCTGTCCAAATATAAACACCTAGGCAGACGGACACATTTGCAGCACCATAAATTACGCTTTAGCTTGCCATCCATCTGTGCAGCATGCAACTAAGTAAAGAAATTACTTTCACAGAGCCACAAACAAGCTGGAAATAACATTTTGTTTATCATACTCAAGCAAATCACAAGCCTGAAATCATATTCCAGCCAGTCAGCCAATGAAAACATAACTGAATCAGATGGTTTGTGTGAAGAAGCAGAACAGATGGGACATCCTGTCGTGCTAACAGAGGCTCAAGTATCAGTATGTGGTCCTGTGTGTCAGAGTGTATGTATGAGGATTTCTTGTCCTGGTTTAAGTATCCTAAGCCTGCAAAGAAGTAGTTAAGTAAAATGTAATGAATGAATGTAATGAACATATATTCAAATGCATGGACTTGATCAATTTGCTATTTGCAGTGCCTCACAGTGGAAACCAGCAGACAGTTTCCAATCACGTGCCCCTAGTGAGTCAAGCATCACTGGACTATTCTGGCTGGTGAGCGACTAATTTCTGTGTAGGTTTTCCCAAATCATTCAGAGGGAAGCAGCTCCGTCTCAACCTTCAACTTTATCTCAGTCAAGGCATTGGCACAGTAAACAAATATGAGCATGTGGCTGAATTGCATTAGTCACAACTGCAGTGATTTGCTGGGGAATGCTGGGAAAGATTATCGTGGTCTAAGAGGCTAAAACAAGAACTGCTAATAAAGGGAAATAGAAGAGAAAAAGACAAGGAGAGGGAGGAGATGTTGGGAGCTCAAACTTTACCTCTTCTGATGTTATATCATCTTCCAAATCCACCGTGCTGAATCTGCCTATCCGAAATACACTGCCTGATCCGGACAGCTAAAGACATCACAGACAACAACATAAATATATGAGTATGGCCATGTGTAGGACTTTTCAGGATGATATGTTACATTGTTAACTGCTGGTATCCATTTAAGAAACTAACACAAGAGTCTTCTCCCCTCTCCTTGGAGACTAAAGTCTATTTTTGGACATCTTTTGATGTTGGACTCACATGAAATTATACATGTCGGGTAAGATTTTTAAGAGTAAGAAGCTCTCTATTGCTCCCTTTATTGAAGAAATATTCGACTTCAAAACAAACAAAAAATCTACAACAGAAAATGCACACAAAAAGCATGTTCTTTTCCATACCTGTACATTTTCTGATGCAAATGAGAAAACATCCATTTTTGGATGCGCATATTTGGAAGGGGATTAACGTGAGACTCTACTTTCATGTTGGCTAATGCCACACAGGCAGAAACGGTAACAGTAAAAAAGGAAGTTGGATTTTCCAGAATATTTCAGTATTACTCTGACAGGCAGACGTCTGCAGGTCTTGTAACTGGATCGTGCTGGGATAATCACACTTCCCAAAGCAGTCACATTACAGTTTACCTGTAGCCCAGGTAATCCAATTTGTCCCAGGATGTTTTCCAGCGTCAAACAGGTTAGGAAATAATGGAAGTAACAGCGAATGACTAGCAATAATCTGATTATTTTCCAGGAGGACTGAAACAAATTATGAGCATCATGTACTTAATTTGAATAGGCCTAATTCTATTACTTTCGCCCTCTAAACCCAGTCACAAACAAAACTTGTGGTTGCATTTACCATCCAGAATTGCAAACCAAAACACACTCTGCATGTTTGGTGGTTTTCTCTTGTTTTGATGTGTACTCGCCGTCTTCGTGAATTCTTGCACACTTCCATCCTCAATTCATTTGACTTTATGCTCAAATGCACTCTGGGTCAAGTCATGTTGCTGCTATATGAGTAACAGTCACCAGACATCAACAACACCTCAGTAAAAACACTGGTGTCAAGCCAACCTCCAATTCGAGACTTGCAGTCAAGCCAGCCTCCAGTTGATTTTACGTTCCCTGTGTATTCAAAGTATTACGGGAATGGATGTGGAAACCAGATTTCAAAATAAAAGCCAACTTCGAGTGAATTAACAGATATGTTAAGAACATAATAACATATAATTTAGGCTTTTTTTTTTTTTAGAAACTCTAATGTTACATCTACATGACACAGCCTTGTACCCTAATTGTGCCCTGTCAAGGCCATCTTATTTTGGATTTCAAAGTAAAAGCCCTGTGAATCTTCATTTTTGAACTACTCTTTCAATGAATTCATAATGCTCTTAAAAGCAAAAGTCGTATTTCCAAATACTATTTGAACTTTGTATCAACACTTTCCAACCGCAGTCTTTTTCACAGTAATACCATATCAAATAAATTCTTTCTGATTTTGCTTTTCATAGTAATGGCCCTTTGAAATTGCCGATATTTGACTTAATCTCCTAACGATTCAAAATGCTCTAAAATGAAAAATTCTTGTTTCCACAGGGTAATTCCACTTTAGATCAACAGTATACAACCCCGCAGTGATACCATATCAATATCAAGTCATTCTGATTTTGCTTTCAAAAATAAAAGCCTTTTCAAATTGTCCATAATTGACCTACCTTTCAGTGATTTCAAAATGCTCTAAAATGGAAAATTCCTGTTTCCACAGGGTAATTCCACTTTAGATCAACAGTATACAACCTCACGATGTTACCATATCAATATCAAGACATTCTGATTTTGCTTTCAAAAATAAAAGCCCTTTCAAATTGTCCATAATTGACCTAACTTTCAGTGATTTCAAAATGCTCTAAAATGAAAAATTCCTGTTTCCACAGGGTAATTCCACCTTAGATCAACAGTATACAACCCCACAGTGACACCATATCAATATCAAGTCATTCTGATTATGCCTTCCAAAATAAAAGACTTTTCAAATTGTCCATAGTTGACCTACCTTTCAGTGATTTCAAAATGCTCTAAAATGGAAAATTCCTGTTTCCACAGGATAATTCCACTCTGTATTTACAGTATACAGCCCCACAGTGATACCATATCAATATCAAGTCATTCTGATTTTGCTTTCAAAAATAAAAGCCTTTTCAAATTGTCCATAATTGACCTAACTTTCAGTGATTTCAAAATGCTCTAAAATGAAAAATTCTTGTTTCCACAGGGTAATTCCACCTTAGATCAACAGTATACAACCTCACAGTGACACCATATCAATATCAAGTCATTCTGATTATGCTTTCAAAAATAAAAGCCTTTTCAAATTGTCCATAATTGACCTAACTTTCAGTGATTTCAAAATGCTCTAAAATGGAAAATTCCTGTTTCCACAGGGTAATTCCACTTTAGATCAACAGTATACAACCCCACAGTGACACCATATCAATATCAAGTCATTCTGATTATGCTTTCAAAAATAAAAGCCTTTTCAAATTGTCCATAATTGACCTAACTTTCAGTGATTTCAAAATGCTCTTAAATAGAATTTTGCTGTTTCCACAGGGTAATTCCACTTTAGATCAACAGTATACAACCTCACAGTGATACCATATCAATATCAAGTCATTCTGATTTTGCTTTTCATAGTAATGGCCCTTTGAAATTGCCGATATTTGACTTAATCTTCTAACGATTCAAAATGCTCTAAAATGAAAAATTCTTGTTTCCACAGGGTAATTCCACCTTAGATCAACAGTATACAACCCCACAGTGATACCATATCAATATCAAGTCATTCTGATTTTGTTTTCAAAAATAAAAGCCCTTTCAAATTGTCCACAATTGACCTAACTTTCAGTGATTTCAAAATGCTCTAAAATGGAAAATTCCTGTTTCCACAGGATAATTCCACTCTGTATTTACAGTATACAGCCCCACAGTGATACCATATCAATATCAAGTCATTCTGATTTTGCTTTCAAAAATAAAAGCCTTTTCAAATTGTCCATAATTGACCTAACTTTCAGTGATTTCAAAATGCTCTAAAATGAAAAATTCTTGTTTCCACAGGGTAATTCCACCTTAGATCAACAGTATACAACCCCACAGTGACACCATATCAATATCAAGTCATTCTGATTATGCCTTCCAAAATAAAAGACTTTTCAAATTGTCCATAATTGACCTAACTTTCAGTGATTTCAAAATGCTCTAAAATGAAAAATTCTTGTTTCCACAGGGTAATTCCACTTTAGATCAATAGTATACAACCTCACAGTGATACCATATCAATATCAAGTCATTCTGATTTTGCTTTCAAAAATAAAAGCCCTTTCAAATTGTCCACAATTGACCTAACTTTCAGTGATTTCAAAATGCTCTAAAATAGAATTTTGCTGTTTCCACAGGGTAATTCCACTTTAGATCAACAGTATACAACCCCACAGTGATACCATATCAATATCAAGTCATTCTGATTATGCTTTCAAAAATAAAAGCCTTTTCAAATTGTCCATAATTGACCTAACTTTCAGTGATTTCAAAATGCTCTTAAATAGAATTTTGCTGTTTCCACAGGGTAATTCCACTTTAGATCAACAGTATACAACCCCACAGTGACACCATATCAATATCAAGTCATTCTGATTATGCCTTCCAAAATAAAAGCCTTTTCAAATTGTCCATAATTGACCTAACTTTCAGTGATTTCAAAATGCTCTTAAATAGAATTTTGCTGTTTCCACAGGGTAATTCCACTTAAGATCAACAGTATACAACCTCACAGTGATACCATATCAATATCAAGTCATTCTGATTTTGCTTTTCATAGTAATGGCCCTTTGAAATTGCCGATATTTGACTTAATCTTCTAACGATTCAAAATGCTGTAAAATGAAAATTTCTTGTTTCCACAGGGTAATTCCACTTTAGATCAACAGTATACAACCTCACAGTGATACCATATCAATATCAAGACATTCTGATTTTGCTTTCAAAAATAAAAGCCCTTTCAAATTGTCCATAATTGACCTAACTTTCAGTGATTTCAAAATGCTCTAAAATGGAAAATTCCTGTTTCCACAGGGTAATTCCACCTTAGATCAACAGTATACAACCCCACAGTGACACCATATCAATATCAAGTCATTCTGATTATGCCTTCCAAAATAAAAGACTTTTCAAATTGTCCATAATTGACCTAACTTTCAGTGATTTCAAAATGCTCTTAAATAGAATTTTGCTGTTTCCACAGGGTAATTCCACTTTAGATCAACAGTATACAACCTCACAGTGATACCATATCAATATCAAGTCATTCTGATTTTGCTTTTCATAGTAATGGCCCTTTGAAATTGCCGATATTTGACTTAATCTTCTAATGATTTAAAATGCTCTAAAATGAAAAATTCTTGTTTCCACAGGGTAATTCCACTTTAGATCAACAGTATACAACCTCACAGTGATACCATATCAATATCAAGTCATTCTGATTTTGCTTTCAAAAATTAAAGCCTTTTCAAATTGTCCATAATTGACCTACCTTTCAGTGATTTCAAAATGCTCTAAAATGGAAAATTCCTGTTTCCACAGGATAATTTCACTTTAGGTCAACAGTATACAACCCCACAGAGATACGATGTTAAGATCAAGTCACTCTGATTTTGCCTTCCAAAATAAAAGTATTTTCAAATTGCCCATAGACGACCTACTCGTTTAACGATTTCAAAATGCTCTTAAATTGAAAGATGCTGTTTCCACAGGATAATTCCACTTTAGATCAACAGTATCCAACCCGACAGTAAAACCATGTAAATTTTATGTTGGTCTGATTTCGCCTTTCAAATTAATGGCCCGTCGAATTTGTCCATATGTGATATACTCTTTCAATTATTTCAGAATGTTTTAAAAATGAAAATTGCTGTTTCAACACATATTGTGTTTTCATTTTGAAAAGCAAAATCAGACTCAATTGATTATGACAGAATTGAATCATAAAGATGATGTAAAAGGAAGCTGAAATTGCCACTAGGTTGTAATTGATAGTACGTTTATATTTTAAGTCTGTGGAAAGATGTCATGGTTGGTTTGCAAGCTGTTTTGTAATTTCTTTATTTAGAATGACATCTTTCCACAGACTTAAAATATAAACGTACTATCAATTACAACCTAGTGGCAATTTCAGCTTCCTTTTACATCATCTTTATGATTCAATTCTGTCATAATCAATTGAGTCTGATTTTGCTTTTCAAAATGAAAACACAATATGTGTTGAAACAGCAATTTTCATTTTTAAAACATTCTGAAATAATTGAAAGAGTATATCACATATGGACAAATTCGACGGGCCATTAATTTGAAAGGCGAAATCAGACCAACATAAAATTTACATGGTTTTACTGTCGGGTTGGATACTGTTGATCTAAAGTGGAATTATCCTGTGGAAACAGCATCTTTCAATTTAAGAGCATTTTGAAATCGTTAAACGAGTAGGTCGTCTATGGGCAATTTGAAAATACTTTTATTTTGGAAGGCAAAATCAGAGTGACTTGATCTTAACATCGTATCTCTGTGGGGTTGTATACTGTTGACCTAAAGTGAAATTATCCTGTGGAAACAGAAAATTTCCTTTTTAGAGCATTCCGAAATCACTGAAAGTTAGGTAAGTTATTGGCATTTTCAACAGGCCATTATTTTGGAAGGCAAAATCAGAATGACTTGAAATTGAAGTAGTACCATGGTGTGGATGTACACTTTTGATCTAACATGGATTCATCCTGTGGAAAGAGCAAGTTTCATTTTTAGAGCGTTCTGAATTCTTTAAAAGAGTAGGTCGTATATCGGCAATTTGAAAAGTCTTTTATTTTGGAAGGCAACATCAGAATGACTTGATATTGATATGGTATCACCGTGGGGTTGTATACTGTTGATCTAAAGTGGAATTACCCTGTGGAAACAGCAAAATTCTATTTTAGAGCATTTTGAAATCACTGAAAGTTAGGTCAATTGTGGACAATTTGAAAAGTCTTTTATTTTGGAAGGCATAATCAGAATGACTTGATATTGATATGGTGTCACTGTGGGGTTGTATACTGTTGATCTAAGGTGGAATTACCCTGTGGAAACAAGAATTTTTCATTTTAGAGCATTTTGAAATCACTGAAAGTTAGGTCAATTATGGACAATTTGAAAAGGCTTTTATTTTTGAAAGCAAAATCAGAATGACTTGATATTGATATGGTATCACTGTGGGGCTGTATACTGTAAATACAGAGTGGAATTATCCTGTGGAAACAGGAATTTTCCATTTTAGAGCATTTTGAAATCACTGAAAGTTAGGTCAATTGTGGACAATTTGAAAGGGCTTTTATTTTTGAAAACAAAATCAGAATGACTTGATATTGATATGGTATCACTGTGGGGTTGTATACTGTTGATCTAAGGTGGAATTACCCTGTGGAAACAAGAATTTTTCATTTTAGAGCATTTTGAATCGTTAGAAGATTAAGTCAAATATCGGCAATTTCAAAGGGCCATTACTATGAAAAGCAAAATCAGAATGACTTGATATTGATATGGTATCACTGTGAGGTTGTATACTGTTGATCTAAAGTGGAATTACCCTGTGGAAACAGCAAAATTCTATTTAAGAGCATTTTGAAATCACTGAAAGTTAGGTCAATTATGGACAATTTGAAAAGGCTTTTATTTTTGAAAGCATAATCAGAATGACTTGATATTGATATGGTGTCACTGTGGGGTTGTATACTGTTGATCTAAAGTGGAATTACCCTGTGGAAACAGGAATTTTCCATTTTAGAGCATTTTGAAATCACTGAAAGTTAGGTCAATTATGGACAATTTGAAAAGGCTTTTATTTTTGAAAGCATAATCAGAATGACTTGATATTGATATGGTGTCACTGTGAGGTTGTATACTGTTGATCTAAGGTGGAATTACCCTGTGGAAACAAGAATTTTTCATTTTAGAGCATTTTGAAATCACTGAAAGTTAGGTCAATTATGGACAATTTGAAAAGGCTTTTATTTTTGAAAGCAAAATCAGAATGACTTGATATTGATATGGTATCACTGTGGGGCTGTATACTGTAAATACAGAGTGGAATTATCCTGTGGAAACAGGAATTTTCCATTTTAGAGCATTTTGAAATCACTGAAAGGTAGGTCAACTATGGACAATTTGAAAAGTCTTTTATTTTGGAAGGCATAATCAGAATGACTTGATATTGATATGGTGTCACTGTGGGGTTGTATACTGTTGATCTAAGGTGGAATTACCCTGTGGAAACAGGAATTTTTCATTTTAGAGCATTTTGAAATCACTGAAAGTTAGGTCAATTATGGACAATTTGAAAGGGCTTTTATTTTTGAAAGCAAAATCAGAATGTCTTGATATTGATATGGTAACATCGTGAGGTTGTATACTGTTGATCTAAAGTGGAATTACCCTGTGGAAACAGGAATTTTCCATTTTAGAGCATTTTGAAATCACTGAAAGGTAGGTCAATTATGGACAATTTGAAAAGGCTTTTATTTTTGAAAGCAAAATCAGAATGACTTGATATTGATATGGTATCACTGCGGGGTTGTATACTGTTGATCTAAAGTGGAATTACCCTGTGGAAACAAGAATTTTTCATTTTAGAGCATTTTGAATCGTTAGGAGATTAAGTCAAATATCGGCAATTTCAAAGGGCCATTACTATGAAAAGCAAAATCAGAAAGAATTTATTTGATATGGTATTACTGTGAAAAAGACTGCGGTTGGAAAGTGTTGATACAAAGTTCAAATAGTATTTGGAAATACGACTTTTGCTTTTAAGAGCATTATGAATTCATTGAAAGAGTAGTTCAAAAATGAAGATTCACAGGGCTTTTACTTTGAAATCCAAAATAAGATGGCCTTGACAGGGCACAATTAGGGTACAAGGCTGTGTCATGTAGATGTAACATTAGAGTTTCTAAAAAAAAAAAGCCTAAATTATATGTTATTATGTTCTTAACATATCTGTTAATTCACTCGAAGTTGGCTTTTATTTTGAAATCTGGTTTCCACATCCATTCCCGTAATACTTTGAATACACAGGGAACGTAAAATCAACTGGAGGCTGGCTTGACTGCGGCCGTGCATTAAAATGATTAAAAGCATTCATAGCCCATGCAGTATTTATAAACATGAGTCAACATAAGCCTAGGATAGCTAATAAAACATGACACAGCATCTTCTTTGGGAAGCAGCGGAGGTAATAGCTGTTAAGGTAAATTAGCCACCATGCTAACCTGTCTGGAAGGTTTCGGTATCTCAGAGCCGTTGAGTAACGGTGTCCCCTCCCCGGTCAAACCGGAGTCGTCGCCCCGGCTGGACCACGACACTTTCTTGGTGATGTTAGCCATGGTGGCTCCCCGCTAATACGCCGAGCTGTCAATAGTTCGCTTCATTAACTTCAGCCGTCGTTGCCTAACAACTATTATTCTCTCTCAACTCCCCATGATTATTTCTGCAACTCGTGACGCTTTGTAAGGTTCGCGTGCAGGGTCAAAAACAATCCTGGGGCGCGTTGGCTGCTGGGATTTGACGTTTTTCAGTATTTCAGACTCCAGAAAGTTATGGCAAAAAATTATATTATATTATATTATATTATATTATATTATAAACAATAATTAGGTGACTAAAGACTGTATACCTGGCTGAGGATCTGGCTGAGGATCTTACGTGGTCAGTACACACAAACAAAACAGTGAAGAAGGCGCAGCAGCGCCTCTTCTTTCTCAGGAGACTGAAAAGATTCGGCATGAGCCCCCGCATCCTCAGGACCTTCTATCACTGTGCCATTGAGAGCATCCTCACTGGATGCATCACCACCTGGTATGGCAACAGCACCGCCTACAACTGCAAAGCTCTCCAGCGAGTAGTGCGGTGCTCTGAACGGATAATTGGAGGTGAGCTTCCCTCCCTCCAAGACATCTACAGGAAGCGGTGCCTGAGGAAAGCGGGGAGGATCATCAAGGACTCCAGTCACCCCAGCCATAAACTGTTCAGACTGCTTCCATCAGGAAGGAGGTTCTGCAGCATCTGGTCCCGTACCAGCAGACTGAGAGACAGCTTTTTCCATCAGGCCATCAGACTGCTGAACACGTCATAGACACCTCAGCTTCACTACTGGAACTTCAACATTATGCACTCCACACTGTATATAAATGCCACTTGTTTTGCACATATTCAACTCTGTATATTTTATATATTTTATTATTATTATTATTATTATTTTATTTTATTTTTTTTACTATTTAATTTGTAAAAATGTGTATACATACACACACACACACACACACACACACACACACACACACACACACACACACACACACACACACACACACGTAGGAAAATATTTAGTATACACATCCAGAAATGCATACACTATTATATATTGTACATATATTTATTAGTTTCAGGTTGGCCATTCTTGTATTTTGCTCGTTTGTGTTGTTGTGTTTGCACATCTCTGTTGCTTGTGGGGCTCGCACACAAGAATTTCACTCGCATGTGCTGTGCCAGTGTGCCTGCACATGTGATGTGACAATAAAAAGTGATTTGATTTGATTTGATTTGATATATGCAAGTAAACTGTATTATTTTCATCTGAACTCTAACGCAGCCAGACTTTACCATTTCAGAGGAAATGGGAGTGCCTTTAACTTGTTGCAGCTCCAAAGTTTGTTCCCTTCATTTTAAATATATATAATAATAATACTTGTTAGTTAACATGTCTACAAAGAACGTAGAGGTTATGCCTGTTATTAACATCTGTGCAGTGGTAAAGGGGTAAGATGTAAAAAATTGTTCTGAATCAAGAACCAGTTTGAGATTTTTAAATCCTGCATACCTCCAAGCATATCAGTTCCTTTTTATCAATTTTTTCTGCACTACAATTATTTCAAACTTACATGTAATGTAAATAGTTTTGATGAACCTGAAAAACTGTCACTCAAATTTTTCCACATGGAAAACAAAGGAAAAATAAATAAGAAGATTTTAAAAATACATAAAGCTAAAAAGTAATTAATAAGGAATAGGGGCATAAAAGAATTGCTAATGAAACGGGTATCAGTTTGTGAAATACCATAAGCTTCATTGTTTCATTTGATTTAGCTATAAAAATGTGACTTGTACTTGCAGAGGGAAAGCATTGGATTCATGGAGAGTCATGGAGAGCGGAGAGTTTTTCTTCATAAGAACATTATTGATATTCACATAAGCTGCTAAAGTTCAGTTTGCTTGATACATTGGCTATTAGAAAAACAGGCAAGAAACAAGGTAAATAGTAATAAGTAATAATTATATGTGTAGCATGTATCATACTGTGTATAGATTTTAATTTTAGAGTAACACAGCAAAGGCAGGAGGCGTGAGTAGGCATATAAACTTAGTTACAGTCTCTTAGTTAGTTTGCGACACTCGCTATTACAACGCTAGTTTTGAAAGTAGTTTTAACATTATAATTATATTATAGTTTGTTTCAGTAAGAATACTTTGAAATCTTTATCAAAGCATCCTTTATATTTGTGTAGCTATGATTATTAGAGTGGATTCTGGCGTTCTCCAGCTGTCCTGGTCTCAGGCTTGACCCTGCTACAGAGTCCACGAATAATAATACTTTTATAAGTGCTGTAGTTAAAGTAGAAACTGATAGCACGGTAGTGTTTACATTCACAAACATAACCTTTGCACAAAAAAAGAAAAGGAATTGCTTAAATGATCACTGCTTTTTTCCTTGATTAGATTATCAGCCACAGTACTCTAAACAATCACAGGCCACATGATGCACCGCCCCATGCACCTCCTTTATATCCTCCATGCCAAGCACCACTCCTCTGGGCACACCTCTTCCTGCCACTACTCCTTCTACCTCTGATGGGCTAAGCACCCGGTTCCATAACCTGAACCCAGCCATTTGCCCAGCAAAACCCTCTGTAGGATCAAACCCTCCACCAACAGAGTCCTGCTCCTGTCCCAGCACCACAGATCCACCTCCGGGAACCTCCCAGCCCTTCCTGAAGTCAGAGCCTGAGGAGGCGAGGAGGTGGTCATTGTAGTGCCAGAATCGACCGTGGATAGAGGACCAAAGGACACAGACATGATGCCAGTGAGTGTCCAGAAGCGGTGACACCTGGAGACGACGATACACGGGGTCTCTAATGACAAAGTCCAGAGAGGGTGAGGAAGAAGGTGAGGATGGAGAAGAAACAGAAAAGGGTGTAGACGAAGACGAGGACCTATGTCCGTAAAGAACTAACTGATTGTCACTGTCATCGGTGGCATAGGAGAGCAGCGTGCCAATATGTGGTGTCTCCACACGAAGCCACAGGCACAGAGAGAGTTCAAGAAGAGCTGGTAGACTCAGGGAGAAGGTGACATAGTTTTCTGCTGAGGCCGAGGGGAACAGCACCATGGAGTCCATGTTACAAACTGCAGACAGAGAAAGAAGACGCATTCGAATTCATCTAAACATGGTGCCAACACATACACATGAACAAACTGAACAGTGCATGGAAAAGCTAAAATGTTGTATGAATGCAACATCAAACTGAGCTAAACAGCAAAAACAGTTGCATGAGAGGCAGTACATGAAAGATAAAAGAGGGTTTACGCAAATCTATAAACAGTAAATGTGATGCTTTTCACTTGATGATAACATGATACAATTTTGAAATGTTTCTTTCGTTGACTTTTTCAGTATCTGAGTAGATACTTTACTTACTGGTTGCATCCCTCTTAGGAATTGGCTGTGCTGGGATCTTGTGCTTGAGAGGAATTTGCAGAAAGTTATGAATCATCGTGTGCCTTTTGTCCTCCTCTCCTTCATCCCATCCACTAACACTTGGCTTATAAGGCCGAAGAGCCTCCGGACTGGTCCTGTTCTGTATGTCTTCTGGTGTATAATGGTTTGGAACACGGGGCAGCATCCTAGAATGCTGTTCGGGGTCTTGTAAATGTGGGGTTTCCTCAGGATGTGAATGGGAATGGGATGGTTGCTGTACTTGGGGATCAGTCTGGCCCTGCAATTGAGACAGAGCCTGGTGGGTGGTGTTGATGCTGGGGAGAGTTAGCTGATGCTGATGCTGGGAAGGATAGGGCTGTGTCTGTGCCCAAGTTTGGATCTGGACCTGGGGCTGCGAAGGGTCTGGATGTGTTTTAGGATTTTCCTTTTGGACTTGTATTTGTAGATAAGACTCTGGCATCTGAGCTTTTGAATGTTTAGGCTGCCTTGCTGCATGGAGTTGGTCTGGCTTAGTTTCATGATCAGTGTCCGTCTGGATTTGGCTGCTTTCTTGCACTCTGGGTTGGATATGTCCTTCCAGAATCCTTCTACGCTTTCCTCCTCTATTTGTCTGACCTCTTCTGCATGGTTCATTGTATTCCTGAGGTGTGATGTTGGAGCTAACAGGCTCTCCCATCTTCTGCCTTCCATTCCCGTCTAGGACTTCACTGAGCCGGCCCTCGAGTTGGACCAAACGTGTTGCCTGGTTTTTCAGGGATTCCAGCAACCCTTTTAGTCCAAGCAGCAACTCATCACGCTGGATTTGAAGAGCAGCCAGTCTCTCCTCTTGACTTCGGAGCTCTAGAGTGAGGTCGAAGAAGTCCTGATCAGGATCGGCTGTCATTTTTTCAGTCTGGTGGCAGTTCTCCCTTAACTTTCTTTCCATTGAAGTCAGGCGACCCATCAGCCGCTTATTCTTCTTCTCAAGCTTCCTGTTTGTCTCCCTGTGGTGACAGTGTGAGAAAATATTTGATTAGGTATTCTTGTGTTCTTGCTTCTCAAATCCAGCTTTTAGCATCAGACTAAGGATGAACTGCTACATTTTATCATGTATGGCATGTAAATAGCTGAATGACCTGAGAAATTACAGTTCAAAACTAATATTACTTCTCAGTGCAGCCCTTCCAGTCTCCGAGAACAGAACATTTACCCCTGGTTGCTCTGACCTGAGATCCTCTATCTCCTGTGTTGTGCTTTGCTTTAGGTGTTCCAGGTCCTGTGATACATGGTCGTTCAGGCCTTGAACACGCCGCTTTAGCGCCTGCAAGGAACTCCTGTTCTGGTTCAGGGCCAGCATGTTCAAACGGGCTCGAGTCAAAGCCTGGAACTGTTGGAACTATCAGGGAAAAAAACGTTTTCATGAGTCTTCCTGCAGATGTTTGCTCTCTGACCTCAAGGTCAGGAAAATACTGAAAATCTCCAGTAAATACTGAAAAACACGTGTCACATGGTCGTGACAACTGATCATCGGGTGCTGCAAGAGATTTTCCATGATTTCAGTGCTTTTACAGCATGACTAATAACATGTATGACAGCAGAAGAGAAACAGTATTGCGAAACAGATATTCAACTTTAATCTGATAGTGTCACATAAAAAGTAAACAAACTAATAAAAAGCAAATGTTTGTGTTTCTTTTTTAACCCTCTCGTGCATTTATTCAACAACATTCACCCCCAACTACTCGCAGCAGATTGCTGCTCGGTCCTGAGCCTGGTTCTGTTTCTTTCTTAAAGGTGAGTTTTTCCTTCCCGCTGTTGCCAAGTTCTTGCACATAAGTGGTCATCTGAGTTATTTTAGGGTCTTTACCTTGCACTATACAGTAAAGCACCTTGAGGTGACTGTTGCTGTGATGCTGAGTCATTCCTGTACAAAAATGTCAAATTCCGCGATGATGCTTTTTGATGCTGCAATGAAAGAAATGCCAAAACTAACATGGAAGAACATTTCACAAGTGAGGTGTTATTTTGATTTTGATTTATTTTTGGTCATATGGCTATAGTCCTATATTTCAAACCAAACTTTTTTGGATCAGCTGAAAATTATGATGATTTTCAGATTGTGTGGAGACCTCCCTATGGGCCCAGCTCCTTTACCTTCAGAACAGCCCTGATTCTTTGAAAACAAGAACATTTGTGGCCATATTGAAATGGTAGTACCACAGCTTTTGTGACTAGTGAACAGGGATGGATTTGAGTTAGCATAGGATATAACTAGCACATAAAAAGTCATTTAAAATAAGCCGCATGCATGCAAAGGCAAGTAAAAATGTGAGTTTATGATACTACAATAAGTACTACTGTATATTATTTGCAATATAGGTAATAAGGGACTGACCTGCTCATTAAGTCGTTGGAGTTTCTGGGAAACTGGATCAAATCCCTGCACCTTTACAGTCTGAAGCTGCAGCAGAAGCGTGTAAACCAGGACCTGCATCCAGATGCCCACCACGAAGCTGCGCATGGTGCTGGGCAGTGGAGCAAGGATAGATGCAAGCTGTCGGTCTTTGTCTGGGAATGTGTAGTTGAAGGAGAAGAGAACGACATAGCTGAAAAGGGTTGGTCTTGAAACACACTATGTGAAAACAACACTTTCCACAAAATCACTGGGGAGCTGGGAGGAAATGCAGATGGCTTCAGCGGGTGCTCTGCTTCTGTCTTTCTCCCTCTTTCACTGTCAAATACAAATTAATAAACACAAAAGAGAAATGAAGTGCCCGCAATAATCGGATACACAATATTTATTAAGTGTGTTATTATAAAAGCACATTTATTTTTATTTAAAGTGCTGTAAATGGCCATTCAGCTTTGGATATGAAGTTTAGATTTATTAAAAGCTTTCATGAACTTCCTCAAAACACAGCAATCTCAAAATATATTCTCATAAAAACATATTTTGGTTAACTGAAGTAAGTTCGCAGGCTTTTATGTGTGAACTTGTCTGTGTATGTGGCTGTAAAACTCATGATGTGTGGGCTGAGGGAGAAGCAGCTTGTACTTTCTTCTTCCCCTTGATTCTGCCTGGGGGGATCTGGCTCTCTTCATCTTCTGCTTTTTGTGCAAATGACCCAATCCAGGAATCCTTTTGCAGAGCCCTCCCTTCTGCTTTAATTCTTATGACTCAGTTGCAACACTGCAGCTTTAATCCGCAGTGCTAAACATGGAGAATCTCATTGCATTGATGCCAATATGCTACTTTAAATACACGCTCATGTTAAAGTGAAGTGTTCCATCAAAAGTTACACTGTTTTCCACATGTGAAAGTCTAGTGCAAACAGAGGTTTTACTTTCGCTTTCATTCTGACCTCCCACAAGTCCCACATGCAGCGTCAGTGCCTTTGTCATTTCATTGTCTCACCCTGGAAAGCCCTACACGGGCTCATTGGCCACCAGAAGATCGAGATAATGCTTTGATCAGACTAGATGCTGTGCCGTACTCTTTTTTAAACAGACTTGGCTGTACTTTTATTCAGCCCTTTTCGTCTCCTTTTAGGTTTGTTTTGTTGTTTTTTTAAGTCCTTTGTTGAAAGCTGGGCAGTGTATTTAGGCACACTGTGATAACGTTTTATCACACGGTGCTTTTGCGGATTTTTGTATCTGTTTTTTTTTCTTTTAAACAACAACTTCAGTTTCTTTCATGTGGAGGATCATCAACGGTCAGAATCTTGAGTCCAGTTATAAAAACCTCCCATAAAGCAAACATGGATGAAGTGACTCCACTGCTGCCAAGACAATCAACATCCCAGGTCTGAGCTCACTGATTGTCATTTGAAATCCTATAAGCTTAAAAGATTTAATGCAGAAATAAGATCATGTCTACATCACTTTGTTTATGGTCTAACTCATTTCTCATTTCAGACAGACAGTATTTTTAAGCTGTGTTTATAGTGTGGGTGTCGAGCTGTTTTAAACTCTGAGTTTATGCAAATTATGTGAATAAACTAACCGTTCAGTGCAGCAGCTGAATGGAGATGTCTATCTGCAGCCTGACGGTTAACAGTCCAAATCTTTCTTTGTTTGACGGTAAAGTTGACATGTGTGAAAAATAAAAAGCATGATTTATTTTACAGTGTGATTCAAAACTCTGATGATAAATGAAAACTTGGCCTGAGTGAAAGAAATCACACCTGTTACTATACTGATTTAACTTTCAATGCAACACAAACATCCCATCCTCTGACTTTGATTTGCTCATTGCCGAAATGTTGATTTCTCCATTCCAAGCAAACCGCTCATAGCTTTGTTTGTCTGACTGCAGTGTTGCATTTTAGGATGCAACACTGGACTCTCTGGACAACATGCTGATTTTTAATTTATTTGGGATGACAAACCTCTCAGACACTTCCACACCTATCATTGATTCACTGAACATCCAGATCAGTTTCAACTATATATGTGCAGTTGATCTTGTGTTTGAACGTGTCCACACCTCTTTGTCTTAGATTAAAAACTCTGGACTGTACCTGGCCGCATTTGCAGCGGTCCTGGGGAACTTCAACTCTGGTTACTCCCTTGTCTACCCATCTCCCGTGCTGCCATATTTCCAGAGTCCCGACGCCGACCCTCGGCTCAGGATGAACACCGAGCAGGCCGCCTGGTTCGGATCTATCTACTCCCTAGGTGCTGCAGCCGGGGGGCTAGGGGCCATACTGCTCAATGACATGATTGGACGAAAGCTGAGTATTATGATGTCGGCGTTGCCCACAACTCTCGGGTTGGTCTCAGTCACAGCATACACAACATGAAGCCCTCTTTAACACTTTTAACAGACAGATTTGCATAGAACAGAATAGAAAAAATAGAAATGCTCTGTTATCATAGTACACATACAACAAAATTGTGAGTGCTCCACACAAACTGTGCAGGAATAAAATATAAATAGTATGACAGCAGAACAAGAGGAAGATTATAGCATATATTATAACATTGGTAATATTGTGTAAGTAGATCATTTATTTCTAAATTCTGTACTTTGATGCTATGACATCCAAACTTTAATAAACATTTAAAAACCTAAAATACCACTGAAAGCACATAATGCACTAAACTGGGATGAACTGGGAGCCAATGGAGCTGTTTAAGAACAGGTGTTATATGTTCAGTGGATCTAGTTCTGAAAATAATACGAGCAGCTGTATTTTGAACTAACTGCAATTTATGGAGGGATTTATGAGGTAGACCATAGAGAAGAGAATTACAGTAACCCAGACGAGATGTGACAAGAGCATTGACAAGTACGGTGGTACTGTGTGGTGTGAGTGAGGGACGAAGATGGTTAATATTACGGAGATGAAAGATTGGAACACCTCTATGAAAGCAGAAGAAGAAGAACACAATGCCACAACCATCCCAGGAGTGAATGTCTCAGCAGATTAACTCCACTGCTCAGAGAAACTGCAAAAAACCCAAGAGCTAAACCTCAGACAGGCCTCAGTCAGCATGTTAAATGAGCAGGGCTGAAAAATGATGGCTTATTTGGAAGGATTGCCAGGAGTAATCTTCTTGTCTTGGCAGCACTGCTTAGGTCTGCAAAATTGCACCTGGTGATGTGTTTCATGAATATTACACTGTAGACTATTTATTTATTTATTTATTTATTTATTTATTTGTGTCCTGTTTGGATCTTTAGCCATCAGAATTGTTGTCTTAAGGCCAAGAAAGATGCCAAGCGGATTTATTTTACCAAGTGGATCATCATGGCCTTGCCATATTGGTCCATTTGATTGACTTTTATTATAAGTATGAATTTATTTTTTTTTTCAGTTGCTACAAACGGGACAGACATGACTGGGGGATAGGACAGGGAGAAAGAATGAAAGAAAGAGAGGGAGAGAAAGAAAACCAAAGGGGAGAAGAGACGGTGAGAAAGGGGGGAAGAAAGAAAAAAAAACAAAACAAAACAAAACAAAACAAAACAAAACACCTGGGTCACCTGTATGGAGAAAAAAAACAGAAGAGAAAGCAAACAACAAAGAGCAACATAATAAAAAAAACAGCACCAGCACAATAAACTAGCTAGCAGTAGATAACAGTAGATACTAAATAATAAATGATATTGTGCAGCACGCAAGATAGACAGCGCACAATGTGCTTTGAGGCAGCAGCCCAGAAAGGTGTAGTCCGAGTCTGTGAACACCCGTGTGTACACCTGTGTGCACACCTGTGTGGATCAGCATGCTTGTATTCCAAAGGTTTCTCCATGTAACGGTCTGCTAGGGAGTGTGGGGAGCCACAGCCCCGTCCACCAGAGTATGAAGCAGGTATGGAGGAGATTCAGGCCCCAGATATCCAGAGGCCCCAGAGTACAAGGACCCGAGGAGGACCACCAAAGGGGGGGGGGGAACCGCGCCACCCTCCTGGGAAGAGCTGAGTAGAGCCCCAAAGGAGAGGTCACCCCGCAGCTACGGAGCAGAGGCCAGAGGGGGTTGCAGTGGCGTGCCTGCGGGCTCTGCCGGCAGCCAGCTGTGCCAGAGAGGACCGAGCTTCAGGCCCAGAGGCCAGAGGCCTGAGGGCATCCCACCCCCCGGAAGGAGCCCAGCCGGGCCACAGGCGCCCGGCCCCGCCAATCGGCCACCAGGAGTGAGCCGGTACATACATGAGCGCCCAGCCCCAGACGACAAGGACCACCAACACACCAACGTCTGAGGGCATCAGCCACCGGCAGGGAGTGTGGTGAGGGGAGATAGGCCTCCGTACTTTAGAGGGCCTGAGATGTACCCAGAGAGGTTGAGTCTAAGACCCAACCTGACATATAGACACAGCCGAACAGGCACACGCGGACACAGACGTGCATTCCCACCCCATATGCACAACCAAATACTCGGCACTCACCCAACGTGTAGACAGACACAAATAGACACTGCACAGACAGTCGCACTCCCCAAACATACTCTATATCCCTAGATTATTTATTTTGAATGAATAAACTGTGTATGTGTGTCTCAGGTACATGCTGATGGGAGGAGCTATAAACTTGTCCATGCTCCAGGTCGGCCGTTTCCTAACTGGCGTTGCCGCAGGGATGACTGCAGCATCCATTCCTGTAGGTAACCATGGTTGTTATAATTTTTTGTATTCTCTGAGTCCCTAATACGTATATGGATACCTGACTACAGCATCCTATAAAAATGTTGACAAAAGTGTTCAGTGTTCCCAGAAAAGTATTAAGAGATTGCAGTTAATTCATCCAGTTTTAAAAACACTGCATTAAAACTAGATAGACAGTCACTAAAATGAATAAATCATGTGTGAGAAAGCATGAACATAGTTTGTCTAACATGTCCCTCATTAATGGGATAAGCTACACCATTGGTTACTTTTATGACAAGTGCAGAACTGAAAAGACAAGTGAGCTTAAAGTAAATTTGCATCATCAGAGCAAACAGGTTTGTCAGGAAGGAAAAATCTAGTGTCCTGTAAAGCTGGAAATATTGTTAAGTTAAAAAAATGGAGTACTGAATCTCACCTAGACCCACAGAGCATGGATGCATGAGCTAAAACAACTTTGAGAATTTCCACATGCTAAAGAAACTAGATGTAACTATTATAATGGTAAGCGCCTCTTCTCTTCTCTTACATATTTAATTAAACACTTAAACTTTATGCACTTGATATAAACTGAATGTATATCAGTCAAGTAAATTTCACTGAATATTTTACATTTTACGTAACACAAATTACATGTGAACTTTACATGAATTCCAGAATTCCTTTTATGTTGAATAACTTATTTAGCAGGTGTGCTTGTACCGTCTTTGTGAGTCATCTCAGTGTAGTTGAGTTGCTTTTTGGAGACACTACTGGCATCTTTTGACTTACTCTCTGAATTTGTACTAGTTGACTTTATGCAACTGTGATATTATGTGTGTTTGCAGGTTTACATCTCAGAGATCTCCCACCAAAAAGTGAGAGGAGCTCTTGGCTCCTGCCCTCAGATCACAGCTGTAATTGGGGCCCTGGCGCTCTACGCTCTTGGTAGGAACAAACCAGTGCTGGTGCATACCTAGTTATGCCAGCTTTATACATAGTTAGCTGTCTTTGCTAAAATTGGTTGTGCATCTTACTTTTCTTGCTTTTAATGGTATTCTCATATAAAACCGTGTTGTGATGTTTTAAGTGGTGTATCTTAAAAAAGAAACTGCCTCTCTTTTTTTTTGTATACAATGGACAGGTCTGGTGGTGCCATGGAGGTGGCTGGCTGTGGCAGGCGAGGTGCCAGCTGTGTTGATGGTTGTGCTGCTGGCGTTCATGCCCTCCTCCCCCAGAAGGCTCCTCTCAATGGGCCGGCAGCAGCATGCTGAGAGGGTGCTCCGCTGGCTCAGGGGAAATCAGTATGACGTCCAGACTGAGCTCCTTGCCATACAGGTAAATAGGCAAGCAGTTGATTTACTGGGTTTCATTGGAGATGAATATGAGACACCTCAGTATACATCCTACAGGGTTCATAGACATTAACACATTTGTTGTAACTCCATTAATGCAGCACAGCATCGACACACAGCCCAAAATCACATGGTCTCAGCTGGGAACACCAACCTACTACAAGCCAATCCTGATCTCAGTGGGGATGCGTTTCCTGCAGCAGATGACAGGCATCACACCAATCCTGGTTTACCTGGAGCCCATCTTTAAAAAGAGCAATGTCCCCCTGCCACCCAGGTTGGTGGTTTATTTCCCATGTGGATTTTATTGTTTTTAGCCTTTTGTGCTTTAATGATAATAACACAAATGATACATCTAATTAATCATTTAAATTGACTTTGAAACTCAAGAATAATCACGAAACACATCAAGTTCGTCTTTAAACTCCATATCTGTGTTTCTGTATCTGCCAGGTATGATGCTGCCATCGTGGGTTTGGTGCGCCTCGGCTCTATTGCCGTGGCAGCTTTTCTGATGGACAAAGCAGGACGCAAGGCTCTGCTGTACACATCGAGCATGCTGATGTTTTTGTCCTCTCTGACTCTCACCATGGTTTCTCACACCACACCTTGCCCTCCTGGCCCTGCTCCTCCAAACCACACCGCTCCGGACTACACCTCCCACAATGACTTTGGAAGCACTTTTATGAGCAATGCCCAAACTGCAGGGAGCGTCTTGCCGATCATTTGTACCGTGGTGTTTATATTTGGTGAGTTCTGAAAGCAACAGATATTTAATTATTTGTTTCTGGCAGTCAGTGACGTGGTAGTGAGAGGTGCCAAGGGGGAAGCTGCATCCATAAAGTATTTGAGTGCGTCACACAGACGTAGACTGCTTATCAGTGTTAAAAACTCGACCATGCAGAAAGTCATATTATCTGTAAGATTATACAGTGAAAGTACCTGAAAATCTGTTCTGCCAATATGGTTGAATTTGCTATGGCGGCGCCAATGACTGTATATCAAAGATGGACTTGAGCAGTTTGGGGTTTTTAGGTCGTTGTTTTTCTAGTGTCAGCCTCAAGTGGTCATTTAAGGAACTGCAGGTTTTGACACTTAAGCATCAGCTTTATTTTTCAGCAGCAGAGATTACTGTTTGGTAACAAACGCCATAAACAATTAAGTTAGCATTTAAACAAATACATGTATACTTTTATGGGTTGTAGAGGAGAAACTTAGTAACCTGTCAGGCATGTGCTTTGTGTAAATTACATCAGAGGTGTTAAATCATCAGCTCTGTTATATTTCGCTGTTGGAGCCTCATTAACAGACTATGACGTGTCAACATTATATCCTCATAAAAATATGATGGACAAATATGTTGTCACACCTGCTCAGCTGAGAAAACCCCCAATGATTTACATGTTGTAGCATTAGCATGCTGCAACATTAGCGTGCTTCTTCCCTTCAGGGGTTTTGTTTTCAGACGTCGTTAATCACACCTTAAAGAAATGTCCCAGTCTGAACATCCTAAAATATGCTGTCTCTGTGCTGTGACTGTGCCTGACAAAGGGCGTCTGCTGCTTTCATTGTCTCATGATGTCATCTTCTTTAATGTGGGCTGTTAGCTTTATTATCACATTGTTGGTTGTCTCCTAGGATACGCCATGGGATGGGGCCCAATCACATGGCTGCTAATGTCAGAGGTGCTTCCACTGGCTGCCAGGGGTAAAGCTTCTGGTGTGTGTGTCACCATCAGCTGGCTGACGGCCTTCGGGCTCACGCACGGCTTCACACACTTAGTGGACACGTATGGCCTGTATGCGCCCTACCTGCTTTTCACGGTGGTGTGCGTCGTCTCTCTGCTCTTCAATGCTGTGTGCATCCCAGAGACTCGCAAGCGCTCGCTGGAGGAAATAGAGAACTACTTCAGGACGGGACGCACGTTCACCATCAACCAGTCCAGTTGAGGCCTGCATCAGTCTCATTCACATGATGTACTTATATATGGGGTGCCGTTTGTAAAGTGAAACATGCTGAAATTAACGGCAACATTTTTCCACATTTAGCTCAAAACAAGTCATTTTTTACAACATTTAGTAAAATATTAGTAACTTTTCATATTTAAAACAGAATTTGAAATGTTAAATCTAAATGTTAAATATTCAATCTAAATGTTAAATGTTAAATCTAAATATTATATTTAAATCTAAATGTTAAATGTTAAATCTAAATATTATATTTAAATCTAAATGTTAAATGTTAAATCTAAATATTATATTTAAATCTAAATGTTAAATGTTAAATCTAAATCTAAATCTAAATGTTAAATCTAAATGCTAAATGTTAAATGTTAAACCTAAATGTTTAGGCTAATATGCAAATTTATTGTACGGATCAACGGAAATACCGAAATAAAAGCTTCCCGAAAACCTCCGGTGCAAAATTGTGTCTGCTCCCCCCCTCACTTCTCCCCGCCATGAGCTGCTTCACTTCTTGCCTACGAACATGTCCAGCGATTTTGCTGGACATGCGCTGCAGCGATTGTGAAGTGGAGACTGCAGCTGCTAAGAGTGCACTACTGCTGAACCTTTGGATGGCCGACAAAACGGATCTTCCGATGTTTTCAGCTAAATCGCCGGACGTGCTTTCTCATGGTCTGGTTATGGCTGAATTCCAGTGGAATGACGGTCCCGCCATAATAGACGTTCCAGTCATGTGTTCCAGCCCTAAACCAAACTTATCCCTAACTATAACTTTACTAGCAGTTAAATGACGTAAAATAGTGTTTTCCAAAGCGATTTTTAGAAAATGAACGAACATGTGTAGATTGAGTCCAAACGGTTCTCATGTGCTCTCCTTTTTCTGATGCCGTAATTTAGGAACGTGTTGGGTACCCGAAAGCATAAAATGTTGACAATTTGTCACCTAGCGAAAATTATTACGCTTTGGGAGTGAGAACGTGTCTGACCACTACCGGCACACTTTTGCACCGGAGGTTTTCGGAAAGCTTTTATTTTGGTATTTCCGCTGATCAGTGCAATAAATTTGCATGTTAGCCTAAACATTTACATTTAACATTTAACATTTAGCATTTAGATTTAACATTTAGATATAGATTTAAATATAATATTTAGATTTACCATTTACCATTTAGATGTTAATATAATATTTAGATTTAACATTTAACATTTAGATTTAACATTTAAAGTCTGTTTTAAATATGAAAAGTTACTAATATTTTACTAAATGTTGTAAAAAATGACTTGTTTTGAGCTAAATGTGGAAAAATGTTGCCGTTAATTTCAGCATGTTTCACTTTACAAACGGCGCCCCATACTTATAAAGCAGGCATGGGGGGTCTTAGAAAAATGATCTGAGAGCTTGAGAGATTCCAATCAATCAAACTTAACCATCATTAAAGACTGATTTCAACTAGCTAAAAATAGTTATCACCAGCTCAAGTAGGTTCCCATTTAGCACCTTCATTAAAGGTCAGAGCAAATACACATAACTGACAATTTTAACAGCTACATTTTATCATATGATTACTTTATCATCTAATCATCTATTTTTCATCTAATTGTGGTAATAATTTTTATACACTAGTCTAGAATAATTACAAATTACAAATAATATACCTCTGATTGTTATTTTGTAGATTTATATATGTCAGACTTCCAGCACAGCTTGGAAGCACTACTGTATGATACACAGAGACGAAACTACTAACAAACAAAGCTCTAAACTAAACTTCCCAGAGGAAGTGGCCAGAGGGAGAGCACAGCAGTAGGTCCACAGAAACATTTAGTAGAAAAAAAGACAATTTTCTACAAATGAAAAAAAAAAACCCTTCTGTTTTTAATTGCAGGACAGTCTGATGTGCTTTTTCTGTCATTTTACAAATGTATTTCTTACAATTTCAGCCCAAAGAGTAATGTTGACGGCAATGTTTGTCTTATCACTGGAATAATTTAGACATACTGTTGAAGATGCCCTTCTGTTTTCTTATTAAAAATATCTGAGGGATTAAATGTGCATTTAAACTTCTTTACATTGGCATGAACAGCGAGTTTAAGAGGTGCAGCCCACTTGAGATCAAAGCTGGCCTGCGATGTAAAATGAATTTGACATTCCTGATGTAAACCATGCATTTTATTTATTTGAACACATTTTGCCCCTCCCTTCTGTCAAGGGAAAATTGTATTTAGTAGTCAGTATAATCTTTTAGTGATATAAGTTTGCATATGGTAGAATACTGCATGTAGTTATTTGTATTAGAAAATATTCAACCATGTATACTTAGAGGCATATAATCAATTGTGTAGTGACAGGATGTGTGATTTTTAGCAGGCTTGGTTCACCCCCACATCCTGGGAGCATGGGAGAGTTCGTACCTTGTCTTATTGTTTTACGGTAGGATTAACGTAGCTATGTTTGTTTTAGTCCAAGTGCCTTTTGGCTGGACTTTGAGACCAGCAGGTTTAGGGAAGATTTTATGGGGCCACACTCTGACGCCCCCCCCCCCCCCCCCCCCCCCCCACACACACACACACACACACACCCAATGAAGACCGGGGCAGTTTCTCAGGTGCGAGTCTCAGAGACGTTCTGTGTGTTTCTTTTCTCTGAGTCTTTACTGAAGAAGTGTTTTAGAATATATTCCTTAACACCTTCCTTCCCTCCCCATCTCCGGCTGCCTCCCTCTTCCTGCTCCACCACAATCACCCACACATGCAGGGCCTTGGGGTAAAGGTGTATCACCTTGGTGCAGGGGAGGCATCCCCCCCTCTGTCCCCTTCTGGCTTCTTGTGCCACAATTTTATCTAACAACTTAGACATTCACATTACTCACACTCTCATAACACATACATATAGGATCTTGGGGGTGGGCACGCTAGACGGACTCCAAAAGACCATCAGGGTGTGCACCTCACCCCTGGCGTCGTTGCCCACCTCTCAATTTTAAATACACGTAGAGAATTTAGGGCTATCAGGAGGGACTATGCGCTTACCTGCTGCTCTCTGGCAGGTAGCTCCATGCCCTCCTGGGTTTTAAATGCACCTTAGAACACACATGCATCAACACTACATATGAGCGGGCAGAGGGAGGTTTTGGAGTCTTCTCTCACCCCCATTCTCTGCGACCTGCTGGAGCGGGGGGGCAGGAGGAGGAGTTGGCCATCCGACTGGGGTCCGGAATGTGGGGCCTCCCTGCTGCTGCGGAGTCGGGGCGGTCTGCCTCTCCCCACCGCAGGGAAAAAGGGTAACACCACCTGGGTCTGGGTGCATTTTCCCCCTCCAGGGGCAAGGGTACCTAGACCCAGTTCTTAGAGTACGCTTGGGGAGTGTGATTGTGTATACAGCGTCTCTTTATGTCTGTCTCCACGTTGGTTGAGTGTGGAGTAAGTGCATATGAGAGCATGAGGGTGGGAATGGATGTTTGTATCTGTGTGTGCCTGTTTGTCTGTGTCTATATGTCAGGTTGGGTATCAGACACCACCTCTCTGGGGACATCTCAGGCCCTCCAAGGTTTGGAGGCCTATCTCCACCCACCACCACTTCCCCTGCCAATGGTGGACTCCCTCAGACATCGGTGCGTTGGTGGTTCTTAGTGTCTGGGGATGGGCGTCCAGGTACACACCGGCTCACTCCTTGGCGGCCGCTTATCGGGGCCTGGATCTTGGGGATCGCTCGGGCCACTTCGGAGGTGGGGTGCCCCCGGCCTCTCGGCCTGGGGCTCAGTCACTCAGGCACAGCTGGCTGCCGGCGGAGCTCACGGGCACGTCACTGCAACTCCCCCTGGCTTCTGCTCCGCGGCTGCTGAGTGACCCCTCATCTGGGACTCTCCTCAGCTCTTTCTGGGACAGTGGCGCGGCTGCCCCTCTGTTGGTCTTCCTTGGTCTCTTGCGTTCTGGGGGCCTCTGGATGTCTGGAGTCTTGATCTCCTCCATACCTGCTTCATGCCCTGGAGGACGGAGCTGTGCCCCCCCCCCCCCCCCCCACACACACACACCCCCTCTAGCAGATCATTACATGAAGGAACCTTTTAAAAACAAACGCGTCCATGCTCACAGGTGTACACACGGGTGCACACGACACCCTTTTTGGCTCCTACCTCAAAGCACACTGTGTGCTGTCGATCTTATGTGCCGCACAATAATGTTTAATATTTAGTATTTACTGTTATATTCCCATATATCATTGTGATGTTGTTTATTGTATTGCTCTCGTTTTCTTCTGCTTGTTTTCTTTTTTCTTTCTCAACAGGTGATCCAGGTGATTGATATATGTATTCTTTTTTGGTTTTTTGGTTTTTTTTGTCTGCTTATTTAGTTGGTTTTTGGGGTTTTTTTGCCCTTTATCCCCGTCCCTCTTCTCCACTGTTTCCCCCCCTCTTCCTTTCTCCCTTTTCTTTTCCTCATTCAAGTCTGTCCCGTATCTAGCAAGTGAAAATAAAATAAAGAAATAAATAAAATAAACAATAAAAGATGAATCAAATGGACCATTACGGCAAGGCTGGGATAGTCAATTTGGTAAAGTAAATCTGTTGGGCATCTTTCTTTGCCTTTAGACAATAATTCTGATGGCAAAAGAACCAAACGGGACAGGCAGAAAGAAAAGAAAAAAAAAAAAAGAACACACTTTGGCTAAAAAAGTGTTGACCGGCAGAATGTCTGGCAAAGAAGAAGAGCACACTGCCACCTGGTTTAGTGCAGCAGTGGCAGGTGTGGTGCAGAGACATAGGGAAACATAGGGCAGGGACTCCACCTTAAAAAATTATTTTGTTCGTGGAAGAATCATTCTTGAAATCACACACACGGTCTGTTGGCACTTATAGAGCTCCGGCAAAGGCTTAAAGTAATAATAATAAGTGGGAGCATGTGCATGAAAACTTATTAATCAATGCATTGAAAAAGTGGGCTGTCAGCTAAGGGCAGAAAACGTTGGCATCAGGCTGGATGTGACTCAGCAGGCCGAGTCACATGCCGCAGGGCGCAGTCAGTGTTCAAGGTTTGGGTCTGACTCACCGTCCAGTGTCACCACATCCTCCCAGTTGTTTAGTAACATCACAGAAACGAACACACACGATGCTTTGCAAAAGTTTAAGGCGCTCTGAGTTAAGTGTGAACCTCTTCTGTGGAAGCTGTCTCAGTGTCTCCTCATGAAATCTCACATTGACCTCACTGTGTTAGGACCCAAACTCTAAGAGTGGGACACCGTAGGTCACAGGGCTTCTTGTTCTTCTTGTCATGCTGCAGGGTGAAATGGGAGCAACCGGATGCTTCCATGAAGGTTGTCAAAGCATCTTAACTGCCTAACTTGAGTGACAAGCGATCAAAGAATGCTTGGGAGCGGTAGGGACACCTCGACACACGTGTGTGACACAGTGTGCGATTGTGTAGGGATGTTTAGAGACGTTAAACACCCACATTTGCGAGGAAGGTTACAGGTGTGTTTAATAACTGAGGTATTGTTTTTTCCAATGCGAATGAGTCCAATTAGGTGACACATGCGGTTTGCTCCTTATAAAATCAAAGAAAAGCTTTGTGGAAGCTGCTGTGTTGAATGGTGCGAATCTATTGATCTCATTTTTTACGTATAGATTGGAATTAAATCACTTATAGACAGATTTATAAGAGATGGCACACAGAAGGATTTCCAAGGACCAACCCGTTGACCCTGATTCAACACCAGAACCAACACATGAGCTTGTTAGATGAGCATTCCTGGAAGAAATAGTTACAGCAACACTAAAGTCTTAACACACACAAACCACAAAAAGGTACAAGTTCCTCAAGATGAATGTCCTCTTCGACGGCCTTTTCTTGCCTGCAGCTGAGGCGTTTCTATCACATTGTTTAACGTAAAGCAATTCTATAATAGATTTCTTTATTATCCATATTTTGCATTTTATGAACTGTTTTTTGGACAAATATACACAAAATGAACAACAAAATAAACATTTTTGTAGCCCTGCAAAAGTATCTCATGCTTTCTTTTTGCACCAGTGTGTACTGTAGGTCTGAAACATGTGTAAGAATAATGGTGACGGTGTAGGGTTACATTTATTTGCTCCAGTCACCTTAGGCACTGTGAACCACCAGTAACAACGGAGCAATTTATATTCCCTGTCTGGTTGGCGAGTGGTTATTAGAGGTTGATGGACAAGCCTCGGTTACACAGGTCTAGAAACCAGTCAGAGACTTTCCTGGCAACCACCAGTCACTAGGGAAGAACATGTATTCCCCAATCAATTGGAGAAGGCTTCGTTGGGATTGCTTTGGTTGCTAGCAGATTGCCACGGTTGTATTTGGTTGTAGTGACTTTACTGCAAATATTCACCAGCTGTAAAACATGCAACGCAAACTGGAAACAGGGATCATTAACCTTTAAAGTAAAAGCTGCACCTTTTCAAACATGTTGGCAGCAGCGCTGTGGCACAACTTTTTTCCTGTTTCTAGTTTGCGTCACACTTTTTCACCTTTCATTACCACTCTGCAAGTCGTTAGTAGACAACTATGACAATCTGCTAGCAACCACAGCAATCGCAGGGAAGTTTAAATGTGTCTCACTTTCTTTTAAGACTTGCTGTACACTGGCGGCAGTAATATTATTTTAGGTTTTTACTATCATATGAAAATATATATATGTAATGGTATCTGTTGCTTTAACAAACTATGATTTAGACAAACTACAATTCTATGATTGTACATTTGGTAAAATATTTATTTGATCCCCAGCTGAATTTTTAAGTTTGCTCACTTACAAAGAAATCAACAGTCTCTACATTTTCTGATAGTTTCATATTTCTGGGGAGAGAAAGAATATCAACCAAAAATAAAATAAAGAAAACACTCATTGTATAAACATTAAGAATTCATTTGCATGTCACTGAGTGAAATTAAGACTTGATCCTCAAATAACCTTTTTGGTTGGGGGTGGTAAGACGTTTCTTATAGTTGGTCAAGTTCGCACACATTTTTTTTACTTGGCTGCCACTTGACAACTTGAACTTTCATCTCGCTCCACAGTTGCAGATGCTGTTTCAGATTGAGGTCTGAAGACCAAAACCTTAATGTAATTTTTCTTTAGACACTCTTGTTGCCTTGGCAGTATCTTTTGGGTTTTGTCATGGTATCCATCTTCAGTGTTGAGGGACTTTACTTGGAGTAATACGCAGCCCTTTTGTTCTTCCAAACATGCCAGGTCAAGTTGCTGTCAGAGAGTTTGATTTTGCTTTCATCTCACCACAGTACTTTCTCCCAACCTTCTTTCATTCATATATATGTTTATTGGCAAACATAAGTCAGGCCTGTACACGTGCTGTCTTGAGCAGGGGATCCTTGGGAGCTTGCAAGATTTCTGTCCACTATGGCCCAGTATGTTACCAGTGGTGCTCTCGGTGACTATGGTCCCAACTGCCTTCAGATCATTAACAGGCTCCTCCTGTGCAGTTTTGAAAGGTTTGGGATCATCCACCACCTTTCTCATGGTCATTCTTATCTCATGAAAAAGATCTTGGATGAAGTTCGATTGAGAGTGCAATTGGTGGTCATTTTAGATTCATTCCATTTCCAAATAATCACACCAATCTTCTTGCTGATGGTCTTGTATTCTAGCCTTGAGTAGTTGTACAGTTTTATCCCTGATGTCCTTTGAAACTTTTTGGTCTTGCCGGTGGTGGAGGAGAGGTGGAATGGAAGAAACCGATTCTGTGGACAGATGTACTTTATGATTGATTGATTGATTGATTGATTGATTGATTGATTGATTGATTGATTCTTCCTGGGTGAGGTGTTCCAGGCATATGCCACTGGGAGGAAGGCACATCTTTGTCTTGGATCTCCTCGCTGGAGAGATTATATCTCTTGGCTGGCCTGGAAACACCTTGGTGTTGGATGGATGGATGGAGATTGTAATCGTTGTGCCTCATGGGCAGACAGCCCCTCTGTGGGAGGCAAAATTCTGTCTGGGTTATAAGAGATCAAATACTTATTTCACTCATTCATATGAAAATCAGTTTAACTTTTGTGTAATGTTTTTTTTTCTTAATTTTTGGCTAAAATTGTGTCTCCCTCCATTAAAATTAAACAACAAATAAACAATAAATATAAGATACTGTAATTATTTTTCTATAAGTGAGCAAACTTACAAATTCAGCAGGGGTTCAAATAGTTATTTCCTACACTGTGATTCATAACCTTTTCTGAATTTCCCATTAGTTAGATCCCTGATTATTAGGCCGTCTACTTAAGACTGAAAACAAAAGACTAAAGGCTAAAACCTTGATAGCCTTGTTTTCTTTATCAGCAGATCTAAACTTTCTGGTACTAGCAGATTTACATCTCAAACCCACTTTAGATTATTCTCACTTTAAATGACCAGTTTTGTGAGTAATACTATAATACTAGGTCATACAAATTTTAATCAGCTCTAACTGACAGAGTTTACTTCCCTTTGTTCCCTGCAGTCTTCAGTTATAAAACTGGAATTGCAAAATGGGCTGTTACCATTATCATTGTCATTATTATCATCTTTAACATTGTGCCTGGCTAAAAGAAAGGATCAAATTGGATGAACCCCTGCCCGGGCATTTCCTGCTCTCAGTTTATATAAAACAGGGCAATAAACACAAACACAAATTATATTGGAAACCCATTCTTTCTAAGGAATGTCACACTCTTTGGGGATTGGTCAATCGCTGGAATGTTGCTCATCTGGCCCATCGAAACATACACACTCTCATTCACGTACAATTACCTCACCCACTTGTCATAATTCAGACACACCCAGCACTCTCACCCATACCTGTACGACTGACGTTCCAAACGACTGTTTTGGGATGAGGATGGGATAAACAAACCCAAATAAATATATGTAATAGTTTTAATGAAAACTCTGATATTGCATTGCAACCCAGGATTTCCTTTATAGTGCAGATTTTCCTCAGATTCCTCTCAATCCCAGGTGTTATCAGTGTTCCCCTTATAATTCATTTTCCCATGCTTCAAAACTGAAACATTTCACCATGTTCTACCTTTACATTTTCTATATTTTCAGCCTGTTTCATTAAAATTTCCTTGACCTACTTGTAGCATTTAGAATATGTGCTTCATTAGTTTACAGCGATGAAAGGTCAGCGGGGTCGACCCTGTCGAAATGGGTTTCTGTGTTGGGAAACAAGCTGTAAATCTCACACCACAGACATGTAAGGTGCACTCAGGTATGTCACTGAACCCCCAGGTGTACTCTGCAACCCAGTGACGAACATAAAAATGTGGTTAAACTGCTCTAAGGTGCTTTGGAAAAAAAAAATCAAATCTTTAAGAACATCTTGTAAGCTGAAATGACGCCAACATGAAAAAAAAACAAGAAAAAGAAAAAGAGGCAGTTCTTACCGAGCCCCCCAGGGGACATGGGAGAAAAAAAAATTAGGGAGGAAAAAAAAAAATTAGGGAGGAAAAAAAAAAATTAGGGAGAAAAAAAAAATTAAGACGGACTTTTGCGAGCGCTCGCAATACTTTTGCGAGATCTCGCAAAAGTCCGTCTTAATTTGTTTTTTCCTCCCTAATTTTTTTTTTATTCCCTAATTTTTTTTTTTTCCTCCCTAATTTTTTTTTCTCCCATGTCCCCTGGGGGGCTCCGTAAGTTCTCAGGTTTTCACCCGCATTACACAAAAGGCCCGCAGGGGGAGAAAAAAGTACTACATTTGCTGTGAGTCACTGAAGTGAGGGCACTTTTTTATTTATTTTTATTGGCAAACCCAACACCCCATCATTCATCCCCTTATGTTGCCTGCTAAAAACAACAAGCAGCTGAGCTGGAGGGTTTGAGTTTTTCTTTAATCTTTTCAGGTTTTTATATTAAAAAAACAACAAAATTCCATTTTTATCTAAAGAGTAACACTTGTAACACTACACGTGTGCGAAGAGTTGGAAGATAATATCAAAGCAGATCATATTTACATACAGTTGTAGCCTTGTATTTAATGTATTTATTTGAGACTGGTGTATTTGTTTTTAACTTTTAATTTAAAGAATATTTTTTGTTGTTTGAAATACCTGAATCTACTCAAATTAGTAAGCCAACAAGACCACAATCACACTGACATCACTACAAAACTTTCACCGAGCTCCGAGGCCTCCAGCCCAAGTGCATGGATAAAAGCAGGGTCTGAGGTGACTTAACTTCTACCACTCAATACCATTAAACATATTTGCAACAGTAACTAGACTGTATCCTCTTTGTTCCAGTGTCTCCCAGTCTCAAGCTTCATTTATACACCATATGATCTACTGTGACGTCACTATCAGTTTATCCCACAGCTTTTCAGTCGGGTTGAGGTCTGGGCTGACCAGGTAATTGCAACTTCTTGACACTTTTTTGTTTTTCAGCCATTCTGTTGTAGATTTGCTGCTGCGCTTGGGATCACTGACCTGTGGCATGAACCAGTTTCAGCCAACCTGTAGCTGTTGGACAGAAGGTCCCATATTTGACTCTAGAGTAAGTTGGCATACGGAGGAGTTTATGGTCGACTCAATGAGTGCAAGGTGCCCAGGTCCTGTAATCTTTAACCTCCACCACCGTGCCTCATAGTTTGTCATGTTCTTTTTAGAAAGCAGATGCTTTCTTCTGGGAACTCTTCCAAACAAGTCATACTTGTTCAGTTTTTTCAGTCTTTCTAAATGTACTGTCAGGAACATTTTTAACATGTCTGATAAGTAGCTCTAGGGCTTTTTCTCTGAGCAATGCACAGTCTGAAATTTTGGGGAACTTGCTGGGTTGCTTTCTCCTGTGAAGATTGTGATATCATGTTCCCATACACCTGAATCCTTCAAATCAAATCAAATCAAATCAAATCACTTTTATTGTCACATCACATGTGCAGGTACATTGGTACAGCACATGTGAGTGAAATTCTTGTGTGCGAGCTTCACAAGCAACAGAGTTGTGCAAAATACAATAATGTAAACAAGCAAAATACAAGAATGGCTACATCTGAAACTAATAAATATATGTACAATATATAATAGTATATGCATTTCTGGATGTGTATACTAAATATTTTTCTACGTGTGTGTGTGTGTGTGTGTGTGTGTACACATATTTTACAAATTAAATAGAGTAAACAATGAATAGAATATATAAAATAAATAAAATAAAATATACAGAGTGAGACATGTGCAAAACAGTGGCATTACTGTACAGTATGGAGTGCATAATGTTAAAGTTCCAGTAGTGAAGCTGAGGTGTCTATGACGTGTTCAGCAGTCTGATGGCCTGATGGAAGAAGCTGTCTCTCAGTCTGCTGGTACGGGACCGGATGCTGCAGAACCTCCTTCCTGATGGAAGCAGTCTGAACAGTTTATGGCTGGGGTGACTGGAGTCCTTGATGATCCTCCCTGCTTTCCTCAGGCACCGCTCCCTGTAGATGTCTTGGAGGGAGGGAAGCTCACCTCCAATTATCCGTTCAGAGCACCGCACTACTCGCTGGAGAGCTTTGCAGTTGTAGGCGGTGCTGTTGCCATACCAGGTGGTGATGCATCCAGTGAGGATGCTCTCAATGGCACAGTGATAGAAGGTCCTGAGGATGCGGGGGCTCATGCCGAATCTTTTCAGTCTCCTGAGAAAGAAGAGGCGCTGCTGCGCCTTCTTCACTGTTTTGTTTGTGTGTACTGACCACGTAAGATCCTCAGCCAGGTGTACACCAAGGAACCGGAAGCTGCTCACTCTCTCCACAGCAGCGCCGTTGATGGTGATGGGGGTGTGTACTTCTCTGCACCTCCGGAAGTCCACTATCAACTCCTTTGTCTTTGCGATGTTGAGGGTGAGATGGTTGTCTTGACACCAGTGGGTCAGGGCACTGACCTCCTCCCTGTAAGCCGTCTCATCACTGTTGGTGATAAGACCCACCACTGTAGTGTCGTCCGCAAACTTCACAATGATGTTGGAGTTGTTAGTGGCCGTGCAGTCGTAGGTGTAGGGTGAGTACAGGAGAGGGCTCAGTACACACCCCTGTGGAGCACCAGTGTTCAGTGTGACGGGGGATGAGGTGATGCTGCCCAGTCTGACCACTTGGCGTCTGTCAGACAGGAAGCTAAGGATCCAGCTGCAGAGGGAGCTGCTCAGTCCTAGATCCTGCAGTTTCCTGTCCAGCTTCGAGGGAACGATGGTATTGAATGCTGAGCTGTAATCTACAAACAGCATTCTCACATACGTGTCTCTCTTCTCCAGGTGTGACAGGGCAGTATGTAGTGTCAGGGCTATGGCATCATCAGTGGACCTGTTGTGGCGGTATGCGAACTGTAGAGGGTCCAGTGAGTCGGGTAGTGCAGAGCAGATGAAGTCCCTGACCAGCTTCTCGAAGCATTTGCTTACGATGGGGGTCAGGGCTACAGGTCGCCAGTCGTTCAATGAGGAGATGGTGGAGGATTTGGGTACAGGGACGATGGTGGCCATTTTGAAGCAGGCTGGGACTACAGACAGAGAGAGGGAAAGGTTGAAGATGTGTGTGAACACTCCAGCCAGCTGAGCCGCGCATGACTTGAGGACGCGGCCGGTCATGCGCGGCTCAACCAACCAAATCAACCAAATCTTCTGCTTTTACAGGCATTTTATTTTTTTTATTTCCTGTTAGGCCTACTGACTGGTCCTTTCAAAAGACTCCTAGAAATGCTCCTTACTACAGCCTCAGGCCTGGTTAGATTTCTTTATGGTCACAATCCTCCTGGATGCAGAGTGAGTACCAAGGGGAGGTCACTGGTGTAAGACTGTTTGAGTCTGTATGTTAAAATATCCTTGGACAAGAGCCTGGAATTGCCTTCTATACACCCATCAGTGTGAATGAATGATAAAAGGCACATGAGATAAAAAGCTGAATTAAAACGTTAGTCCAGCATAAGAACCCTGCCTCTTGCTCCATGAGAGCGAAGGGGCTCCAGCCAACCCTATGAGTCTTTTTGGCTGTCAGATAATAACCGATTCAGTGTTATTGATTGATGAAATAAAGTCTGTTAAACCTCTTAAGGTTTCTTTTGATCCTCATCTTCAACTTTTCTGTGTTTTTTAGCATTCTCTAAATTCTTGTAATATGTGTCACTTAGAGTTTGTTGATGGCCAACAGATCAAATTCCAGGACAAAAACAATTCTACAGCTCAGTCTGCCTTACAGGGAAACAGGTTATTCTGACTAAAGTAACACACACACACCCTCAATAATCTCACAGAAACAAAGAACATTTCAAAGATGACGACCGGTTCAGCCTTTGAAAGCTACAATCAAAACCATGGAGTGACTCATCACCACAGCATGTTCGTGGTTAAAATGGTGGAGGTGGAGCTTTGGGTGTGTTGGGAGAGGTTCACCTACAGGTAGAGGGACAGGTGGAGATCTTAACCAGAATCTGTCTGGACTCTGCATCAGCAACAAGCTCATCTCTGCATTTTGACAACAACCCAGCCAAGGTAAGTCTGCCAGACGTTTGTGTGTTATAGGAAGAGAACAACGAACTGTGTTCAGGCTGACGGAGTGGAGAATCGGGTTTGGTTATTTTAATGGGAAGGATTCAAAGAATTGAAAACTGAAGACATAAAAGGACACGACAAGAATAAGAAAGCCAGGTTTGGGATTTTCTGACAAGTGAATTTAAAGTGAGTTATATCGCACAAAAGAGACCAATTGGAAATCAAATATCACATGATTAAAATTCAAACATTGCATAAATCACACAAGGGAACAGAAATACACAGGAGCCAATATTGATTTTTATTTATGCGCATGTTTCTGCTAATCTGCCAACGTTTTCTTGACTTTTATGTTGTTACTTCAAAGACTGAGGTTGTGCAGCATAATGCAGCTATAAAGGTGTGTTACACTGCACCTTTACAAAAAAAGGGTTCACTCTAAACGCTTTAATTCAGGATTTACCATGAACATTACTGTCTGACTGACTTACATTCTGGACCTGCAGGGACATTGAATTAGACTATAACTTAGCGCATTTGACAGAGACGGGGCCTGGTGTAGGATTCAAATCATCTTCATGGGTAAAATTTCAGGTGTTACGTTTTAGATTTCTTGACGTACTTCAGCTGGGTCTTGAAAAACCATCATAAGTAACTGATCCAGAGTGAGAGTGAGGACGGTCTTTGCAGCAGTTGCTATGGCTGACATGTAAACAATGTAAAAGATTGCATTTTGAATGCAGTGAAAGGACATGCATGTGCACATAGTGAAAAAGTTCCTTCATGTTGTTGTAAATAAATATATACATTTGTTCTGTATCCAAGTATTTCATTTTCAAATTGCTTTTAGGGGATTTCTGTGATTGTTTTGGCTGATTATCAAAGGTGAACTGAAAATCAAGGTCAGATAATGTGATGATTGTTTAATCAGGGAATTTCCAGATTTAAACTGCCCACTGATTCATCAGCTGAATACTGAAATGCATCATGGAAAAAAATGAAAAACAAAGTTCCCTCCCTCTCTCACATGGAGACACAGGTTTGACCAGCACCAGAGTCTCGGTGAAGCCACGCCTACAGCAGGGTGTTAACTCATATGTAACAAAAAGTTCTACTCTGCATCTCATTCAGTTTCACTGAACTCATCATAAGCCCAAGACTGCACTGCATATTTACCTAAAACCTACCTGCTTAATTTCCATGAATTTCCTTTTCCCCCCAAAAGCATACGTACATCCCATGCTAAATGGTCCTTATGTGAAGGGAAAGAACTCTGGGAAGCTTCTGGGAAGAACTTTATCCAATTAATGTGCCACCGGCTATTCCGAGCACAGAGATCCAGCAAGAGAAAAAGCAGCACATTAGATAACGTTACTGCTCCTTGTTAACAGTCATCAAACATATTGTATTTCTGCAAAAAAAAAAACCACAATAAAAATCCTGCTCTCTCACGACCAAATTCAGAGGGTGTTGTAACAGTTTTGGCTGGCACACCCAGAGGGAAGCATGCAGCTCAGTCGCATTCCTGCGCCATCATATGGGTGTATACAAGTTCTCAATGTCTATGTGTGACACAACGATAAAGCGGTCGATCAGCTTCTGTTCTGAATCGGACTTACCTAGGCTGGTGTAGCAGGTGGAGACATTAAGCAAGACCCAATAATGTAAATAATACATTTTAGGGTGACGTATCTTGGTTAAGGTTAGGCTAGTGTGCTGCAAATGTAGTGAGGGAAACAAGGCTGTTTGTGTAAGAGAAACAGAAAACCATTCAGAGAATGAATGGTTGATCAAGGTAGCGCCCAGTTATTGTGCATGTCTGTGTGGAAAGAGAGAAACGAGAAAAGTGAGACAAAAGGAAACAAGCTGAACGCAGAGAGGAACGCGCGAGTATACTTTAAGCTCTGTGATCCTCCATCAAACCAGTCACATGACTTCTGACTGTCAAAGGGCCTTTCTCACACTGCTGGAGCTTCAGAAGCACAGTGAGGATGTAATAGAGTGAATAAATGAATGTGTTCAGTTTGGGAATGACTCTGTAGAGTGGATTAAATTTTACAGGCAAACATCCAAATCTATAAAATACGTCTGGCAGCTGTATATGGACACATTTAAATTACAGCATGCTCTTCCAGAGGGAGAGGTGTCCAGATAACACCGGAAACAAACAGACATTTTTTATGCTGTGAGCCATGCGGCATCACATTTGTGCCTTCTATCATAAGAATACAGATTATGTTTAAATGATGTAACATCAAATGATTTTTCACATCCTATCTCTGAGCTTTAGATTGATATTGATATAACGACTGATTGGACAGTGATGCTTTTTGGCAGATATTTCAGCTCTGATTTTGACTTTTACTCAATCTATGTTCACATTCTCTTAGCTTATCTTATCATTTATCTCCACTTCCTCTGGCTCGTCTTATCATCGCAGCCGACACTGGTCACTGGTCGGAGACACCAGGAGCACTTTTTGGATACCAGCAGTGTGTATCGGAGATGATTATGTCGCACGTGCTCTACACGCTCATGAAATATATAAATAATCACAATAAGGTTGTGTTACACCTGGCACACAGCATCCATGTAACTCATACAATCTAATACTTTAAATATCAGAGCCAGCGTTGGATTTCTTTACCTTTTGGCATGTACCTTGGGGGATGGCACCTGCTTCACACGTGGAAGCGTTTTGTTATAATATAATTAGAAAGACTTCACTCAAAGTTTGTTAGTCTCAACATCTGTTTTTAAAGTATTAAAGTCTGAATTTCAGTATCATCTCAGAGTATACAATCAAATTATCCAAGCAGTAGATTCCACTGTTATTTATTTCCTACTGCTACTACATATATAAGATTGTCACATATGATACATATACTTTTATCAAGTACATATAGAAAGCTGTGCACACGAAATGCCTTACGAGTAACATTTCAGCCGTACAAACGAATGAAACATTAATTAATTCAACAAATATCTTTGGGTTTATGTTGCATTTAAGTCAGTAATGTAATTTCTCTGGTAGCCTGATATTATACATGAAATGGGAAAACAAAGCACTAATGCAATTCCAAGGATTTTCTTTTAGAAGGAGGCCAGAAAGAAGTTTCTGTGAGCAGCCACACCTGAAACAGTCCAACTGGCACTCAGACGCTCCTAGGCGTTTCCCAAAAGCTGCTCACATGAAAGGTCCCTACAATGAAGGGCTAGATATGTGTCAGACAGGAATGAGAGACATTTTCATGGTGACCGAACCGGCAATGTTTCAGTTCAATCGCCAAGGCTTTGGTTCCCTCTGGTGGCACAAAGCAGCATTGCATTTGTCTTGAGCATTGGAAAGAAAAAGGGAAAGCAGAATCACAGGAGAGATCTCAGGTATTTGGCCCTGACCGCACCCTTCATTACAGTCCTTTTTGTTTCTTTGCAGCAAAATGAGTGCAGACGGAAAAAAGGAACCCCCTCCCTACATCATACCGGGTAAGCCCACAGCTCACACATGCTCAGTCAATATTCATGATCATTATCGTCATCTCCTCACCAGCTTGATTCTTTCCCTTTTCCTCTTCATATGGTCCAGTAGAAAGTCAAGGTGATGGCGTGAGAGTTTACCACCCCCACACTCCTTTCACCCCACCCTCCACGCAGACACAGCAATCTGTCACGCCAGGTATTCTTCTCACACCTGAGTCTCACACTTTTTAGAAGATTTAAGGTAAACATACTGTTGTTCATTGTTTTGCGTGTTTCCTGTCTTCTCTCAGTGTACACCGGCGGAGGGGGAGGCGCAGGTCAAGGTTTGGACTCTGGAGAAGGCAAAAAAAAGTTTGTAAGCTACGACATGGGACTGGGGACTGAGTCCGGCATGACGACCTGCGCTTCCTGCCAGCAACAGGTTATGACCAATGTCACCTACAAGGCAGGAACGTACGCCTGGCTCATGTGTTTACTCTTCATTTGCTGTGGGTGAGTGGTTTTAATCAGTTAGCTTCTTTTTAGCGCCCCAAGGCTTTTGAACACAGATCTTCTTTGTTCAACTCTGTTACTTGATTTTTATCAATTTTATCTATTGTAAATACACTGCATACAGCACACTTCAAAGGATGAAGTGGAAACGTTCTTTCTTTTCATGTCTGTATATGCATGTAAAAATGTAATAAAGAATGATCTCATCTGCTGTATGATAGCACGACTCTAACCTTCTGTGTGTGTGTGTTGCAGGTTAGTCCTTTGCTGCTGCCTGATTCCGTTCTTCATGAAGAGATTCAAGGATGCTTACCACACCTGCCCACGCTGCAACAGAGTGCTGCACGTTGAGAAGAGGAAATGCTGTAAATGATGAGCACCAGGGCTGATATGGCCCCGTAGAAATAAGAAATAGCCTCCTGTTACCTTTGTCTGTGTCTTATGGTCAACCGGTAAAAAAAATGGCATTTTCTCAAACTGGCAGAGAAAGGTGACAGGGGTAAATGCAGCTTGTTTCTATGGATGACAAAGCCAAACATGAATGACTTCTATCAGATTATTAGGAAACAGACTGGGAGAGATTGTGTTGTCCGAGCTTTTGTTTGTTTTTTTTTTTTGCTCTGGCAAGTTACAGAACACCCCATGCACTTTGAAACTGTTATCATTATACTCAGAAAATTTTGGATGCGTAATGTTAAAATGAAGGTTTGTACATAAAATATATTGCATGTTTTATGCATAACGGGATTGCACAATTTCTGAATAAATCACAGCGGCAGTAAATTACACATTGAACGATAAAAGGGTGCAGAAATAAATATATTTGCTCATCTCCAGTTTCATGAGTCATTGCTCAGTAAACTGATACACAAAGCATACTGGGTTAATGTCATATTTGCATATGTGTCACTCAGGCAAGGCAAAAACAAGCTTACAGTTTGTTATATTGGAGTGCTGTAAATATAGTTAAGCCTTTTGTTCAGACTATTTGAATGTATTCATTCATTATATTGCAAATTACAATGCAAAAGTAAACCCCCCCACCCCTGGAGGATGAGCATGCTCTATTGCTCTATTATTTACTACTATTAGCTCTATGATAACATTATTTCTCTAATAAAAACAGATATTACAGAACTCTGCTGTGTTTGTGTTGGTTCTTCTTCTCTCTAGAAATGTCACATCTACATTGATGGAGTACTCAAAAAAAGTAATGCATTTACTCATTGCCCATCTTGAACATAATGCAGTATGATACTGCCAGAGAAAGTCATTTGTTACTGTGCTTGTTTTATTACTTTTGCATTACTTCGTAACATGCCCTGAAATGCACTGTCACGCAGTTAACAGTTAACAATGAAAACATTAGTCCCACACACTTACATGAATCCCTTTCCTGTTTAGGACAGACATACAATCTTTTCTTTTTAGTGTTGACACAGAGCAGCTGAAAACCAGACCAAAGACACTTCAAAGCAATCGACACAGTCATTCTACTGTATAAACGCAGTAGAAACGGCTTTGTTACCTGTTAAAACTAGGATGTGGTTGCTGGGGTGGAGCAGAACTGTAGTTACCAATAAGTAAGTACAGATAACATAAAGAAATTAACTGTTTTGCAACTTATAACTGCGTGATTTTACCTACTCTTGTGTTCTACATTATAGTCAATCCTTTTAAAAAATTCTATTATGATTTATTTTCTACCATGTCTCCTGCTCTCTTGGTCAGATCTCTCTAAAAAAGGACACGCTTTACCTGAATCAATAAACAATGTATAAAGTCAGAAAAACGGATTGCAGCTTCAACCTTGTAACAGGAATCTTCTTTCTGTTTCAAAAATGACTTGATATCACTCATGACTTGGGATGGGTATCGTTTAAGTTTTATCCGATACCAGTACTGTTACGGATTCAAATATTGGGGATGGATACAAGAGGAAAAACCACAATAACAACACTGGTCCGGCCGGGTTGAGTCAAACAATGATTTTAATGATCACACGCGTGGGAGATGGACACCGTACGCAGACAGTATCAGATCTCAAAATGGTGGAGCATTGATCAAACTCTTATAGCCTTTAGTGGCCCCCACCTAATCATAAAAGCCTAAACATTCACATTCTTTCTCTCACACGGCACCTAAGCTACGACCTTGGCTCCCTGTTTATCTGCTCCTGCTGAGATGGGGCAGAAAACTCCAGTATGTTCTGTTCTCTTCTAATCAGACAAATAAGGCGATGACTTTCTGCGAACAGTATTTCTTATAACTCAGCAGTATAATGCATCATAAAACAATATCATTCATCCACAATAAATCAGCAGTCTAATGTAATGCAAATCAGTTTAACAAATGCAATAGTTATCACCTTCTTCTAATTCAGGAGAATAATGCAAACTAAAACTACATAATAATTCACAATCTTTAATTAGGGGTCTAACATGGCATAAAATAATATTATAATCCCACAGTACCAAACCGGTACTTTTGAAACGGTGCCGGTGCTTGAACCGGTGCTTATGATGGTGTTTGCTAGTTCACCTTACATGCATTAATTTAATCATGTGGTTAGCCTACTCAACGTAAATTACACACGAACAACATTAAGCGACTCACCCAGAGAAGAACGGCTGCTGCTGCCATCATCATCCGTCATCATTTCTGCTACACTGACTCTCCTCTTCGGGTTCTTGGGGGATGTTGCTAACTCCGGTTCCGATAACAGGCACCACACCCGCAGAAGATGTGCTCGGTCTTGCAGCAAGCTATCAAATACGGTGCATTTCTCGGCTTAAAAACCCCCCGCTATGTGTCGCCAGGCATTTTATCAGATTCGAGGTGTTACCTCATTTGCACAGTATCACCTTAAAGAACTTGTTGCAGAGTTTGCATCTTTTGCTGTGAAGTACAGCCAGACTTTTGACCGCTTCGCCTTGGGCATTTTTAATCTGTAGCTCTGCTCTAAAAGAAAGTACGTACCTGGGCCCGCCTACTACGCTTGCAAAGGTAAAATGATTGGCTAGAATCCAAAGTGTATGACATCTCAGGGGAAAAAAGAACACCGAAATAAATAATCGTAACGATTACGTAATAATCGTAATCGGCCTTAAAATGCAGCTTTTAAGGCTGCAGACCCAATTGGGATACAGTTTGTATGTGCTTTGGAGTTTGTACGTGCTTTGTCTCTAGGGGCCACCGTATATATTTATATATAAATAAAACCACAGGCACAAAACACATCTGTGGCAGCCAGAATTCTTGTTGGGTTGTAGGGGATCAAATCCTTATTTCACTCAGTGACATGGGGATCAGTTTATAACTTTAATGTTTGGACCCTGTCTCAATGCTATGAGCTCGTTTGTTATGTTCCAGCATTTTAACATTGTATTTGAACAAGTTTATCAATTTTAGAAATGTCACCCATCCATAGTTTCATTGTTAATGGGTGACTGGTGTAAGTGCCTTGAGGAAAATATCTTACTTCAGCAGTTCAACAGCACTGCAAACTTAAGCCTTTCCAATTACTGTGAAGTTAAATCAGTGTCTTCCTAACAACAATTTTTGTAACGGCTGAAGTAGTTGTATATAAGAGGCTCTACCATTAAAAGTTGTGTTTATAGTTTATATCCTTACTACAGGAACAGCCAGCAAACAGTAGAGTCTCATAATGGGAGATCAATCAGAGGTATGCTTTCAACGTAATGAGTAGATCAGTCTGCTGCACTCTGGACAAATCTGGAGACTGTGAATTTCTATCAGTACATAATCTAACATACTTTTTAATGTTAAATACAGAGAATCTTTAATGACATTAAGGTAACATTTCAGTGGACAGTTTTACAGATTACATTTTAATATGTCAAAGCAGCAAAAACACATGTAAATAATAAAGACACATAAAAACAGAAACATAAAAACAGAAGGACGCCTAAAAGGCTCAGTAGTGACTTTCATCTCTGCCCCGGTGCCTTTATTTTGTTAATGCACGTGTGTTGCATTAACAAAATGAGGAGGCCTCGGTCTGGAGTGGAATGATTGGAGCAGAGGAGGCCTATGATGGAAATGAATCCATGAGGGTTGGTTTGATTTTCTTGAGGACCAGTCTAGGGAATTTCCCACTGAGAGGAGTGATGCTGAGACTGTGTGGGGAAGGAGACGGGCTCAGGGTGATTCTGTTTGAGGAACTTGGTGCGGTAGAGGAGATCAGTGGTGTGAATGGAGGGGACTCCGGGTGAGAGGCAGGAGGTGTTATATTCTGGTCTCATTCACGACTGACTCCAGAATATCTATTTCCTACCCAACGGGGTAGTAAGGTTTATTAAGAAGTCATGCCACTCAGATTGACCCTCTGCCATGTACAACAATAACATACAGCCTAACAATCTGGCCCAACCCCGACTTACTTGTGTTCCACTCTAAAACGTCCGTGCAGCAACACAATCCATTGTGGAACAAATCATCTTGCAAACAATAATTCACTTTATTACAGGAGGGACTAATACATTTTCACACAGGCACACTGACCGGGTTCAGTGTGTTTGGCATTTGCACCAGTACTGTGTTCTGATTGATTAGGGTGTTAACACCTGGCTGTGTCTGTGGCTGGCACACCCAGACTCTATCCAGCTGATGTGGTTCCTTCATCGCTGAATTAGAAGATGGCTCTGTTTGACTTGGTCTCATACAAGGTTTTTTGGCCTGCTGAGCGTCCTCTTAAGGTTCAGAAGACACAAACAAAAACACAATGGTTCTTTTTTAATAGATTTTTGACTTTTTTCCCCGAAATATTCTCTCACCTTTGCTGCAGTTGCGATCTCTGACTCTCTTCCTCTTTTTGCCCTAAAAACAAACACATCAGAATTTTCCTGAGCTGATACAAACTCTCTGCAGTGACTGTTTCATCATTCAGTGCAGTGAAAGGCACATGCATGAACTGTATGTTGGCACTTTGGACATACATAGTTCTCTTTGGTTGACCAATTCGGATGTTCTGTGGCGTGATGACATCTTTGTGTTTCAGCCTCGTCAAAATATTTTTTCTGCTCCTTCTTTGAGAGCGACTTCCACTGTGGATAGAAGATCACAAGAACACACTGTCAGCTCGTATAAATACACAGAAACACTGCTACTACAAATAACTACAGGACAGCTGGTACACATGCACAAACAAGAGCACAGAACATTAAGAGATGCATAAATATATTCAGAGTTACACACTTACTCTCTCTCCCACAGCTGCATTCACAGCTGCACTGTCACTGATATTTAGCTCTGCTTTGACCTTTGGCCTCTGCTCTTTAAGGTACAGCATGAAGGCATTTGGGGGCTTCTTAATGTAAGCCTGGTCTGTACCCTGTTTGGTTTGATGCTTGCTGCTTCAACAGGAATAAAACCCAGAGTGAGAGCATGTGTTACCACCGTGTACAACTGTGAGGAAAGTACTTTAAAAACGTGAGTAACGCTGTGAAACTGAATGTAAGGCGACATCATTAAAGGAGGCTGATTTTAATAATTCACACACACATCTGCAGATAAATGACAGATACCTGCAGGTCAGTGAGAAAACGCAGCAGAGAAACTTACTTTGGAGCGCAGCTGTGGGGTGGAGGAGCTGGAAGAACAGCTGCTGTTTTTGCCGATGGGATGTTGTTTACAGGCAACTGATACAGTAGATTGTGTGGAGAGATGGAGAAGGACAAAAATCCATAATACTGACACTTAGTCCAGCATTTCAAAGACTAATAATGATAAACAGCACAGAAACATGCAAACTAAACAGTTTTTCTTTCATTAGCCTGAAGCATCCAACAGGTTCAAGCACCTTTATCAATAAAAATCTAACGACAACTGTTACAAATTTAAAATACTGACTTGTGGGATTTAATACCTGATTATGCTGAACTATAATGCAGAGAGAACTATTTAACAGCAGTAGTAAAAAGGTACACTGCACGTACAAGTTTTACTTGCATTCCTGTGATAACCTGATGTTGGTATGATGCACTGAAAGAGATTAAATCATCTCTAACTGTGTGCTGTGTGAAGGAAGTTACTGCTTACAGATTTTTTCAAATACTGCATATTTTAAAGTAAATCTTTCTCATAATGCCACTGCATCATCTGTTTTGAATTTTAATTAAATTCTTGGGTTTTTCCTGTGAATTCCTGACTTTACTGCTCCATTAAACAACATCTCAATAACTTAAACAGACCTTTTTTTCCTTTGTGTTCAAGTTGAAGGACCCAGTAAAACACAAGATTCAGGCACATTTTTGAAGAAAAACTAATTGTGGGATTTGAAAGAGTCTAGTGTATTATTAAGATGTATGAACCAAATGACCTTAAAACTACCTATATAAGTACTCACCAAAAATGTTCAGTGTAGTTTCAGTTGTTTTGTTGTTAAATCTTGTTTAAAATTGAAGTTTGTAGGTTTTCTTTTTGAGGCTCTGATGAATATGTTTTCACACGATGACGTTCAAAGGTGAAGTGCTATCAGATTCTCTAGGTCAGTGGTTCCCAAATTGTTTTTGCTGGGCCCCCCTTTGTTTTACAAGAAAAATGTCCCCCCCCCCCCGCACACACACACGCACGCACTAACACATCCTCCAACCACACACACACATATTTTGCTCAATTGTGGTTTATTTCACACCTCAAACATTTAGTAAACAATTAAGCAAATACAAGTAATCTGCAGGTAGTAAGAAAATAAACTACTAACTCTTTTACGCTACGTCCACACCTACACTGTTATTTTTGAAAACGCAGCTGTTTTGTCCACATGTAAACGGCGTTTCGAATCACCGAAAACTGAGATTTTTTATAACTCATTTTTTTCATTTACGTGTGGACGAGGAATACAGAGTTCGTCACGCAAGGTCAAAGGTATGTGCCTTTTTTCACATCAGCTGTGCGCCATGTTATTGTTTACATGAGATGAATTGCAGAATGGCAGATAGATTAACAGTATTTTGTCTCTGACTATCTTCAGGTTTTACACGCTTACATATAAACACGCAGTTACTGTCCCTCCATTTACAAAGGCAGAGGCGTCACGGTGTAATTATTTTACATGTAATTGTTTTTTTTCCTGTGTAATAATATTCAACATTGCTATCAATAAATTTTTCAAAAAAATGCCTCTCTGCGCAAAATGGGTTTAAAAATATAAACAGCTGTGGGATACTGTTTGTCCGTGATTTAGATACGGGGAACAAATCGTGGCAGGTACGGCCTGATATTATTTGTATCCCACTGTAACTTTACTGTATAAAGAGCTAACATCTCCAAAATGTCAGGAGTAGTTAGTCATTACAACAAGTGTTTGTGAACTAAAAATCAAGAATGTGGGATACTGTTTGTCCGTGATTTGAACAGCCCAGCGCTGCTCCCGACAAAGGGAAAACCAATTCTGCAGGAGAGACCTACCTCGGCACTTGTGCAGGTGAAACCGAAGGGAAGATATACTTCACCATATTTTCTAGTCTTTGGCTTAGAATGAAGTTGGTTTGGAAACATATGCTTCATCTCCTGCTTTGCGTTTGTGTAGGCGCCCCGTGCTAGCAGTGTCCAAGCTTTGTTTTTTTTGTTTTTTTCCCTTTTCATGCCGCGCCCCCCCTGCAATGGCTCTGTGCCCCCCGTAGGGGGCGGGCCCCACACTTTGGGAAGGTCTGGTGTAGGGAATATTTTCTTGGCACGCTTTCCACCAACTGAGCATAGTTTAAAAACAACCGTTTACTACCTGAGTGTAGTTACTAGTAGAGCAGGGCGATATGGCCAAAAATATTTATCACGATATATATTTGAAAATTTGCGATAACGATATAACTGACGATATAATTGATGCGAGACAAAATACAACTCCACAACATTACTAGCACAAAAAGACAACCTTGCATTTATTTTCACTTAAACAAGAAGCTGGTTTTTATGTACATTAAAGCTATATAAAAATTTAACAGTGCAAATGCAAATTCCTTGCTGAAAGTTTAACCAAAAGGCATTTCCAGTAGAAATGGGCTGACATATCCTGAGCATAACCATGTATAATATCCACTGAAGTTAAAAAGAGGTGCTTTGCAACATTAAGCTACAGTGTGCAGTACGTATTTTTCGGACCATAAGGTGCACGGGATTATAAGGCACATTAAGCGAAACAAAGCAGTCAGATAAATCAAACTTTATTAAACTCATTCTTCTTGCTTCCTCCACTTCTGTACCATTGATTCATTAATGTTGAATTCTCTGGCAGCTGCTCTATTCCCATGTTGTTGCAGTATATTAAACATGTTAACAACACAAAAGCCATATTAAACGCAGACTACTTTAGAAGTAGGATTCGTCGCGTCATCACTGAACAACCGGATACCCAGAGAGACTCAGACAGCTAACTATAATATTTATGAAAACTGGTTCAGCCACTGAAGGGCAAAACTGGTGGTATCACAGTAAAGATTATTTTAACATTAACTAAAATGGAAAGCTTAAGTCATGTTAAACCTAAATAACAATTATTTTAAAAAATGAGTCAGCAAAATATTCTTGACTTGTCTGGAGACAGCCAAAACCAGTTAACAAATAAATTAATAATAATAATGGATTGCATTTATATAGCGCTTTTCGGGACCCCTCAAAGCACTTTACAAAGCCACTATTCATTCACTCTCACATTCATACACTGAAGGCAAGCTACAGTTGTAGCCACAGCTACCCTGGGGCAGACTGACAGAAGCGAGGCAGCCATATTGCGCCATCGGCCCCTCTGGCCATCACCAGTAGGCGGAGTGTCTTGCCCAAGGACACAACGACCGAGACTGTCCGAGCCAGAACTCGAACCGGCATGTGAGTGAAGTTGGCCCCCCCACCTTCTTCAAATCCAACAAAAGTGGTATCAAACGTTTATGCTACGTTTGTGCTGGTTTGTGCTGCAAAAATTTTCGTTTGTGCTACTAGATATTAATGAAAATGTAAAGGTCAAAAGGTCAACCCCCCCCCCCCCCCCCACATTACCCAAATTAAACAAAATTGATGCCAAACGTTTGTGCTACGTTTGTGCTGGTTTGTGCTGCAAAAATTTTCGTTTGTGCTGCTATCATTTTATAGATATTAATAAAAATTTCTAGAGGTCATCAGCGGTCAACCAGCCCCCCCACATTACCCAAATCAAACAAAAGTGGTATCAAACGTTTGTGCTACGTTTGTGCTGGTTTGTGCTGCAAAAATTTTCATTTGTGCTGCTATCATTTTAAAGATATTAATAAAAATTTCTAGAGGTCAACCAGCCCCAGTGGAGTCACCTGTAATGGAGAGGACCTTCCAGATGAGGCAGGTGCAGTAGATCTCCTGGGGAGGGAGGCAAGAGAGGTCCCCACAATGCTCTCGGCTGTTCTCACTAGCCGTCGTCATTTTTTCCTGCAGAACCCAATGCAGGAGTCATACCACACAGTGATGCAGCTGGTGAGGATACTCTCAACTGTGCCTCTGTAAAAGGTGCTCATAATGGGGGTTGAATCTCTTGTGCTTCTCAGTTTGCAGAGGACGTAGAGTCGCTGTTGGTCTTCTCCACATTCAGGGACAGGTTGTTGTTGCTGTACCACTCTGCCAGATGGTTAACTTCACCCCTGTAGTAGATCTCGTCGTGGGTCAGCAGAGCTCAACACACATCCTTGGGGAGCCCCCGTATTCCGTGTTCTTGGGCTGGAGGTGTTGCTGTCGACCCGTACTGTCTGCCGTCTTCCTGTCAAGAAATCTAGCAGCCCGTTATACAGCAAGGTGCTGATCCCCAGCAGATCCAGTTTGTGAATGAGTTGCTGGGGAATGATGGTGTTTGTGGTGTTATCTGTTTAAGTATATCCGGTTTTATGGTGAAAAGGTGTTGGGTACCGGAAGTGACAAATAAAGGTCGAAGTTGTTTGCTCTACAAGGTGTCGTCTCTTTCCCTACCGAAAACCACGACATGGTGTCAGAAGTGGGATGGATGTAAGTGCCTTATCATCGGGGAGTGACAGCAAGCGACTTTGGGAGTGATAAAGAGTTTTCTCGAGACGAAAGATGTCGGACGAAGAAGCGGGAGCTAGCGCAACAGTTACGCGGCCTCGCACGCCACCGCCCCACCAGCGAGCTAACGGCGGCTACAATGCTAACGCCAACCTACCCCCGAATGCCACTTTCACCATCCAGCCCCCCGAGCTGTTCGATTTCTCGAAGCCACAGCATTGGGAAAAATGGATAAGGATGTTTGAAAGATTTCGACTCGCAAGCAACCTACACCTTAGCTCCGAGGCTAACCAGGTGAACACTCTCATCTACTGCATGGGGGATGAAGCAGATGATATCCTCCGAGGACAAGCGTTATCTGACATACAGAGACAGCAGTATCAAGCAGTAAGAGACACTTTGGAGATGTACTTTGTTCCCAGAAAAAACATTATCTACGAGAGAGCCCGCTTTAATCAGAGAACACAGCAAGCTAATGAAACTGTAGACTCGTTTGTCACTGCACTTTACGCTTTAGCGGAAAACTGCAGTTATGGTGCGCTGCACGATGAGTTAATAAGAGATCGCCTCGTCGTGGGTCTGAAGGACATCAGCCTAGCGGAGAGACTTCAAATGGACAAAGATTTGACGTTAGAGAAAGCGGTTAACCAAGCCAGGCAGTCGGAAGCCATCAAGAAGCAGCAGTCGGACATCAGAGGGGAAAATAAAATGGAAATAGACGCTGTGTCAGCTAAGCACAAGGAACAAAGGCATTCAACGTTCAAACCCCGTGGAGATCGCAAATACACATCAAAGGACAAAACATCTAATGGGAGATCATGCTACAGGTGTGGGAAAACCCCTGCACATGGTAAAGATCAATGCCGAGCGAAAGATGTATTTTGTCACTCATGTGGTAAAAGAGGTCATTTCAGTAAAGTGTGTAAATCTGTTAAATCTGTGCATGTGATAGAAGCCGAAGAAAGCGATGTTACACCCGTGTTTCTTGGTTCTGTAGACGTAGGCTCAGATCCTTGGTATGCAGATCTCACTATCAGAAACCACAAGGTCAGATTTAAGATAGACACAGGAGCTGACGTATCTGTTATCCCTGCCCAGACGTTTTACAGCATAAACCAGAACGAGACAGGGTTATGCAAACCAGATAGACCGTTGTTTGGTCCGAGTGGTTCCCCACTTGACGTGTTGGGTATGAGCAGAGAAACACTTTGCAAAGGTGAACAGGGAATACAGGAAAATGTGTACATTATCAAAGATTTGCACGTAGCACTGTTAAGCAGGCCGGCGAGTGTCAAGCTGAACCTAGTGTGTAGAGCCGACAGTATTGACATGAATGTGCTGCACGAAAAATACCCGAAACTGTGTCAGGGTTTAGGCTTAATGCAACAACCTTATTCAATTAAGTTGAAGCCTGAGGCTGTGCCTTTTTCCCTGGCCACACCGAGACGGGTCCCCATTCCACTGTTAGGAAAAGTGAAACAGGAACGGGAAAGAATGGAGTCCATGGGAGTAATCAGCAGAGTAGAAGAACCAACGGAGTGGTGCGCAGGAATGGTCCCGGTGCCAGCAAAAAACGACTCAGTACGTATTTGTGTTGACCTCACCCACCTCAACGAAGCAGTGTGCAGAGAAAAGTACATCCTGCCTTCGGTTGAACAGACTCTAGGTTCTCTGGCGGGAGCTAAAGTCTTCAGCAAGTTGGACGCAAACAGAGGCTTCTGGCAGGTTCCATTGTCACCAGAGTCAGCACACTACACGACATTCATTACACCCTTTGGGCGCTTCTACTTCAACAGACTTCCTTTTGGAATAGCGTCTGCCCCAGAACATTTTCAGCGTAGAATGTCAGTAATCCTTAATGGGCTGCCAGGCGTGGTCTGTCACATGGATGATATTCTCATTTGGGGACAGGATCAGCAGGAGCACAATGCCAGACTGCACACAGTGCTCAGTAAACTTCAAGAGGCCGGCGTCACACTAAACATGCAGAAATGTGAGCTGAGCAAACAGGAAGTGAAGTTTCTTGGACACATCTTGTCTGCGGAAGGAGTGCAGCCTGACCCAGACAAAATTAGAGCAATCTCAGAAATGAAAGAGCCATCAAACGTCAGTGAAATGCGCAGCTTTCTTGGGATGGTAAACCAATTAGGTAAACCAAATCAGTGGGTTTGGAGCTGCGCACAGCAAAAAGCATTCAAGCAGCTGAAAGGCGATCTGACGTCAACTCCCATTCTTGCACTCTATGACCCAAACAAAGAGTTAAAACTGTCTGCAGATGCTTCCTCCTATGGACTGGGAGCAGTCCTATTTCAAAAAGAGGGAGAGCAATGGAGACCTGTTGCATATGCGTCTCGTTCTTTAACGGAAACAGAACAGAGGTATGCACAGGTGGAGAAGGAGGCGCTTGGATTAACATGGGGGTGTGAAAGATTCAAAGATTTCCTCATCGGGAGACACTTCTCCTTAGAGACTGACCACAAGCCACTCATCAGCCTGTTAGGCCAGCAAGCCCTAACCGAGCTTCCACCCAGGATCCAACGATTCCGCCTAAGGCTTATGAGGTACAGCTACACCATCTCACACACTCCTGGTAAAGCACTCCTCACAGCAGATGCACTGTCACGTGCACCCATTAACCAAGACCCTGATTCAAAAGCTACAGCCGAATTTCTGGAAGACACAAATATTTATGTGGATGAAATTGTCAAATGCATGCCTGCTACCTCGACATACATCACACAGGTAAAAGAACAGTTAAAAACCGACAGCATATGTTCAGAGGTCATGACTTTTTGTCAGAGCTGCTGGCCAGAATATAGCCATCTCATAGGCCCAATTAAAGCATATTGGCCACACAGAGAGACCTTAACTGTACATGACAATCTGCTACTGAAAGGCACCAGACTAGTAATCCCCACTGCTATGCGCCACTCTGTCCTACATGAGGGGCACCAGGGAATGTCTAGATGCAGAGAGAGAGCCAGAGAGGCAGTGTGGTGGCCTGGTCTGAGTGGGCAAATAAATGAACTTGTGAAAAACTGCACCATTTGCATCAAAGAGCGTACTAACCCAGTACAACCTTTAATGCCAAGCCAACTCCCGGAGAGGCCATGGCAAAAAGTTGGTGCAGACCTTTTTACACTCAATGACAGCAACTATGTGCTTTTGGTGGACTACTACTCGAAATTCGTGGAAATAGCCAAACTTACCCCCACCAGATCGGAAGATGTTATAGTACACCTAAAATCTGTCTTTTCCAGACATGGAATTCCAGAGCTTTTCTACACTGACAACGGACCTCAGTTTTCAGGACAACAGTTCAAAGACTTTGCAGCAACCTATGGGTTCAGACATGTAACAAGCAGTCCTAGATTTGCACAGAGCAATGGCGAGGCTGAGCGTCATGTCCAAACTATGAAAAACCTGCTAAAGAAGGCAAAAGACCCATATCTTGCACTTCTAGCTTACAGAGCAACACCATTGGCTAACGGATATAGCCCGGCGCAACTACTGATGGGACGGAGACTGCGCACGCCAGTTCCCCAGCTTCCTTCCCTACTCAATCCCAGCCTGCCCAATAAGAATACAGTGTTGGCAAAAGCGAGAGAGAGAAGGGCGAGGGACAGTGATGCGTACAACAGGAGACATCGGGCGACTGAACTTCCTCCACTCGCACCGGGGCAACCAGTGTGGATTACAGACACTAGGCGTGAAGGGACTGTCATCTCCTCTCACTCCACACCCCGCTCTTATATGGTTGAGACTCCTTCAGGAGCCATCAGGAGAAATAGACGTCACCTCCAGCCATTGCCAGAGTCCACACCAAAGTTACAGACCCCATCTACCCCCGTCAGTCCCAGAGAAAATACCCTGCCAGCTCCCAACCTATCGACGTCTACAACTCTGACTCCCAAGACAGAAGTCCCAGGTCTTGTCAGAACTAGAGCTGGCAGAGTTGTCGTAAAACCACAAAGATTGAACTTGTGAGATTAAATAAAGCAAAGCTTCTTGAGTTAAAAATAGAGTAGCTACAGTTGTGGTCAAAAGTTTACATACACTTGTAAAGAATATAACATAATGGATCTACTGAGTGTCCCGTTATTTCTAAAACTCTGATTTTTCTCTGATAGAGTGATTGGAACAGATACTTCTTTGTCACAAAAAACATTCATGAAGTTTGGTTCTTTAATGACTTTATTATGGGTTAACAGAAAAAAGTGATCACATCTGCTGGGTCAAAATTATACATACAGCAACATGAATTAGCAATTTTGGTGACTTAGAAAGTTGTCAGTGAACTGAGCTTCATAGCATGGCCTCTTAACTTCTTGTGAGTGATTATGAGTGACTACAGCTGGTGACTTCTCTTAGACAGGTTAAATAGGGCTCATTGGATACAAACGCCCACAAATGCTACAATGGGAAAGTCAAAGGAGCTCAGCATGGATCTGAAAAAGCGAATTATTGACTTGAACAAGTCAGGAAAGTCACTTGGGGCCATTTCAAAGCAGCTGCATGTCCCAAGAGCAACAGTGCAAACAATTGTTTGTAAGTATAAAGTGCATGGCACTGTTTCATCACTGCCAAGATCAGGAAGAGAATGCAATCTATCACCTGCTGCTGAGAGAAAATTGGTCAGGAGGATGAAGAGTCAACCAAGAATCACCAAAAGGCAGATCTGCCAAGAATTAGAAGCTGCTGGAACACAGGTGTCATTGTCCACAGTTAAACGTGTTTTGCATCTCCATGGACTGAGAGGCTGCCGTGCAAGAAGGAAGCCCTTGCTCCAAAAGCGGCACCTTAAGGCTCGACTGAAGTTTGCTGCTGATCATGTGGACAAAGATAAGACCTTCTGGAGGAAAGTTCTGTGGTCAGACTAAACAAAAATCGAGCTTTTTGGCCATAATGCCCAGCGATATGTTTGGAGGAGAAAAGGTGAGGCCTTTGGCCCCAAGAACACCATGCCTACAATCAAGCATGGTGGTGGGAGTATTATGCTGTGGGGCTGTTTTGCTGCCAATGGAACTGGTGATTTACAGAGAGTAAATGGGACAATGAAGAAGGAGGATTACCTTCACATTCTTCAACATAACCTAAAATCATCAGCATGAAGGTTGGGTCTTGGGCGCAGTTGGGTGTTCCAACAGGACAATGACCCCAAACACACATCAAAAGTGGTAAAGGAATTGCTAAATCAGGCTAGAATAAGGGTTTTAGAATGGCCTTCTCAAAGTCCTGACTTAAACCCCATTGAAAACGTGGACAATGCTGAAGAAACAAGTCCATGTCAGAAAGCCATCAAATTTAACTGAACTGCACCAATTCTGTCAAGAGGAGTGGTCAAAGATTCAACCAGAAGCTTGTGGATGGCTACCAAAAGCACCTAATTGAAGTGAAAATGGCTAAGGGACATGTAACCAAATATTAGCACTGCTGTATGTATATTTCTGACCCAGCAGATGTGATCACTTTTTTCTGTTAACCCATAATAAAGTCATTAAAGAACCAAACTTCATGAATGTTTTTTGTGACAAAGAAGTATCTGTTCCAATCACTCTATCAGAGAAAAATCAGAGTTTTAGAAATAACGGGACACTCGGTAGAGACATTATATTATATTCTTTACAAGTGTATGTAAACTTTTGACCACAACTGTATGTTTCTGCAATAGGTTCTAAGAAGTAACGAAAGTACAGTTTCCCTTACGCAGTAAATGTTTCAATAAGTTGTTGTTTTCTGAGAAAGGAGGATGTGGTGTTATCTGTTTAAGTATATCCGGTTTTATGGTGAAAAGGTGTTGGGTACCGGAAGTGACAAATAAAGGTCGAAGTTGTTTGCTCTACAAGGTGTCGTCTCTTTCCCTACCGAAAACCACGACAGTGTTGAATGCTGAACTGAAGTCTATGAACAGCACTCTGACATATGAGTCTCTCGTGTTCAGATGTGTGAGGGCTGAGTGAGGGGCAGTTGAAATTCCATCATCGGTTGAGCGTTTTGACCGACCGGTATGCGAACTGAAATGGATCCAGGTTGGGGGAAAGCGATAATTTGATTTGATGCATGACTAACCGTTCAAAGCACTTAACTTAATAATGATGGAGGTGAGTTTGACAGGACGGTAGTCCTTAAAGCAGGAGATAGATGACTTCTTGGGTACAGTAATGATGGTGGAGGCTTTGAGGCATGTGGGAACGACGGCCTGACCCTAGTGACGTGTTAAAGATGTCTGTGAAGACATTTGTGAGTTCCACAGCATAGTCCGTCAGTGCTTGTTCAAGGATGTTATCAGGACCTGGAGCTTTGCGTGTACTGATTTTGGCAAGGGATCTCCACACGCTGTCTGGGGATGGTTTGTATTCCTTGCCACTGCCTCCAAGTATTTCTGCTGTCGCTGAAGCTTTGCTGTAGCTGATGCCACGTGACAGGTTTGCCCTTGCTGTTCTTAGACTCACCTAATTCCCGGCTCCGAAGGCTGCATTTTTCAACCTTAGGAGCATTTAAACCTGACCTGTGAGCCATGGTTTCTGATTGGCCCGGACAGTGATAGTCCTGGTCTCTGTGACATCATCGATGTTTCTGTATATTCCTGAAAGTCTGTGGTGTTGTCGTGTGTGGCGGCCTGTGGTGGAAAAGCAGTGCCTCTGAGGACCCTTCTGGCCACACCTGTACCTGCTTACGAACTGGTTTGGTGACTTTGAGCAGGGGCCTGTGGGAACCCATGGCACACCTAGATTTCTGCCTGTACTGACCCTTATGCAAAATAGGTGGAATTAAGACACAGTTCCAAAAGCAAACACAACTGATCAGTGCTGAGAGTGGTCCTGTTGCTGAGCTTGGGATGATCCTGTAATCTCTTATGAACGACCTCCGACGCTTCTATGACTGGGATGCAAGTGAAGACAGATGTAACATCTCTCTCTCACTGTACATGTACTGTTTATAAAATTAGGGAAACATAACCTGCACAAACAAAATAATTTGCTGGACAAATGTTTGACATCAATTTTGTTCGATTTGAAGAAGGTAGGGGGGGCAACTTCAGTCACGTGTGTTTGTAAGGTTGGGGAAACCTGCAGTCAGCTGAGACTGAAGAAGTCACTTGGATGAGTGACGAAACGTTTCTCCAACTGAAAATGTCCAGATGAACAGAATCAACCTTTTGGGATTTACTTACCTGGATGATTAAGCACGCATCAAGACGTTATTTTATTAAAATAGCTCGTCCACAGAAGGACTGGTAGCTCCCCTTACGATAAGGGTTCAGATCGCGCGAACAGGTGTGAATGTGTGTGTTTAGTTAGTTTGTTTGTTTGCTTGTTTTAATCAATTTTAAATCATGCTTTTTATTTGTTTTTGTTTCTAATGTCTCTGTAAATGTTGAATTTTGCTATACAAATAAATTTGCCTTGCCTTGCCTAAAAATTTTAAAATGTTAGCAGCACAAACAAAAATTTTTGCAGCACAAACCAGCACAAACGTTTGACATCAATTTTGTTTGATTCCATTAATATGGGGGGGCTGGTTGACCTTTGATGACCTCTAGAAATTTCTATTAATATCTTTAAAATGATAGTAGCACAAACGAAAATTTTTGCAGCACAAACCAGCACAAACGTAGCACAAACGTTTGATATCAATTTTGTTTGATTTGAAGAAGGTGGGGGGGCCAACTTCACTCACATCGAACAGGCAACCTTCCGATTACAAGAGGAACACCCAACTCTTGAGCCACGATCGCAATTCTTTTGCGATAGTGGCATTAATTAACAATTTAGAAAGAATTAACGATTCTTTCTAAATAAAAACGCGGAGTCTTTTGAAAAACATTTTAATAAAAGGAAACATGAGTTTTAATACTTACCACAGAAATGTGAAGGCAGTTTCTCCAACTTCAGAGTCCAAAATCCAGATGAAGCCTGAAAGAAGCCTAATGGCTGCTCTTGCGCTTACTTTTCCCTCCTTTTCAGGTTCTTTTCCCCACAATGCATTGCAGTAGTTGAGAAATACAGAAAAATACCTGTAATTGACTAATATGGAAAATTCCTTCACGTTTATACAGTAGATTGTACTGTATTTTTACTGAATTTTCTTTTACAGTTTGTGTGGTGAGGCAGTTAGATAATATAATTGTTCGAAAGTAAGACAAGAAAGAATGTTCAATGTTAAAGAAAAAAAATGACATTCAAACTTTAGTCTTAAAAATTTTAATCTAAGGAAAAGGGGGATGTCATGTACTGACACATGGCTGTCTTAATGTGATGACTTTTAAACTGGATGTGCTGGTCCGAAGGAGGCCCCGTTACATGGCTAGTTGTCAGATCGACAGCATTCAATAAAGCAAGAGAAAGACCGTGCTTTATGTCCTGATTTAATTCAGCGTGCTCTGCCTAATTCAGTAATAAGGTGGGCACACAACAGTTACTACTACTTTTACATGCATTACCATGTGGACCTACGATCAACACTGAAGTTCCTTCAACGGTAAAATTTCTTTTATTATGGATTTATTTTTGTGCTTACGGAGATAAATTTCTAATAAAAATGTTATAAATGCAGCAGCTTATTGAGCTTAAATACTAACCTTCATAGGCTATTGTAAAAGCTCAAGGGATCGCTATTTATTCAAGTTTCAAATTCACGTTTGTAAAATAGTTTAAAGTCAGAGTCCTCAAAAATTGCACATAAATCACTGTACTGAAGAGTTTGTAACAAATTTCAGGTGAATTTCACTCTGTACAACTACAACGGGGAAAAGGGGAAACCTTTTTATCAAAGGCACAGTTAAATAAAGTGACATATTTCTCAGTACAACGACTTTATTATACACGTTTCGTTTGTTTATTATATTCATTTTTTATTCATTCATTTGAATATTTTTATTTATTTTTCCTGAATAAATGTGATTTCTTTTCTTTAAATATTTTTTTTAAACGGAGGGACTAACTCACTTCATTTTAACAAAGGAAATAAGCAGACTTAATTAACGTGATGAATTTTCTTTATGGCTTTCAATTACTTGTTGTTTATAAGGAGGCGAATTCATGATCAAAAAAACATTACATATTACAATAATTCAATAATTAAAATACTTATGATTAGAAACTGCGAAACTAAATGAGAATTATTATTTTAAAAAATCTGATAATTATAGGAAACTTATTCTGAATCACTCCGCGTCGCCTGCGTGACCCTGGGAGTCAAGGTGACGAGGATGACGTGTAGCGCGGCAGGTATAAAAGCAGAAACCAACGTTCGAAGTTGGTTTTCACATGAGAGTGCGAGCAGGAGGTCTGTTTAATAGCGCTGTGAAAACCTGTTTGTTTCCAAAGTTTTAAAACTAGTGCTTGAAACGAGGATTCAAACGCCCCAAAAATGAGCTGGAGTGGAGTACGGCACGAGCGGTACCTGCTCTCCCTTGGTGTCACCCGTATTCTGGATGAGCGCTATGGTAAAGCTTAGTAACCTAATAAGTATAATAGAGTATTTAGGCAAACAAATACACCTTAGACTGGCCTTTTATTACTTTAAAGTGAGGAAGATTTCATGAATAGTGGCACCAGCCACTATTGATTTCATCAATAGTGGCTGGTGCACAGATGTGACAGTGATTGCTCAGCACTGCTCTTCCTCTCTGGAATATCTTTTTATCCACTGCAAACCATTTTATTCTCCGCGGGAGTTTGCTTCATTCATCCTGGCCGCTGTTTACATCCCGCCAGACGCAGATGCGCAGGCAGCTCAGAGCGCACTCGCGGAGCAGATTCTCCACATGGAGCGGACATTCCCGGACTCTCTCATCATTGCTCTTGGGGACTTTAACAAAGCCAATCTGAGCCATGAGCTTCCCAAATACAAGCAGTATATTAAATGCCCGACCAGAGAGGAGAGGACATTAGACCACTGTTACAGCACGATCAGCGGGGCCTATCGCGCGGTGCCCCGCGCTTCACTCGGACTTTCTGACCACGCCATGATCCACCTAATCCCCGCGTACAGACAGAGGCTGAAGCTCTCCAAACCTGTCGTGAGGACTAAAAAACTGTGGAGCAACGAGGCTGTGGAGGAGCTTCGCACGTGTTTGGAGTCTACAGACTGGGACACATTGAAGGCTGCTTCTAACAGCTTGGACGAGTTTACGGACACTGTCACCTCCTATATCCACTTCTGTGAGGACAGCATTGTGCCATCACGCACCAGGGTGAGTTATAACAATGACAAACCCTGGTTTATTCCTAAACTCAAAAAGCTGTGGCTGGAAAAGAGAAAGGCGTTCAGAAGCGGAGACAGGGACTGCTACAGAGAGGCCAAGTACAGGTTCACTAAAGAAGTGGACATTGCTAAACATCAGCACTCTGAGAAGATGCAGCAGCAGATCTCAGAGAATGACTCGGCCTCTGTGTGGAAAGGTTTTAGGAATATCACAAACTACAAGCCTAAAACCCCCCACTCCACTGATGACTTGCTCTTGGCCAACACCCTTAACGACTTTTACTGCCGTTTTGACGAGCCATCAGGCAGCCTTCACACCTCCAACGGCCCCAACAATAGAGGCACTTTGGACACTAATTCCCCCACCTCTCCCCCCTCCATAGAGCCATCACCACCTTCAAACTGTTCACCTACAACACCCCCCTCCTCACCCCACACAAAAGAGGATTTCACACCACCTCCTCCCACCACAACTCTTCATATTCATGAAGCAGATGTGAGGAAGCAGTTTAAGAGTCTGAATGCTCGAAAAGCTCCCGGCCCAGACGGTGTGTCTCCTGCCACCCTCAGACACTGTGCAAACGAGCTGGCCCCAGTGTTTTCTGGCATTTTCAACTCCTCACTGCAGGCATGTCATGTGCCTGCCTGCTTCAAGTCCTCTACCATAATCCCTGTCCCCAAGAAACCTAGGATCACTGGACTAAATGACTACAGACCCGTGGCTCTGACATCTGTGGTCATGAAGTCATTTGAGCGCCTAGTTCTCTCCCATCTCAAGACCCTCACGGCCCCCCTCCTGGACCCCCTGCAGTTTGCATATAGAGCCAACAGGTCTGTAGACGACGCCATCAACATGGCCCTACACTTCATCCTGCAGCATCTGGACTCCCCAGGAACCTACGCCAGGATCCTGTTTGTGGACTTCAGCTCTGCCTTCAACACCATCCTTCCAGACCATCTCCGAGGCAAGCTTTCCCAGATGAATGTGCCTGATCCCATCTGCCGGTGGATCACTGACTTCCTGACGGACAGGAAGCAGCATGTGAGGCTGGGAAAGAATGTCTCGGACTCCCGGACCATCAGCACCGGCTCCCCTCAGGGCTGTGTTCTTTCTCCTCTGCTCTTCTCCCTGTACACCAACTGCTGCACCTCCACCCACCAGTCTGTCAAGCTAATCAAGTTTGCAGATGACACCACCGTTATTGGGCTCATCTCGGACGGGGATGAGTCTGCCTACAGGAGGGAGGTTGAACGTCTGGTGTCCTGGTGCAGCCACAACAACCTGGTGCTGAATGCCCAGAAGACAGTGGAGATTATTGTGGACTTCAGGAAGCACACAGCCCCACTCCCCCCCATCATCCTGACTGACACCCCCATCACCTCTGTGGACTCATTCCGCTTCCTGGGTACCACCATCACTCAGGACCTGAAGTGGGAGCCCACCATCACCTCCGTCATCAAGAAAGCCCAGCAGAGGATGTACTTCCTGAGGCAGCTGAAGAAATTCAACCTGCCAACACGGACGATGATGCAGTTCTACACTGCAATCATCGAGTCCATCCTCACCTCCTCCATCACCGTGTGGTACGCTGGAGCCACTATCAGGGACAAACAGAGACTGCAGCATGTTGTGCGCTCTGCTGAGAAGGTGATTGGCTGCAGACTCCCATCTCTGCAGGACCTATACACCTCCAGGACATTGCGGCGTGCAGCTCGGATCTCAGCTGACCCTTCTCACCCTGGACACAGTCTGTTTGACCTGCTCCCCTCAGGCAGGAGGCTCCGGTCCATTTGCACCAGAACCTCTCGCCATAAGAACAGTTTCTTCCCCTCTGCTGTTGGACACATGAACAATAACCATATGACTGTCCCCGCCACTAACACATGACCCTACGCTGTGTCACTGCATCATTCCATGTTTGGCACTGATCATCACCTGCACTCATGTATATATCTATCTACGTAGCACTCTTAATTCTTATTCTCATGTATATATCTCATGTATATCTCATGCACATATCTTTCTACGTAGCACTTTTAATTCTTATTCCTACTTTTATTTTTTCATGTCTATTTAAGTGCTATTTATGACAGTATGTTTGCACTGAAGCACCGCAGCAATTTCCTAATGTTGTAAACCTGCTCAACATTTGGCAATAAAACCCTTTCTGATTCTGATTCTGAGTGTGAACATTTCAGGTGAAATATGTCAAACTTTAGAAACATCAGTTTTGGTTTGAAAAATGCTAAAAAACAAACACACACTCAATTTAATGCATGCGCCATGGAAACGACGTCAGTCATTAGAACCTGCGGGAGGCTGACGTCTGACGTCAGTGCGGTCATCCTGGAGTCCTGTTTTTGTATGTGGAGGGTTTGAGTTTACATGTTTTAGCAACTGGCCCTGAATTAGACGATAAAGTTAATAAATTACGAATCTGTATAGAAGCATGATGGAGCTGTGAGAGTTCACAGAGGCAGTCGTTGCGTTTATAAAGCTGGGAAATTTTGAGGGAGGTTAGGGAGTCCTCGGAGATGTGGCCAAAATTTGATCTTGCACGCATTATGTGCAAAATCAGTTATAGCTACTGATGCTGAATCAAGTATATCATATTTATGTGAGTGCATTGAGTATTGCCGTGTCTGTACAGGTGTCCAGATGTATGTTATGTGCTCGGTGAGAAATTGAAACTGTGTGCATGCAATAAGCAGGCTGGAGGTTTCTCACCTGACTTTAGCTGTTTTATTTCCAACAGACTGATGCTTAAATAAAATAAGAATAAGTGCTGAACATGAATTCATTATTAAACATCACTGAAACTCTATGCAGCCTTACTGACAATGTGTCCATAATTCACAAATATTACGGATGACATTCATTTATCATGAAATGTTGTTCACAGTCACCAAGAACACACAAAGTTATTCTTTACTATGAGCTGTACATTTTTAATTTACATGCAGATAAAATGTGAATTTGCAAATGAATTCTATCAGCAGGACATTTTTACTGTTTAAACATGCTAACGAGCAGAGTTTGGTGCTGTGATCTTTGGTTTAAAACATGAAATTTAGTCATTTACAGTGCAAAACCATTTTTCTCACCTTCTACCAATCTTAAGGCTTTCATAAAGAGTGAGTTCTGCTGCGGGCCTCTCATTGTCTGTGTGTAGAAATAGCATATGATGATATAAAGCCATGTTTTGACATTTAAATCCGTAATTTGTCTGATTATGTCACGATTAACACAGATGATCTTTTTGTTTTCTTGTAGCTGAGCTGGTGAGTCCTGTCAGCGTACGCCAGATGTTCATCTCCAACCTGAGGAACCGTCCTTTGAGCCCCAGCCATGTGGACTCTATGAAAAATCTGGTCCTCTCCTTAAACCATAACCTGGTTACGGGGACGAAGGCGTTTCCTTATATTGCCTTCAGGGGATTCTTTAACAAACTGCTGCTGACAACACCTTTCACCCATGTGCCAGAGAGTCAGTTGGAGAACACCACTCCATCTCCTCCTACCAACTCACCAGCTGGTTTAATGGTGCCGCCTGCAGGGTCCCACATCCATTCACGGTTCCTCACACCTCTGCTTCCAGAGAAGGCAGATCTTTCTGTCCTCAAGGCAGATCAGAGGAACTGCGTCTGCACCCTGGATGTCGACGGCGACACCATCACCAGAGTCATTTCCACTGTGTATTCCACAGAGGAAAGGGAAATGACAAATCGATGGAGAGTTACGGACTACACCTCTGACGGCAGAGTAATCATGTCTGTGCTCTGCCAGTTTCTGAAGAGGTTTACACAGGGTGCAAAGAGGAAGCCTGCAGAGGAGGAGAGCAGCAGCAGGAGCCCCACTCCACCAAGGAAACGTCTCCGGCTGTGATCAGTAATGAAGCCTTTCCTGGACATATGGCATATGGATGTTTCCTCGTGCTTTGGAGCAAACTCCTCATGTCTGCGCTGTATCTGGAAAGGCTGGAAACACCTCTCCATCTTACACAGAGACCATCATGATGCGGCTAGTCTGAGGAGTTATTTCTGTACATATGTATATAGTTTTTTTTTTTATTATTGAGATACACAGGTCAGCGTTTTCAGTGCGTCTTGCACTTTTCTTTTTTTCTTGGTGCTGGCCTGTGTGTTTGATATGACTGCAAGGAATACAAGACTGACTTTATTATATAATCTGTGTAAAATGAACCAATAATCCACGAAGACAGTGCAAAGTGTAAATTATCGTCTGCTGCATCTCAGACATTGGCGAGAATGAACAATGTGGTAAGTAAAAAGTAATGTTCTGTCTCTGAAATGATATCCCAAAATATTAGAAAACATCTTGTCACGGCTGCCGAGGCAAGCTGTGTGGAGTTAGAAGAAGGACCCAAGATGCAGGCAGTGGATGAGATGCCGGTGAGTTTTATTTACAGAGGTGTAGTGGCAAACAAACAGTGGGGCATAACAAATAACTGAAGACACCTAAACTGGGAGAACTAAAACATAACTGACCTGGGAGCATACGACAACGGGATGAGAAGCAGAGAGACGCAGACGAGGAACAGGACACCGTAGGACACCGTGGAACACAGGGTAACACAGACTGACACTGAGTGATACAGACGAACCAGCAACAGGCAGGAGAACACACAGGGCTTAAATACACACACGCACCAGTAATCAGGGGATGAGAGACAGGAGGGCAACACAGCTGGGAGGAATCTGAGCTGACGGGACAGGGGAAACGTAAACTGAGCACACTCACATATGACACAGACCTTCACAATAAAACAGGAAACTCAGACACATGGAACCAGACAAGACATTGAACTAAACAGACAGATTCACAAACAGATGGGGTGACACCATAGACAGACAGATACAGACGCAGACTCAGAGGCAGACCGAATATAACACACAGAACTTAAACAATCATCATCATCTAGAAAATGATAACAAACTAAAAGCGCTGGGTCACCGACCCAGGACCATGACACATCTAGTCCAGCCTAGAAGTAATAAATGCATGAAGTAGTTTTTCAGCGTCACTCTGAGACAGGATTTTTCTTATTTCAGAGATATTACACAAAGATTAGAATTGGAAGAAATCAGTTCTAGATATTTGTTTAATATGTGCATTGAAGGACATGTTCTGGTCAATAATGACTCCAGGGTTCCTCACAGTGTTACTGAAGGCCAAGGTAATGCCATCCAGAGTAAGAATCTGGTTAGATACCATATTTCTAAGATTTTCAGGGCCGAGTACAATAACCTCAGTTTGATCTGAATTTAGAAGCAGAAAATTAGAGGCCATCCAGGTCTTTATGTCTTTAAGACATTCCTGCAGTTTAACTAATTGGTGTGTGTTATCTGGCTTCATGGACAGATAGAGCTGGGTGTCCTCTGCATAGCAGTGAAAATGTATACTATGCCTTCTGATGATACTGCATTTAAATTGTAAACAGAATTGGTCCTAGCACATCCATAGTTAACCTTAGATAAATATGATACAAACCACTGCAGAAATCAATACCTACAGGATGCTCTAATTGCTTTAATAAAATATTACGGTCAGAAGCATTGAACGTTGCACTGAGGCCATGAGAAGATGATGTGTAACCTTCACTAAAGCTGTTTCTGTGCTGAGCTCTGAAATCTGACTGAAACTGTTCAAATAAGCCATTCCTCTGAAAATTATCTGTTAGCTTTTTAAAAATTATTTTTTCAAGAATTTTTGAGATAAAAGGAAGGTTGGCGATTCGCCTCTAACTAGGTAGGACAGCAGGGTCAAGAGATGGCTTTTTAAATCAGTGTTTGGGTTTTTTTTGTGTGTCTATGTACAGAACAGAAGTCTGAACAGACCAACGACCTGCCAGAGAAATCCTCCTCCAAGCGCTCTGCCTCTCCATCCGTGGAGCTGCAGCTGAACGCTGGCCGGCTGCAGCTTGACGGTCTTCCTCCGGGGACTGGAACTACAGGCCCTGGTCTACGAGTGGCCCAGGTACGACTATTGGACCGCAAAACCAGCAGCAGGCCAAACAGCCGACCTGGGACTCCAAATTCCAACACTTCATCCACCCCAACCCCCTCAGAGGAGCAGAACGATGGAGAGGGCCTGGACCAACTGCCCCCACAAGCACAGCGGCCGAAGGAAATTATAGTAATGGAAACCACACTCAACAAGAACCAGCAGCTGTGGAAAAGACAGCAGCTAGCAAAGAATTAGAGGAGAAATTAAGAGAAGTTTTAACACATAAAATTGGGGCCAACAGACTTGTGGAGGTTGGGAAGGCGTCCGGAGCATCACAACAAAAAGGTGAAACAAAACACACAAAATGTGAGAGAGAGGCACATGTTAGAGAAATGCCTTGTTTGAGAAAAAAAAAAAAAGTTAAATTAGCCCACCTACAAACGCAGATACACGCAATGAAGAAACAGCTTACACCCATGAACACGTGAAGATTTTCCAGCAAGTTTAAAGCAGTGAAACTTAACATACACGTGTTGTTAAATAATAAAGTTTATCCACTACTAACAAATAAACTCTCTGGGTTGCAGGACAACAACTTAACTTCAAAAAAGGCACTGGTCTGACCAACCAGTGATAACACGACAAATTCAGTGGTTAGAAAAGTCAAATTGTGACATATTTTCTGCTGATTGATTAATACAAGTGATTACTAGATGAAAGAAAATTCCAATTTTTGTGCTTTTAAACACGATCTTAAGAATTTTAACATGTACCTGTGTTGTCCTGTCAGCTTAGTGGGTCACGAGTTGATTGTATGGTGAGAAAAAACAAAAAAAGGGGGAGAGAAGGCTGACACAGGGCCTGGTCCCGTTGTTTCTCCCCTCTCTGAATAACGCAGCCAAAATAACATCATTTTCCTGTTCGTTTGTTTTTGTTTTGTGTTTGTTTTGTTTTTTCTCTTTATACTTGATTACAGGCTGCTTTGCCGGAAAGCCGAGGCTGACCCTGGACTCTTGCTCTCCCCTCCACCATCGTTGCTCACTCGTCTACCATCTTTGATGTGACCCTGACCAAATGCTAAAGCAGCTGGACCCACAACAACAACTGGAAAATGTCAACAGTGCTGCAGGAAAATGATCTCATGCAGCAGAGACGGAGAGAGTTAAATACAAGGCTCGTTTCACTACACGGGGAGATTTCCGTCAGCGTCTCTTCTTTCTGAGAAGACTGAGAAAAGCCTGGCTCCCACCAATGACTTTGACCACCTTCTATAGAGGAACTATCGAGAGCATACTGAGCAGCTGTATCACTGTCTGGTTCGGGAACAGCACCATGCCGGACAGACGAGCTCTACAGAGGGTTGTGCGATCAGCTGAGCGCACCATCCGCTCCGAGCACCTTGACCTGCACTCAATCTACAGCAGGCGGTGCTGGACCAAGGCCAGGAAGATCGTGAAGGACCTGAGCCATCCCAACAACAGACTGTTCTCTCTGTTGCTGTGTACGTGACAAATAAAAATCTGAATTTGGAAAACGAGGCATTCGCAAAGCCACCAGCATTGTGCCTGATCGGACACACCCCTCTCACACACTCTTCACATTCTTGCCATATGGAAAAAGACAGCTTCAGCTGACAGAGCTGTGACGAGACGCCCATTAAGCCCGGAGGAAAAGTGAGGCCGAGCAAGACAATGCTGACCTTAACAACTCTGCATTAAAACTGTGCAGGACAGTGACGGACCAACACGGATGATCGGGCAGCAAAAAGTGCGTGCCAGAGACAAAAGGAGGCACCTCGAAATGAACAAAAGCACCAGGAGAAAATAAGCTGAAGGCACAGGTGTCGGGGCTCGGCCAGGAGCTGACCTCTGAGAAGAGCCGAACAGCAGAACCGCAAAAGGCCGTGGAGCAAAGCAAGGAAAACATCAATGGAATTCAATCTGACTTATACGTCAAGACTCTGAGGTTTCTGTCCTCAGTAAGAGCTCAAGGCATCAGAGCAGAAACTGACCATGGCTCAAGAGGAGCTGGTTGATAATCGAACCCATCAGGCCTGGAGTCCCAGACACAGGACTTGAAATCAGGCTGGAGCTTGCTGGAGCAGGAGGTCGCCAAACCTGACGAAAAAGCTCCAACAGCAGGAGCAAGCCCTGAAGGAGCTACAGAAACAAAAGGGTCAAGTTAAGGAGGAGCAGAACAAGGAGAAGATGCAGGACACTGGAGAAAAGCACTGCCTCAATTGGGGCCAGAACCAGTATGGACAGAACTTTGAGCAGCAGCACCAACGGATGCAAACGGACTGAAAAGGAGGAGGGCAGGACCCCAGGGCACGCTTCAGGCCGCGGTTTACTCAGAACACCAGAACAGGAAAGTGATGAACACAAACACCCACACAAACACACACATCTACATGCATTGACTCAGAATGAAGAGAAACACACATATGAACATATGCACTCGTTGATTGAGTGAGAGATGACACACACACGTGCAAAAAATCGAAATGCTAATTCAATTCACTGAGAAGTGATCCACACACACACACACACGCTGATGCAATGAAAAATGCTTTACTAACAAATGCTGCACACAAACATCCAAATATGGAGTCGGTTACAACAATAAGAACTCATTGATTGTATATTGGTTAAATGCATTTCATGCCACACAGAGGGGATCTGTGTAGATTTAGGGGACAAGGTCTAAAGTAGTTTGGTTGTGAAAACAATGTCTGTGCGTGATGTCTGTGTATGGCTCAAAGCCTCCACTGAATTGTTTACTGTGCTTCACACAGCCTGATAAGGAGCAGTGGTACAGAGTGAAAATGATGAGTGAATGATGTGAGTTTTATTTCGGAGAGAATATGAAAAGGTTGTGTTGATTTGACTCAGTTGTTTAAGTTTCTGCCAAAGCAAAACATTTGTGTGCAACCAGTGTCCACTATTGAATTAAGCTAATCCAACATGTTTTTGTCAGTGCAAAAAGGAGTTACGGTGCCTGTATGCCTACACAATATAGTGTGTGAAGTTTTGGTTGACTTTTGGGTTTTGTTTGACACTAGGTTGATTCTATCAGTGAGGTTTGGATTGTTCTCTTTCCCTAAGAGAGAGAAAGATGGTTTGATCTTTGGACATGTTTGCAATGGGCCCCAGTATCTGTTATTATATGAGTGTTTTATTGTTTACGTTTGTTTTTGCTTTTGTTACAGTGCACTGAGATAAGAACATCTGAGAGGTAGGATCCACCGGTGGTTATATTTTGGTATTTTGTGAGTTCCTGATTTAACAAATCAGCTCTTTAATCCAGGCCTGAGAGATTGAACTTTAAAGCGCTATAAAATATTCTTATTGAAAACAGTTGCAAAGTATTTTTTCTCCATGATTATAATGGGCTTGGGAGAAATTCACTTATATGGGACACTGATCGAATGAGAAGTCCTGAGCCTAAAAGGATTGCAGCGAGTCGATCCAGTCCTAAAACAAGGAACTGTTTCCTTTAAAATGATGACGTCATCTTGCTGGTGAGGGAGGCTCAAATAGGTTGCGCGTGAGACACCATTATCAGCAACTTCTGGTATGAATGTGTGTGGATGTATGCATGTGACTGGACTGTCACGGACTGACGACTAAAAGTTTTAACTGACTTGGTACTGAGACAAACACGGTGCCGACTTTAGGATTAGTGGATGTTCACAAACAATTCACCCAGTCTGTAAAAGAAGGGTGGATGTTTTGTCTTGCTTTGTTTTGTTTTTGTAATAACAGAAGAATGACAGAGACTAAAGGGGGAGGCTGTAGCTTCACAGGAGTGTGAGCTGCAGACTGAACCCTTTGGTTGCTAATTTTGAGTTACTGATGTTTGCATTAAGAAAATTGTGTTTTAATAGCTGTGTTTCGATTAATGTATCATATTATATGGTTGGGAATGTTAAATGCTAAAGTGAAGAAAAGGTTTGATTCCATTCATGACTGAACATGTTATTATTAACCATAGTGGGTCACTGTAAAGAGTCAATTAACTTTTATAGAGGTAAAAAAACAACAAAAAAAAACAAACCTCCACCGAGGTCTAAGAATAACAGGGGAATGATAGACAGCCACACTCAAAATGGAGATATGTAATGATAAACACTGGTCCCCGCCTTTTGGGCGCTTCTGTCATGGTCCCCGTGCCTGCTCGGCTGGCCCTGTGTGGCTACATGTTATGTTTTGTCTTTTCTCTCTCTCCTCTCTCTCTGCTCGCTGCCTGGGCGGAGCTCATTGTGAGCTCCCGGCCTCCACCACCTGTAGGCAATCACCTGTGGCTCCTCACCTTGTTTGCTCCCGCTACTTAAGGCAGTGACTGAGAGCACCTCGCCGCTGGACTATTGAATAACGCTCGTCAGTGCTACTTTAGCCTCAGCCAGTTTTGAGCTCTGTCCGTGAAAGTTCCGTGCTAACCCTTGTTCTCTGTATGCAGATTTCTCGTGTTTGGTTTGGAGACTCTGGACGCTTTTCCCGACCCCGCTCTGCACCCCTGGGAACCCTGGCCCCCTTCTCCTTCACCTGTATATAGTGCACCTGGAGTGTGTAAATAAACCTGTTTTTCTGAGATTTCAGTCTGCGCCGAGTCCTCCCTGCTCCTCCGTGACAGCTTTCTTGAAGTAGTCAACAATTTAAAAGTAAGATAGAATAACAGGGGCATGTGCTGAGGGGTGGTGCTGCACAAGAACAAGAGTAAAATAAAGAAAATATTGTTTTTAGTTTTGAGAAGTGCAAATTAAAATGTACCATTACACTCAGAGGATCAATATGAAGTTCGATATATGTTAATTTTGAATGAAGTACATGATTGGTGACTGTTCTGTCCTGAGCTTTTGTTTTTACAGCACCTGCTTGATCACACCAACAGTTTCTCGCCACCGAAGAGGGGTACTTGCAAAAAATAGAGAATGGGGAGGAATATCATCAAAACTGGAAAAAGGTAATCCCGAAAGGGGGTGATAACGCCATAACTTTCACTTATGGTCAAATTCTCAAAATTTGACCCCGAACTTGAAAAATTCTTCAAACATTTAGAGACAGAGTGGAGATTTAGATAAACATAATGTCACAAACCACATAAGGCTGGAGCATTTGAATCGATAAGATGGTGAATTGATAAGCAAAATGTTGATCATGTTGATTATGTTTATTCCAGTGTGCAGAGCAAAATTATTATTATGAAAGACAACAAATGAAATAACGAAAACTAGAAGTGGAAAAATTTGCGTTAATGGAAATAAAATCAAAACAAAAAGGAAAACTAACCAAAACTGTAATGAATGTTCACAAAACTAACTAAAATTAACTAGATTTATAGCAAAATGTGTTTAGTTGCATTGATAAGTATTTTCATTTTTTCTTTTTCTTTTTCTTTTTTCTTTTTAAGATAAATCAAGAGTGTTGGGACGGTAAAATAAACACATTACAAAAACAAAATTGTTTTTAACTAATTTTATTTAAATTTTACAACATGTGCACTACAGTGCACAAGGGGAGTTCATTGATCACGAATGTGAAACTAACAACATTCAAGAGCTATTTAAGAAGATTACATGTTCCTCTGAAATTTTTGTAAGCAGGATATTAAAACTTATTTATATAACAATATCATAAAAATGTAGATTAGGGATCAACTTAGAAGTCACTGACACTTCACTAGCTGTAAGCCATTGGTTCAGGAACAAGTGATTGCACTGGGCTTTCTATTTCACAAAAGTTAATTCGTTTATGATATCTGAGGAAGTACTGTGATTGTTTTTATTTGGAGACACAAAGGAACATTTGGCACTTCCCACATCTCACATATGTTTTACTGTTGCACCCAACCATTCTACAACTGAAATGCCTTGGACTGTTAACCATTTCAGGCAAGTGGAGTGAACCATATTTTGCTACACTCTTATCTGATTGGGGCTTCCTTTTCTTGATTTCCGGAGAGAACTTTTCATTATTGGTATTATTCAGGTCTTGTTCACATGTTTGTCCCTGGTTTCTCAGCCAAGAGGAGCTTGAACTCCAGATACTGGGAGTTCTGTTTGCACATTGAGATCACTGGTAACTTTTAGCAACGACGTGATCTTGTAGAAACAATTAGATGTCATGGATTCAGCTATAATTGCGACTCTTATTTTTTACTTTACTGGAAAACATTTCTGCATTTTACCCATATTTTATTTTTAACTCAAAATCAAAATTCCAGATTCTCCTACATGTTGGTTTTGGACCAGATAGGACGACAGTTTTCAGGTGGCCCTGTGTCTTTCTCTATTACATCTGCCACTGCATCTTGATAATCTTTGTGTGGTTCTTATTGGGTTGTGACCCTCTCGTGTCTGGCTCACATGACTCGCATCCTCAGAAGAATCTATGCTTGAATCTCGCTCAATTATTCTGCTATGAATTCCCCCTGAATTATGAATTCTCTCTGCCTTTGTCAAAGAGTTGTCTATTAGGAAAAAGTGAAATAAATATAAGTACAAAGTCCCAATGTGTAGAGCACACATTAATAAATTAGTCATGTTCTCCGTGAAACGAAATAAGCTTAATCCTTAAAGACCCCTCGAATTATTTACTAGATGTTTATTTTTGAAAATTAATCAAAACCTGAGTTTAAAAAAAAAGAAAAAGAAAAACAATTGGCAAGGCCACACCCCCACACATGTGATATAATTTTAAAGGTACTGTTGTCCTCTCTAAGAAACATCAGGACTTAGAGGAGTGGCAAGTAGAGTATGAGAGCTACAAGCAAAAACTAAATGTGTACTACAGTGCGCAAAAATGAATTACTGGGCCATCAGGGGGTTATGAGGGACATCTATAAAACTAACAATCCCACAAACCTCGAAGTGCACTTGAAAAGCTCACACAAGAAGGTTAACCTAGCTTACCTTGAAGAGCTCATCAGGGGGAGCACACTCCCCCTCCTTGAGGAGCTCCCCCACTCAATCCGCATCCCCAGAAAACAGCTAACCCCAGATAAGGCAGCGTGATGTATCCCGAGATAACAGGACTGGGACATCTAAATAAATGTGTGAAACAATCGCCTTCAAAAAGGTTATCAATTCACTTCAACCAAAATTAGGAACACTCGGTGCGGCAAGAGTTAATAGTTATTAGTCTCAACACCCAAGGATAACCAGAAGAGCATGACTGATATGATGGAACTGGGATTTGGTTACACTTAAGTTTTGCAAAACACAACTAAAACTATAACTGAAACTAATCAAAACTAAGCTAAAATTAAGGATTTTCAGAAAATAAAAACTAGACTAAACTAGCAAATGATTGGTAAAAACTGATTACAACTGCCATAGAATTGAAAATCTGGAGGCAAGACTAGAAAAAACACAGAAACTAATGAAAATTGCAAAATGGTTAAAACCCTGGGGCGGAGATTGGCAGATCTGACCAGGGAATGTTATAAAATGGATTGTCAGGACAGTCAGCGTTAAAGCCACTTTCAGTCCATACTAGGATGGCATTGGACATCTTCGGGGCCGAGGAGGGTTGGTGTGACCAAGGTGTGGTTTGGCTTGTTGTATGTATATTTTGAGATCATGTGGCTCTGGATGGACCAGTTACCAGGGCATGGAAGGAGGACAGACTCATTAAATGAGGAGAAGGAATTTCCTGGGATTGGAGATCCTCTGGGTGAGTGGTTGATTAAAAGCATGCATAAAATAGAAGTTATCTGTTGTTACTGATCGGTAATACATTGATAATTGGCCACATTTACAGCTGTATTGACTTGTTGTGGACGTAGTCGACTTCGGGTTTAAGCACTTTAATTAACAGGTTGAAAATAGTGACATTAAAGAAAGAGTATGCAGCGCCACCCTGTCAGACACAGGTGATGGTGGAGCTCACTGATGAATCAGGTGAGCTGGATTCATGGCTGATTCAAAACTAAGATCCCCCTGCTGTGGTCAGTAAGGGGAGAAACCAGGGGGAAATAAAATTTAAAAGAGGCATCTATAAACGTTTATGGGTCAAGTGAAACGGGATAAAAGGGGTTGTTTTACTGTTATTTTAATATCAGCATTATTAGTGTATGAGAATCATGCAACAAGCATTGCATCGATGATCATTTATTGAAGCTTTTGACCTTATATATTATAATATATTTTCTCCTACTGTGCATGCTGCTGAGTGACTGCTGCTCGTCAAACACATTTAATTGCAATGTTGACCCTGTGCTAAATTGCATATGACAAATAAATCTGAAAACTAAAACTAAACAAAGGAAAGAAGGATGGAAGGAAGGATCACATGCATTGTCACAAAGGAAAGAAGGATGGAAGGAAGGATCACAAGCATTGTCACAAAGGAAAGAAGGATGGAAGGAAGGATCACAAGCATTGTCAGAATGCATTGTCACAAAGGAAAGAAGGATGGAAGGAAGGATCACATGCAATGTCACAAAGGAAAGAAGGATGGAAGGAAGGATCACATGCATTGTCACAAAGGAAAGAAGGATGGAAGGAAGGATCACATGCATTGTCACAAAGGAAAGAAGGATGGAAGGAAGGATCGCAAGCATTGTCACAAAGGAAAGAAGGATGAAAGGAAGGATCACAAGCTTTGTCACAAAGGAAAGAAGGATGGAAGGAAGGATCACATGCATTGTCACAAAGGAAAGAAGGATGGAAGGAAGGATCACATGCATTGTCACAAAGGAAAGAAGGATGGAAGGAAGGATAAAAAACTTTGTCACAAAGGAAAGAAGGATGGAAGGAAGGATCACAAACTTTGTCACAAAGGAAAGAAGGATGGAAGGAAGGATCACATGCATTGTCACAAAGGAAAGAAGGATGGAAGGAAAGATCACAAGCTTTGTCACAAAGGAAAGAAGGATGGAAGGAAGGAAAGACCACAATCTTTGTCACAAAGGAAAGAAGGATGGAAGGAAGGATCACATGCATTGTCACAAAGGAAAGAAGGATGGAAGGAAGGATCACAAGCATTGTCACAAAGGAAAGAAGGATGGAAGGAAGGATCACATGCATTGTCACAAAGGAAAGAAGGATGGAAGGAAGGATCACATGCATTGTCATAAAGGAAAGAAGGATTGAAGGAAGGATCACAAGCATTGTCACAAAGGAAAGAAGGATGGAAGGAAGGATCACTAGCATTGTCACAAAGGAAAGAAGGATGGAAGGAAGAATCACATGCATTGTCACAAAGGAAAGAAGGATGGAAGGAAGGATCACATGCATTGTCACAAAGGAAAGAAGGATGGAAGGAAGGATCACAAGCATTGTCACAAAGGAAAGAAGGATGGAAGGAAGGATCACATGCATTGTCACAAAGGAAAGAAGGATGGAAGGAAGGATGACATGCAATGTCACAAAGGAAAGAAGAATGGAAGGAAGGATCACATGCATTGTCACAAAGGAAAGAACGATGGAAGGAAGGATCACATGCATTGTCACAAAGGAAAGAAGGATGGAAGGAAGGATCACAAGCATTGTCACAAAGGAAAGAAGGATGGAAGGAAGGATCACAAGCTTTGTCACAAAGGAAAGAAGGATGGAAGGAAGGATCACAAGCTTTGTCACAAGTGCAATACTTTAATTTTCTGCTGCTCATTCCTGTGCAATATCCCATCTGCCCTCCCGTCATATTTCTCTTCAAGATTTTCTTATTTAATCACTAATGTACATATATTTATATTTATAGATACATATATATTCAGTCATCTTTTCTCTTTTACCATGTCTCTCTAATATTTTGCTCCTTGCTATTTTTCTATTTTCTTTATTATTTTATTTTATTTTAATATATTTTCTCCTACTGTGCATGCTGCTGAGTGACTGCTGATCGTCAAACACATTTAATTGCAATGTTGACCCTGTGCTAACTTGCATATGACAAATAAATCTGAAAACTAAAACTAAACTAAGGAAAGAAGGATGGAAGGAAAGATCACAAGCTTTGTCACAAAGGAAAGAAGGATGGAAGGAAGGATCACATGCATTGTCACAAAGGAAAGAAGGATGGAAGGAAGGATCACATGCATTGTCACAAAGGAAAGAAGGATGGAAGGAAGGATCAGAAGCTTTGTCACAAAGGAAAGAAGGATGGAAGGAGGGATCACATGCATTGTCCCAAAGGAAAGAAGGATGGAAGGAAGGATCACATGCATTGTCAAAAAAGGAAAGAAGGATGGAAGGAAGGATCACATTCATTGTCACAAAGGAAAGAAGGATGGAAGGAAGGATCACATTCATTGTCACAAAGGAAAGAAGGATGGAAGGAAGGATCACAAGCTTTGTCACAAAGGAAAGAAGGATGGAAGGAAGGAAAGATCACAAGCTTTGTCACAAGTGCAATACTTTAATTTTCTGCTGCTCATTCCTGTGCAATATCCCATCTGCCCTCCCGTCATATTTCTTTTCAAGATTTTCTTATTTAATCACTAATGTACATATATTTATATTTATAGATACATATATATTCAGTCATCTTTTCTCTTTTACCATGTCTCTCTAATATTTTGCTCCTTACTATTTTTCTATTTTCTTTATTATTTTATTTTATTTTAATATATTTTCTCCTACTGTGCATGCTGCTGAGTGACTGCTGCTCGTCAAACACATTTAATTGCAATGTTGACCCTGTGCTAACTTGCATATGACAAATAAATCTGAAAACTAAAACTAAACTAAGGAAAGAAGGATGGAAGGAAAGATCACAAGCATTGTCACAAAGGAAAGAAGGATGGAAGGAAGGATCACATGCATTGTCAAAAAAGGAAAGAAGGATGGAAGGAAGGATCACATGCATTGTCACAAAGGAAAGAAGGATGGAAGGAAGGATCACAAGCTTTGTCACAAAGGAAAGAAGGATGGAAGGAAGGAAGGAAGGATAACAAGCTTTGTCACAAAGGAAAGAAGGATGGAAGGAAGGATCACATGCATTGTCAAAAAAGGAAAGAAGGATGGAAGGAAGGATCACATGCATTGTCACAAAGGAAAGAAGGATGGAAGGAAGGATCACATGCATTGTCACAAAGGAAAGAAGGATGGAAGGAAGGATCACATGCATTGTCACAAAGGAAAGAAGGATGGAAGGCAGGATGACATGCAATGTCACAAAGGAAAGAAGGATGGAAGGAAGAATCACATGCATTGTCACAAAGGAAAGAAGGATGGAAGGAAGGATCACAAGCATTGTCACAAAGGAAAGAAGGATGGAAGGAAGGATCACATGCATTGTCACAAAGGAAAGAACGATGGAAGGCAGGATGACATGCAATGTCACAAAGGAAAGAAGGATGGAAGGAAGAATCACATGCATTGTCACAAAGGAAAGAAGGATGGAAGGAAGGATCACATGCATTGTCACAAAGGAAAGAAGGATGGAAGGCAGGATGACATGCAATGTCACAAAGGAAAGAAGGATGGAAGGAAGAATCACATGCATTGTCACAAAGGAAAGAAGGATGGAAGGAAGGATCACAAGCATTGTCACAAAGGAAAGAAGGATGGAAGGAAGGATCACATGCATTGTCACAAAGGAAAGAACGATGGAAGGCAGGATGACATGCAATGTCACAAAGGAAAGAAGGATGGAAGGAAGAATCACATGCATTGTCACAAAGGAAAGAAGGATGGAAGGAAGGATCACAAGCATTGTCACAAAGGAAAGAAGGATGGAAGGAAGGATCACATGCATTGTCACAAAGGAAAGAACGATGGAAGGCAGGAAGACATACAATGCCACAAAGGAAAGAAGGATGGAAGGAAGAATCACATGCATTGTCACAAAGGAAAGAAGGATGGAAGGAAGGATCACATGCATTGTCACAAAGGAAAGAAGGATGGAAGGAAGGATCACAAGCATTGTCACAAAGGAAAGAAGGATGGAAGGAAGGATCACATGCATTGTCACAAAGGAAAGAAGGATGGAAGGAAGGATCACATGCATTGTCACAAAGGAAAGAACGATGGAAGGCAGGATGACATGCAATGTCACAAAGGAAAGAAGGATGGAAGGAAGAATCACATGCATTGTCACAAAGGAAAGAAGGATGGAAGGAAGGATCACATGCATTGTCACAAAGGAAAGAAGGATGGAAGGAAGAATCACAAGCATTGTCACAAAGGAAAGAAGGATGGAAGGAAGAATCACATGCATTGTCACAAAGGAAAGAAGGATGGAAGGAAGGATCACATGCATTGTCACAAAGGAAAGAAGGATGGAAGGAAGGATCACAAGCTTTGTCACAAAGGAAAGAAGGATGGAAGGAAGGATCACAAGCTTTGTCACAAAGGAAAGAAGGATGGAAGGAAGAATCACATGCATTGTCACAAAGGAAAGAAGGATGGAAGGAAGGATCACATGCATTGTCACAAAGGAAAGAAGGATGGAAGGATGGATCACAAGCTTTGTCACAAAGGAAAGAAGGATGGAAGGAAGGATCACATGCATTGTCACAAAGGAAAGAAGGATGGAAGGAAGGATCACAAGCTTTGTCACAAAGGAAAGAAGGATGGAAGGAAGGATCACATGCATTGTCACAAAGGAAAGAAGGATGGAAGGAAGGATCACATGCATTGTCACAAAGGAAAGAAGGATGGAAGGAAGGATCACATGCATTGTCACAAAGGAAAGAAGGATGGAAGGAAGGATCACATGCATTGTCACAAAGGAAAGAAGGATGGAAGGAAGGATCACAAGCATTGTCACAAAGGAAAGAAGGATGGAAGGAAGGATCACAAGCATTGTCACAAAGGAAAGAAGGATGGAAGGAAGGATCACATGCATTGTCACAAAGGAAAGAAGGATGGAAGGAAGGATCACAAGCTTTGTCACAAAGGAAAGAAGAATGGAAGGAAGGATCACAAGCTTTGTCACAAAGGAAAGAAGGATGGAAGGAAGGATCAAATGCATTGTCACAAAGGAAAGAAGGATGGAAGGAAGGATGACATGCATTGTCACAAAGGAAAGAAGGATCGAAGGAAGGATCACATGCATTGTCACAAAGGAAAGAAGGATGGAAGGAAGGATCACAAGCTTTGTCACAAAGGAAAGAATGATCGAAGGAAGGATCACAAGCTTTGTCACAAAGGAAAGAAGGATGGAAGGAAGGATGACATGCATTGTCACAAAGGAAAGAAGGATGGAAGGAAGGATGACATGCATTGTCACAAAGGAAAGAAGGATGGAAGGAAGGATCACAAGCTTTGTCACAAATGAAAGAAGGATGGAAGGAAGGAAAGATCACAAGCTTTGTCACAAGTGCAATACTTTAATTTTCTGCTGCTCATTCCTGTGCAATATCCCATCTGCCCTCCCGTCATATTTCTTTTCAAGATTTTCTTATTTAATCACTAATGTACATATATTTATATTTATAGATACATATATATTCAGTCATCTTTTCTCTTTTACCATGTCTCTCTAATATTTTGCTCCTTACTATTTTTCTATTTTCTTTATTGTTTTATTTTATTTTAATATATTTTCTCCTACTGTGCATGCTGCTGAGTGACTGCTGCTCGTCAAACACATTTAATTGCAATGTTGACCCTGTGCTAACTTGCATATGACAAATAAATCTGAAAACTGAAACTAAACTAAGGAAAGAAGGATAGAAGGAAAGATCACAAGCTTTGTGACAAAGGAAAGAAGGATGGAAGGAAGGATCACAAGCTTTGTCACAAAGGAAAGAAGGATGGGAGGAAAGATCACAAGCTTTGTCACAAAGGAAAGAAGGATGGATGGAAGGATGACATGCATTGTCACAAAGGAAAGAAGGATGGAAGGAAGGAAGGATCACAAGCATTGTCACAAAGGAAAGAAGGATGGAAGGAAGAATCACATGCATTGTCACAAAGGAAAGAAGGATGGAAGGAAGGATCACATGCATTGTCACAAAGGAAAGAACGATGGAAGGCAGGATGACATGCAATGTCACAAAGGAAAGAAGGATGGAAGGAAGAATCACATGCATTGTCACAAAGGAAAGAAGGATGGAAGGATGGATCACAAGCTTTGTCACAAAGGAAAGAAAGATGGAAGGAAGGATCACAAGCTTTGTCACAAAGGAAAGAAGGATGGAAGGAAGGATCACATGCATTGTCACAAAGGAAAGAAGGATGGAAGGAAGGATCACATGCATTGTCACAAAGGAAAGAAGGATGGAAGGAAGGATCACATGCATTGTCACAAAGGAAAGAAGGATGGAAGGAAGGATCACATGCATTGTCACAAAGGAAAGAAGGATGGAAGGAAGGATCACAAGCATTGTCACAAAGGAAAGAAGGATGGAAGGAAGGATCACATGCATTGTCACAAAGGAAAGAACGATGGAAGGCAGGATGACATGCAATGTCACAAAGGAAAGAAGGATGGAAGGAAGAATCACATGCATTGTCACAAAGGAAAGAAGGATGGAAGGAAGGATCACATGCATTGTCACAAAGGAAAGAAGGATGGAAGGAAGAATCACAAGCATTGTCACAAAGGAAAGAAGGATGGAAGGAAGGATCACATGCATTGTCACAAAGGAAAGAAGGATGGAAGGAAGGATCACATGCATTGTCACAAAGGAAAGAAGGATGGAAGGAAGGATCACATGCATTGTCACAAAGGAAAGAACGATGGAAGGCAGGATGACATGCAATGTCACAAAGGAAAGAAGGATGGAAGGAAGAATCACATGCATTGTCACAAAGGAAAGAAGGATGGAAGGAAGGATCAAATGCATTGTCACAAAGGAAAGAAGGATGGAAGGATGGATCACAAGCTTTGTCACAAAGGAAAGAAGGATGGAAGGAAGGATCACAAGCTTTGTCACAAAGGAAAGAAGGATGGAAGGAAGGATCACATGCATTGTCACAAAGGAAAGAAGGATGGAAGGAAGGATCACATGCATTGTCACAAAGGAAAGAAGGATGGAAGGAAGGATCACATGCATTGTCACAAAGGAAAGAAGGATGGAAGGAAGGATCACAAGCATTGTCACAAAGGAAAGAAGGATGGAAGGAAGGATCACATGCATTGTCATGTCACGGGGTGGAAAGGGACAAGTTATTTAAGTTTTGCATGTTTTGTTGTTTTACCTTTTTAATATTTTAATATGAAGTGTATTTACTTAGTTTTTATATTGCATGTATTGGTCATGTTTTGTGCAGTGGTTATGTTGTTGCATGTTTTCGTTATACTGTCAAATTGTCCTGGAAAGACTCCGCCCCTACCTGATAGTAAACTGATCACACTTGCGAGAGATCCCAGAGAGGCCAATAAGAGGGCCTGGCAGACCATAGAGCAGGGGGGGAGAAAAAGCTTGAGTGAAGGCTTGAGAGGAGGAGAGACATGGCATGGTAACCGGTGTGGGCGACGGCCGCGCAGAGCGGCACAGAGGCCCGGCTATAGGCAGCTGGCCAAGGCGTGCGGCAAAGGAGAACGAGACCAGAGATCGCGGACGACCGCGCACTGGAGGGAGTGATCGGAGCTGAGCGGAGAGGTCTGTGCTGGTGTTGACGGGAGGTAGCTCCTCGCCGAGAGAGGCCCACGGCAGGGGATAGAGAGGCAGCGGGATGGCGCCTTATGTCCCCGGGACGGCGAGTCTATGGCTACGCGTGTGAAGCACAACACAGTGGTGGGCGGAGTTAGGAGCTCTGCCCATCTGGGGTAGGTCCCGATTCATCCCGTCTAAGACGAACCTCCAGTGGAATTTAAGAATGGTGACTGCCGCTGGCCCCCTCTCCTTTTTCTAGTTGGCATCAGAATGAAGAGGCCGACAGGACGGCGACAATCCTGTTGGTTTCTGCACTGTTTGGACTTTTATATCGTGGCGGATGCCACTGGACTTTTAATGTTGTGTTTTATTGATTTTTATTGTGTTACCCCTTGGCCAAGGTTGTTTTAATTCATTTTGCATTTTTAACTATTTAAATATAATAAATTATATTTTAATTATAATACAGTTTTTAATCGTGTGCTTTCCCTTGGCGGCTCCACTGCTCTGTCCGTTTGGAGGATGGTTTCCTTCCTTTTAAAAACGACACTGTGGGAATAAAATCAGCCTTTCCGCTCCGTCACATAATTGGCGTTGTCGACATAGGATACGGAGCCAGAGCAGTTGGGTTAGTCAGGGGAAATGCAAATATATGATGCATGTGTATATTAGTGCCCCCAATAATGTGTGTTTTAGGTCGTATGTCCCCTGAGCAAATGAGTATGGACAGTGTGCACAAGTATGAGTGTTGGCCACACCAAGAATGAAAGAAGAACGTCCAACCAAGGTTGTCATGGGAGGTCAGCTGCAGGCTTGCGGGAGGTGGGGTAATGATTTGCTGCTAGGCAGCAGTGCTTGGGATTAAGCACGAGACCCTGGAAGCATCCTCACGGTAGCAGCCGGGTGCAGTGTAGGACCTTATGGCTTCTGGGTAGCTATGCTACGAGGACGTGAGAGTGATTGCTCGTTTGTGGCCTTGGACTGAATGGTGCACTTTGTTATATTTTTGCTTGGGGATCGAAGACGGAACCGGACTCAAAGAAAGCTTCATGACTGGAAGCTGGGTTTTTAGCAGGGACTGCTAATCTTTCAGTGTGGGGGGATGTCACGGGGTGGAAAGGGACAAGTTATTTAAGTTTTGCATGTTTTGTTGTTTTACCTTTTTAATATTTTAATATGAAGTGTATTTACTTAGTTTTTATATTGCATGTATTGGTCATGTTTTGTGCAGTGGTTATGTTGTTGCATGTTTTCGTTATACTGTCAAATTGTCCTGGAAAGACTCCGCCCCTACCTGATAGTAAACTGATCACACCTGCGAGAGATCCCAGAGAGGCCAATAAGAGGGCCTGGCAGACCATAGAGCAGGGGGGGAGAAAAAGCTTGAGTGAAGGCTTGAGAGGAGGAGAGACATGGCATGGTAACCGGTGTGGGCGACGGCCGCGCAGAGCGGCACAGAGGCCCGGCTATAGGCAGCTGGCCAAGGCGTGCGGCAAAGGAGAACGAGACCAGAGATCGCGGACGACCGCGCACTGGAGGGAGTGATCGGAGCTGAGCGGAGAGGTCTGTGCTGGTGTTGACGGGAGGTAGCTCCTCGCCGAGAGAGGCCCACGGCAGGGGATAGAGAGGCAGCGGGATGGCGCCTTATGTCCCCGGGACGGCGAGTCTATGGCTACGCGTGTGAAGCACAACACAGTGGTGGGCGGAGTTAGGAGCTCTGCCCATCTGGGGTAGGTCCCGATTCATCCCGTCTAAGACGAACCTCCAGTGGAATTTAAGAATGGTGACTGCCGCTGGCCCCCTCTCCTTTTTCTAGTTGGCATCAGAATGAAGAGGCCGACAGGACGGCGACAATCCTGTTGGTTTCTGCACTGTTTGGACTTTTATATCGTGGCGGATGCCACTGGACTTTTAATGTTGTGTTTTATTGATTTTTATTGTGTTACCCCTTGGCCAAGGTTGTTTTAATTCATTTTGCATTTTTAACTATTTAAATATAATAAATTATGTTTTAATTATAATACAGTTTTTAATCGTGTGCTTTCCCTTGGCGGCTCCACTGCTCTGTCCGTTTGGAGGAAGGTTTCCTTCCATTAAAAAAACGACACTGTGGGAATAAAATCAGCCTTTCCGCTCCGTTACAGTCACAAAGGAAAGAAGGATGGAAGGAAGGATCACATGCATTGTCACAAAGGAAAGAAGGATGGAAGGAAGGATCACAAGCATTGTCACAAAGGAAAGAAGGATGGAAGGAAGGATCACATGCATTGTCACAAAGGAAAGAACGATGGAAGGCAGGATGACATGCAATGTCACAAAGGAAAGAAGGATGGAAGGAAGAATCACATGCATTGTCACAAAGGAAAGAAGGATGGAAGGAAGGATCACATGCATTGTCACAAAGGAAAGAAGGATGGAAGGATGGATCACAAGCTTTGTCACAAAGGAAAGAAGGATGGAAGGAAGGATCACAAGCTTTGTCACAAAGGAAAGAAGGATGGAAGGAAGGATCACATGCATTGTCACAAAGGAAAGAAGGATGGAAGGAAGGATCACATGCATTGTCACAAAGGAAAGAAGGATGGAAGGAAGGATCACAAGCATTGTCACAAAGGAAAGAAGGATGGAAGGAAGGATCACAAGCATTGTCACAAAGGAAAGAAGGATGGAAGGAAGGATCACAAGCTTTGTCACAAAGGAAAGAAGGATGGAAGGAAGGAAAGATCACAAGCTTTGTCACAAGTGCAATACTTTAATTTTCTGCTGCTCATTCCTGTGCAATATCCCATCTGCCCTCCCGTCATATTTCTTTTCAAGATTTTCTTATTTAATCACTAATGTACATATATTTATATTTATAGATACATATATATTCAGTCATCTTTTCTCTTTTACCATGTCTCTCTAATATTTTGCTCCTTACTATTTTTCTATTTTCTTTATTGTTTTATTTTATTTTAATATATTTTCTCCTACTGTGCATGCTGCTGAGTGACTGCTGCTCGTCAAACACATTTAATTGCAATGTTGACCCTGTGCTAACTTGCATATGACAAATAAATCTGAAAACTGAAACTAAACTAAGGAAAGAAGGATGGAAGGAAAGATCACAAGCTTGGTCACAAAGGAAAGAAGGATGGAAGGAAGGATCACAAGCTTTGTCACAAAGGAAAGAAGGATGGGAGGAAAGATCACAAGCTTTGTCACAAAGGAAAGAAGGATGGATGGAAGGATCACATGCATTGTCACAAAGGAAAGAAGGATGGAAGGAAGGAAGGATCACAAGCATTGTCACAAAGGAAAGAAGGATGGAAGGAAGGATCACAAGCATTGTCACAAAGGAAAGAAGGATGGAAGGAAGGATCACATGCATTGTCACAAAGGAAAGAACGATGGAAGGCAGGATGACATGCAATGTCACAAAGGAAAGAAGGATGGAAGGAAGAATCACATGCATTGTCACAAAGGAAAGAAGGATGGAAGGAAGGATCACATGCATTGTCACAAAGGAAAGAAGGATGGAGGGAAGAATCACATGCATTGTCACAAAGGAAAGAAGGATGGAAGGAAGGATCACATGCATTGTCACAAAGGAAAGAAGGATGGAAGGATGGATCACAAGCTTTGTCACAAAGGAAAGAAGGATGGAAGGAAGGATCACAAGCTTTGTCACAAAGGAAAGAAGGATGGAAGGAAGGATCACAAGCTTTGTCACAAAGGAAAGAAGGATGGAAGGAAGGATCACATGCATTGTCACAAAGGAAAGAAGGATGGAAGGCAGGATGACATGCAATGTCACAAAGGAAAGAAGGATGGAAGGAAGAATCACATGCATTGTCACAAAGGAAAGAAGGATGGAAGGAAGAATCACATGCAATGTCACAAAGGAAAGAAGGATGGAAGGAATAATCACATGCATTGTCACAAAGGAAAGAAGGATGGAAGGAAGGATCACATGCATTGTCACAAAGGAAAGAAGGATGGAAGGAAGGATCACAAGCAATGTCACAAAGGAAAGAAGGATGGAAGGAAGAATCACAAGCATTGTCACAAAGGAAAGAAGGATGGAAGGAAGGATCACATGCATTGTCACAAAGGAAAGAAGGATGGAAGGATGGATCACAAGCTTTGTCACAAAGGAAAGAAGGATGGAAGGAAGGATCACAAGCTTTGTCACAAAGGAAAGAAGGATGGAAGGAAGGATCACATGCAATGTCACAAAGGAAAGAAGGACGGAAGGAAGGAAGGAAGGATCACAAGCTTTGTCACAAAGGAAAGAAGAATGGAAGGAAGAATCACATGCATTGTCACAAAGGAAAGAAGGATGGAAGGAAGAATCACATGCATTGTCACAAAGGAAAGAAGGATGGAAGGCAGGATGACATGCAATGTCACAAAGGAAAGAAGGATGGAAGGAAGAATCACATGCATTGTCACAAAGGAAAGAAGGATGGAAGGAAGAATCACATGCAATGTCACAAAGGAAAGAAGGATGGAAGGAATAATCACATGCATTGTCACAAAGGAAAGAAGGATGGAAGGAAGGATCACATGCATTGTCACAAAGGAAAGAAGGATGGAAGGAAGGATCACAAGCAATGTCACAAAGGAAAGAAGGATGGAAGGAAGAATCACAAGCATTGTCACAAAGGAAAGAAGGATGGAAGGAAGGATCACATGCATTGTCACAAAGGAAAGAAGGATGGAAGGATGGATCACAAGCTTTGTCACAAAGGAAAGAAGGATGGAAGGAAGGATCACAAGCTTTGTCACAAAGGAAAGAAGGATGGAAGGAAGGATCACATGCAATGTCACAAAGGAAAGAAGGACGGAAGGAAGGAAGGAAGGATCACAAGCTTTGTCACAAAGGAAAGAAGAATGGAAGGATGGAAGGAAGGATCACATGCAATGTCACAAAGGAAAGAAGGACGGAAGGAAGGAAGGAAGGATCACAAGCTTTGTCACAAAGGAAAGAAGAATGGAAGGAAGGAAGGAAAGATCACAAGCTTTGTCACAAGTGCAATACTTTAATTTTCTGCTGCTCATTCCTGTGCAATATCCCATCTGCCCTCCCGTCATATTTCTTTTCAAGATTTTCTTATTTAATCACTAATGTACATATATTTATATTTATAGATACGTATATATTCAGTCATCTTTTCTCTTTTACCATGTCTCTCTAATATTTTGCTCCTTGCTATTTTTCTATTTTCTTTATTATTTTATTTTATTTTAATATATTTTCTCCTACTGTGCATGCTGCTGAGTGACTGCTGCTCGTCAAACACATTTAATTGCAATGTTGACCCTGTGCTAACTTGCATATGACAAATAAATCTGAAAACTAAAACTAAACTAAGGAAAGAAGGATGGAAGGAAGGATCACAAGCTTTGTCACAAAGGAAAGAAGGATGGAAGGAAGGATCACATGCATTGTCACAAAGGAAAGAAGGATGGAAGGAAGGATCACATGCATTGTCACAAAGGAAAGAAGGATGGAAGGAAGGATCACATGCATTGTCACAAAGGAAAGAAGGATGGAAGGAAGGATCACATGCATTGTTACAAAGGAAAGAAGGATGGAAGGAAGGATCACAAGCATTGTCACAAAGGAAAGAAGGATGGAAGGAAGGATTACATGCATTGTCACAAAGGAAAGAAGGATGGAAGGAAGGATCACATGCATTGTCACAAAGGAAAGAAGGATGGAAGGAAAGATCAGAAGCATTGTCACAAAGGAAAGAAGGATGGAAGGAAGGATCACAAACTTTGTCACAAAGGAAAGAAGGATGGAAGGAAGGATAACATGCATTGTCACGAAGGAAAGATGGATGGAAGGAAGGATCACATGCATTGTCACAAAGGAAAGAAGGATGGAAGGAAGGATCACAAGCATTCTCACAAAGGAAAGAAGGATGGAAGGAAGAATCACATGCATTGTCACAAAGGAAAGAAGGATGGAAGGAAGGATCACATGCATTGTCACAAAGGAAAGAAGGATGGAAGGAAGGATCACAAGCATTGTCACAAAGGAAAGAAGGATGGAAGGAAGGATCACAAGCTTTGTCACAAAGGAAAGAAGGATGGAAGGAAGGATCACAAGCATTGTCACAAAGGAAAGAAGGATGGAAGGAAGGAAAGATCACAAGCTTTGTCACAAGTGCAATACTTTAATTTTCTGCTGCTCATTCCTGTGCAATATCCCATCTGCCCTCCCGTCATATTTCTTTTCAAGATTTTCTTATTTAATCACTAATGTACATATATTTATATTTATAGATACATATATATTCAGTCATCTTTTCTCTTTTACCATGTCTCTCTAATATTTTGCTCCTTGCTATTTTTCTAATTTCTTTATTATTTTATTTTATTTTAATATATTTTCTCCTACTGTGCATGCTGCTGAGTGACTGCTGCTCGTCAAACACATTTAATTGCAATGTTGACCCTGTGCTAACTTGCATATGACAAATAAATCTGAAAACTAAAACTAAACAAAGGAAAGAAGGATGGAAGGAAGGATCACATGCATTGTCACAAAGGAAAGAACGATGGAAGGCAGGATGACATGCAATGTCACAAAGGAAAGAAGGATGGAAGGAAGAATCACATGCATTGTCACAAAGGAAAGAAGGATGGAAGGAAGGATCACATGCATTGTCACAAAGGAAAGAAGGATGGAAGGCAGGATGACATGCAATGTCACAAAGGAAAGAAGGATGGAAGGAAGAATCACATGCATTGTCACAAAGGAAAGAAGGATGGAAGGAAGGATCACATGCATTGTCACAAAGGAAAGAAGGATGGAAGGAAGGATCACATGCATTGTCACAAAGGAAAGAAGGATGGAAGGAAGGATCACAAGAATTGTCACAAAGGAAAGAAGGATGGAAGGAAGGATCACAAGCTTTGTCACAAAGGAAAGAAGGGTGGAAGGAAGGAAAGATCACAAGCTTTGTCACAAGTGCAATACTTTAATTTTCTGCTGCTCATTCCTGTGCAATATCCCATCTGCCCTCCTGTCATATTTCTTTTCAAGATTTTCTTATTTAATCACTAATGTACATATATTTATATTTATAGATACATATATAGTCAGTCATCTTTTCTCTTTTACCATGTCTCTCTAATATTTTGCTCCTTACTATTTTTCTATTTTCTTTATTGTTTTATTTTATTTTAATATATTTTCTGCTACTGTGCATGCTGCTGAGTGACTGCTGCTCGTCAAACACATTTAATTGCAATGTTGACCCTGTGCTAACTTGCATATGACAAATAAATCTGAAAACTGAAACTAAACTAAGGAAAGAAGGATGGAAGGAAGGATCACAAGCATTGTCACAAAGGAAAGAAGGATGGAAGGAAGGATCACAAGCTTTGTCACAAAGGAAAGAAGGATGGGAGGAAAGATCACAAGCTTTGTCACAAAGGAAAGAAGGATGGATGGAAGGATCACATGCATTGTCACAAAGGAAAGAAGGATGGAAGGAAGGAAGGATCACAAGCATTGTCACAAAGGAAAGAAGGATGGAAGGAAGGATCACAAGCATTGTCACAAAGGAAAGAAGGATGGAAGGAAGGATCACAAGCATTGTCAAAAAGGAAAGAAGGATGGAAGGAAGGATCACAAGCATTGTCACAAAGGATAGAAGGATGGAAGGAAGGATCACATGCATTGTCACAAAGGAAACAACGATGGAAGGCAGGATGACATGCAATGTCACAAAGGAAAGAAGGATGGAAGGAAGAATCACATGCATTGTCACAAAGGAAAGAAGGATGGAAGGAAGGATCACATGCATTGTCACAAAGGAAAGAACGATGGAAGGCAGGATGACATGCAATGTCACAAAGGAAAGAAGGATGGAAGGAAGAATCACATGCATTGTCACAAAGGAAAGAAGGATGGAAGGAAGGATCACAAGCATTGTCACAAAGGAAAGAAGGATGTAAGGAAGGATCACATGCATTGTCACAAAGGAAAGAAGGATGGAAGGAAGGATCACATGCATTGTCACAAAGGAAAGAACGATGGAAGGCAGGATGACATGCAATGTCACAAAGGAAAGAAGGATGGAAGGAAGAATCACATGCATTGTCACAAAGGAAAGAAGGATGGAAGGAAGGATCACATGCATTGTCACAAAGGAAAGAAGGATGGAAGGAAGGATCACAAGCATTGTCACAAAGGAAAGAAGGATGGAAGGAAGGATCACAAGCATTGTCACAAAGGAAAGAAGGATGGAAGGAAGGATCACAAGCATTGTCACAAAGGAAAGAAGGATGGAAGGAAGGATCACATGCATTGTCACAAAGGAAAGAACGATGGAAGGCAGGATGACATGCAATGTCACAAAGGAAAGAAGGATGGAAGGAAGGATCACAAGCATTGTCACAAAGGAAAGAAGGATGGAAGGAAGAATCACATGCATTGTCACAAAGGAAAGAAGGATGGAAGGAAGGATCACAAGCATTGTCACAAAGGAAAGAAGGATGGAAGGAAGGATCACATGCATTGTCACAAAGGAAAGAACGATGGAAGGCAGGATGACATGCAATGTCACAAAGGAAAGAAGGATGGAAGGAAGAATCACATGCATTGTCACAAAGGAAAGAAGGATGGAAGGAAGGATCACAAGCATTGTCACAAAGGAAAGAAGGATGGAAGGAAGGATCACATGCATTGTCACAAAGGAAAGAACGATGGAAGGCAGGATGACATGCAATGTCACAAAGGAAAGAAGGATGGAAGGAAGAATCACATGCATTGTCACAAAGGAAAGAAGGATGGAAGGAAGGATCACATGCATTGTCACAAAGGAAAGAAGGATGGAAGGAAGGATCACAAGCATAGTCACAAAGGAAAGAAGGATGGAAGGAAGGATCACATGCATTGTCACAAAGGAAAGAACGATGGAAGGCAGGATGACATGCAATGTCACAAAGGAAAGAAGGATGGAAGGAAGAATCACATGCATTGTCACAAAGAAAAGAAGGATGGAAGGAAGGATCACAAGCATTGTCACAAAGGAAAGAAGGATGGAAGGAAGGAAGGATCACAAGCATTGTCACAAAGGAAAGAAGGATGGAAGGAAGGATCACAAGCATTGTCACAAAGGAAAGAAGGATGGAAGGAAGGATCACAAGCATTGTCAAAAAGGAAAGAAGGATGGAAGGAAGGATCACAAGCATTGTCACAAAGGATAGAAGGATGGAAGGAAGGATCACATGCATTGTCACAAAGGAAACAACGATGGAAGGCAGGATGACATGCAATGTCACAAAGGAAAGAAGGATGGAAGGAAGAATCACATGCATTGTCACAAAGGAAAGAAGGATGGAAGGAAGGATCACATGCATTGTCACAAAGGAAAGAACGATGGAAGGCAGGATGACATGCAATGTCACAAAGGAAAGAAGGATGGAAGGAAGAATCACATGCATTGTCACAAAGGAAAGAAGGATGGAAGGAAGGATCACAAGCATTGTCACAAAGGAAAGAAGGATGTAAGGAAGGATCACATGCATTGTCACAAAGGAAAGAAGGATGGAAGGAAGGATCACATGCATTGTCACAAAGGAAAGAACGATGGAAGGCAGGATGACATGCAATGTCACAAAGGAAAGAAGGATGGAAGGAAGAATCACATGCATTGTCACAAAGGAAAGAAGGATGGAAGGAAGGATCACATGCATTGTCACAAAGGAAAGAAGGATGGAAGGAAGGATCACAAGCATAGTCACAAAGGAAAGAAGGATGGAAGGAAGGATCACATGCATTGTCACAAAGGAAAGAACGATGGAAGGCAGGATGACATGCAATGTCACAAAGGAAAGAAGGATGGAAGGAAGAATCACATGCATTGTCACAAAGAAAAGAAGGATGGAAGGAAGGATCACAAGCATTGTCACAAAGGAAAGAAGGATGGAAGGAAGGATCACAAGCATTGTCACAAAGGAAAGAAGGATGGAAGGAAGGATCACATGCATTGTCACAAAGGAAAGAAGGATGGAAGGAAGGATCACAAGATTTGTCACAAAGGAAAGAAGGATGGAAGGAAGGATCACAAGCTTTGTCAGAAAGGAAAGAAGGATGGAAGGAGGGATCACAAGCATTGTCACAAAGGAAAGAAGGATGGAAGGAAGAATCACATGCATTGTCACAAAGGAAAGAAGGATGGAAGGAAGGATCACATGCATTGTCACAAAGGAAAGAAGGATGGAAGGAAGGATCACATGCATTGTCACAAAGGAAAGAAGGATGGAAGGAAGGATCACAAGCATTGTCACAAAGGAAAGAAGGATGGAAGGAAGGATCACAAGCTTTGTCACAAAGGAAAGAAAGGATGGAAGGAAGGAAAGATCACAAGCTTTGTCACAAGTGCAATACTTTAATTTTCTGCTGCTCATTCCTGTGCAATATCCCATCTGCCCTCCCGTCATATTTCTTTTCAAGATTTTCTTATTTAATCACTAATGTACATATATTTATATTTATAGATACATATATATTCAGTCATCTTTTCTCTTTTACCATGTCTCTCTAATATTTTGCTCCTTACTATTTTTCTATTTTCTTTATTGTTTTATTTTATTTTAATATATTTTCTCCTACTGTGCATGCTGCTGAGTGACTGCTGCTCGTCAAACACATTTAATTGCAATGTTGACCCTGTGCTAACTTGCATATGACAAATAAATCTGAAAACTGAAACTAAACTAAGGAAAGAAGGATGGAAGGAAAGATCACAAGCTTTGTAACAAAGGAAAGAAGGATGGAAGGAAGGATCACAAGCTTTGTCACAAAGGAAAGAAGGATGGAAGGAAGGATCACAAGCATTGTCACAAAGGAAAGAAGGATGGATGGAAGGATCACATGCATTGTCACAAAGGAAAGAAGGATGGAAGGAAGGAAGGATCACAAGCATTGTCACAAAGGAAAGAAGGATGGAAGGAAGGATCACATGCATTGTCACAAAGGAAAGAATGATGGAAGGCAGGATGACATGCAATGTCACAAAGGAAAGAAGGATGGAAGGAAGAATCACATGCATTGTCACAAAGGAAAGAAGGATGGAAGGAAGGATCACATGCATTGTCACAAAGGAAAGAAGGATGGAAGGAAGGATCACAAGCATTGTCACAAAGGAAAGGAGGATGGAAGGAAGGATCACATGCATTGTCACAAAGGAAAGAACGATGGAAGGCAGGATGACATGCAATGTCACAAAGGAAAGAAGGATGGAAGGAAGAATCACATGCATTGTCACAAAGGAAAGAAGGATGGAAGGCAGGATGACATGCATTGTCACAAAGGAAAGAAGGATGGAAGGATGGATCACAAGCTTTGTCACAAAGGAAAGAAGGATGGAAGGAAGGATCACAAGCTTTGTCACAAAGGAAAGAAGGATGGAAGGAAGGATCACATGCATTGTCACAAAGGAAAGAAGGATGGAAGGATGGATCACAAGCTTTGTCACAAAGGAAAGAAGGATGGAAGGAAGGATCACAAGCTTTGTCACAAAGGAAAGAAGGAGGGAAGGATCACATGCATTGTTACAAAGGAAAGAAGGATGGAAGGAAGGATCACAAGCAATGTCACAAAGGAAAGAAGGATGGAAGGAAGGATCACAAGCTTTGTCACAAAGGAAAGAAGGATGGAAGGAAGGATCACATGCAATGTCACAAAGGAAAGAAGGATGGAAGGAAGGAAGGAAGGATCACAAGCTTTGTCACAAAGGAAAGAAGGATGGAAGGAAGGAAAGATCACAAGCATTGTCACAAGTGCAATACTTTAATTTTCTGCTGCTCATTCCTGTGCAATATCCCATCTGCCCTCCCGTCATATTTCTTTTCAAGATTTTCTTATTTAATCACTAATGTACATATATTTATATTTATAGATACATATATATTCAGTCATCTTTTCTCTTTTACCATGTCTCTCTAATATTTTGCTCCTTGCTATTTTTCTATTTTCTTTATTATTTTATTTTATTTTAATATATTTTCTCCTACTGTGCATGCTGCTGAGTGACTGCTGCTCGTCAAACATGTTGGTCAGTCACAGGAGCTCGTTCAGTGAGAGACTGAGATTACCGAAAAGCACCACTGAACGACACAGGAAATCATTCCTGCCTGTGGCCATCTCCCTGTACAACGCATCCACTTAACACACTGTTTGCTGCTACAACTACACATGTTTCTTTTCCAAATATTTATTTATAAGTGACTTATGTATGTATGTATGTATATATATGTATATATTGTACTATTCTTAGTTAGCGTATTGTCTGTCTTGTCTTAATGTTGGTTTAAAATGGAGCACTGTAACAAAAAATAATTTCCCCCAGGGATCAATAAAGTATTCTGATTCTGATTCTGATTCTGATTCAAACACATTTAATTGCAATGTTGACCCTGTGCTAACTTGCATATGACAAATAAATCTGAAAACTAAAACCAAGAGCACCTGGCTGCAGCCACTGTCCACTGTGGAGCTCCACAGTAACCGGAAACACGTGACCTCCACAGTAACCGGAAACACGTGACCTCCACACTAGCCGTAAACACGTAACTTCGGTTAAATCGACTTTGATAGCGAAAACTAAATTGCGTTTTTGTTACTATAAAATGGTTTTAAGTGTTTTTTTTTTTTAACACTCTGGGTTTGTTCAAAAAAAATTCACCATCCCCTAAATTGTTCATGGCCAAAAGTGACACTTGCTGTTTCGCTGATTTATTATTATTTTTACAGTACATCGTGTTGTGCCTTCTGATTGCTGTAGACCATTGTCAATCAATCTAGTCCAGTGTCTCCTGTACAGGAGCGGTCCCTAATAGGCCCACGGACCGGTCCCGGTCCGTGAGTCCTTTGGTACCGTTCCGCGAGGGTTGATCCTCCGGTGTGAAATGTATGGTTGTAGTTGTGTGTCTTATTTTGAAAGAACTATTTACGCGTTACCATAGCGACCAGAGAGCGTTAAGAAGCAGAGAGGAGGATGTCACTGTCATTGTTGTTGGCGCACAGCTCAAGTCACGTTTATTATTATATTTACAAAATACCACAGTTTCTTTTTTTTATTCTTTTGTTGTATTTATCCGCGACACCTTAAAGGTAGTTCCCTGAAAATATTGTCTGACATTTTTTTTTTTTTTTTTTTTTTCTAAATGACATCAGAAACAGCAGTATGCGACATTACGTGATGGCAGAGCTTCAGTTCATCCTTTGTCATTTTTTTTTTTTTTTTTTCTTTTTTTTTTTAATAAATAGGACAGGGGGAATGAATGAGAGAGAGAGGGGGAGAGAAAGAAAGAAAACCAAAGGGGAGAAGAGACGGTGAGAAGGGGGGGGAAGAGAGACAAAAAAAAAACAAAAAAACTCCTGGGTCACCTGTATGGAGAAAAAAAACAAACAAACAAACAAACAAAAACAAACAGAGGTGACAGCAAACAACAAAGAGCAACATAATAATAGAGAAAACAAAGCACCATCACAATAAACTAGCTAGTCATAGATATCAGTATTTACTAAGTAATAAACGATATTGTGCAGCACGCAAGATAGACAGCGCACAGTGTGCTTTGAGGCAGCAGCCAAGAAAGCTTTAGTCCGCGTCTGTGAATACCCATGTGTGCATACCTGTGTGGATCAGCATGCTTGCATTCCAAAGGTTTCTCCATGTAATGATCTGCTAGGGAGTGTGGGGGGGCCACAGCCCCGTCCTCCAGGGTGTGAAGCGGGTATGGAGGAGATCAAAACTCCAGACATCCAGAGGCCCCCAGAACACAAGAGACCATGGAAGACCAACAGAGGGGCAGCCGCGCCACTGTCCCAGTAAGAGCTGAGGAGAGTCCCAGATGAGGGCTCGCCCAGCAGCCGCGGAGCAGAAGTCTTGTCTGACATTAAAGTGGTCTGTGGTGCAAAAAAGGTTGGGGACTCCCGCTGTACAGTACAGAATGCGTTTAGCTTGTCGAATTTACATAAATCTTCGATCGCTAGCAGTGTAACTCTGAAGTGCTGTACTGTACGTTTGGAAGTTTTCTCCCAAACAAACACAACAATGCCGACGAAACGTTTTGCACCCTCAAATGCACCTTTAGGTTTCATTCCATAATACTGGACTTGTGTTTCTACAAAGGTTTGAACTCTAAGAGTGTTTAAACAAAGAGAAAAGTGTGAAAATGTTCATTCCTGTCTGAGAAAAGTGTATAAAGCATGTAGTGAGGGGTTTTACAGTCTTAACATCTGTAATAATTGTAAAAAATAAAGTTGGCTATGGATTTCACCTACCGCGGGTTATTTTTTGAACGTAACACCAGCGATAAACGAGGCACCGCTGTATTATTAATAGTAGTGTCTGGGACATCTAATTGATTAACATCAACATTGATTATTATGCACTATTATTTTTGTTCAAGGAGAGCCAAAAATATACAACTCTCTCTCAGCTTGTTTGTTGCCAAAAATGGCCACTTTTTGTGTATGTTCACAAAATGCTATAAAATGTATATTTCTTAAAACATTTATCTACTTTTACCGACGTGACTCTTTAAAATAGCACCAGTCCTTTTCATCAAAATCAAAATTGTATCTAAATGTTTTACTCTTTATAGCCAGTTAGGTTATATATTACCATTAACTTTTCTGGTAAAACGGTGATAAAGTCCTAATGTTTTCATGAAACTTCCTTTTTTTCCCCATCTGAGCATCGGGGAAAAGGCCGTCTTGCAATTGTTGAGGTCACTAGTGTGTGCCCCATTTCTTCCAGGATCACTCTCTTTATAGGTTTTAGTGGACTCCTAGTACTGCGAAGTGGTTTCATGGTACAAAGGGATTGTATTCCAAGATCTGGGAGACTGTAGAAATGAGCAGTGATGCCCTTCCTACCATCTTTCCAGAAAAATAAGTGATCTGTAAGCTGTTAGGCTGACTTACAGCAGCAGCACTTTCTGCACCTGCATAAACTCCAGGACACATTTACTAACGGTGTTTGTTGCTGTATGTGCAGCTTTGAATTTTTTAATAATATATATTTTGTTAATATTTTGGCTATGGTGTCTTGTTATGAAATGTAAAAGAGTAAAAGTGTTTTTAGCAGGTGCTTCAAAGCTAAGTTTGACTGGGAAACTCAAAGCTCAATTGGCTGTATCAACAGAAATTCACTGCAGCCTATGTAATATTTCATGCGTCATAATTTATTCTACTCTATCTTGCAAATACATATTTGTGTGGCAATGTCATGCACAACACACATAACTATTAGATCCTTAAGATCAAACCCGTGTCATTGTTTTGGTCCACTGCAGTGCAGTAGTCAAAAAAAAAGAATAAGTGAAGTGTCCACAGATAGCCAGGATAGAGCCCAGAGTGTTAATGTTTAAAATGTATAAAAATATTATTGATTACAATTCTTTACTGTTAATATCAACAATAAGCTTTTTATTTTGAAATTACAAGTTTAAAAAAATGCTGTTACATTTACATTTAATGCTGTTTCACTGTAATCATTTATTATAAGTATGGACACAGAATCAAGTGAACAACATTTTGAAATAAGTTTAATTGGAATTTTGTACTATGCAAAAACAAAACTACAACAACAACAACAACATATTAAACAAACACAGCCAGTGCCTTCATTTGTCCATTACATGTCAAACATAGCACTGACCCTTAGCCCCTGATCATCAGCACATGCTTTCAAAAAGAGCTCCATGTCCTTTGCAAACTGAAAAACAAAGAGGAACAAGTCCCTTGCTCCAGTGTCTTCTTCCTCTGACATGTCTCTTAAGACCCTCTGCTGGTCCCCTTGATTTAAGGACAGATATTTGGGCATTGTTACATGTGCCTTATTTTGGACAGCCCACTGCACAGCAGGACGCAGATCTTCAACAACTGCTGGCTCCTGTGTCAGGCAAATGGGGATGAAAACATAGTTATTTCTCTGTTGCAGAACAGTTTTTTAACAGTTATTCAAATGTCACTAACCATGTAATTACACTACTGTTTAAAGTGAATACTGACCTGACTGACTTCCTGGAACTTGCGCTTTTTCAGTCTGAAAATGGGCACGTGTTGTCCTTCAAGCACAGCTTTGGCTTCCTCTCTCCAGTGTGCAAATAGCTTGCCAGAGCTACGAAGAGTAAGGCCACAGTGAGGGCATGTCATTTTCATGGACTTTCCATCAGCTGCAGTTTTATTGAACACAGAGGGTAGAGCTTATGAATGTTCTAACAAAGACTCAGAAAATGGTTCAGATACCGAAGACAAAACCTTGGGGGGGGAGACGGGTCTCCTCGAAGAGTTCAGCGGGGAGCAGTCCTGATAATGGTGGCTGACTTGGCATTGAAGAATGCTGACAAGACAATAAATGCCTTGCCATATCCCCACGCCGTATGATTGTAATCTTACAGACAGGGCAGTGAAAGTGTCCTGTTGTCCTACAAGGCTGCCTGCACCGGCATATCATTTTATCTGTAAGAGAAAAAAACAAACAAACAAACAGATGTAATTTAAATGTAGTTGTATAGAATGCAATCAATTTGTCTAACAATCAGATTGTACATGTTAACAAAAACATCCAAGCCAACCTCAATAATGAAAGCAAAATGGTATGGATCACAAAAGTTATGTCAAGAAAAGTGGTGAAAAGTAAATAAAAATATATTTTATAAAAACACTATTTTTGTTGCAGATGAATGCACTGAACTGTACAATATCAACAGCAACTTTTAAGTCAACAAAGATACTGCAGAAGTGCTTAAAAAAGTGCATATTTATAACTATAAAGTATATTTAATACAAACATACCTTTTAAAGGCAAAGCATTTTTTATATGCACACTTAGATGCTCCTCAATCTTTGCCCTGACAGTAGGGCTGAAAGTGGGGCACAGAGGGCAGTGAAAGAGTCCTCTGCAACACGTGTTGCATTCCTGCAATTCTGGCTTTAAGCCTGAATTCCAGATTGATGTGTGCATCTAAAACACAGAGAGAAACAGATAAACACCATATACACATTTAAGTTAAGGTTTTAGCAGAAATAACAATTTACACTTGGCATGTAATAGATTTGGGAAGAAAATTCTTGAAAAAAAAACCCCAAATATTTTAAAAGACACTTTAATCTGTGAGATATGTTTCTATTGACATATAACAGTCAATTGAACAGAGGCTAACTAAAATCTGGGCAATACAAAAGCTGTACAGAAAAGAATGACGAATAGAAGTATTGATAAATATATAAATCTGTTTGTGATGAAATTTGCAGTGTTGACGCTAACCAAAGGTGTCACAAGTACAAACGTTCCTTACTACAGTTTAGATACCTCTGTTTAGAAAGCACTGGCTCGACTTTTTAGTCAAGTCGAAGTAAGAAGTACAGGGTCTAAAATATAATTTATGTACAAAATTTTGAAGTAATCTTGCGTCCAAAGCACGCGTGCTGATTTACAAATGTACGGATTACAAAGTACAGATACGCGTGCTAAAATGTGAGAAGTAGAAGTATAAAGAAGTATACAGTAGGCACAAAAAAGTACAGCAGTAAAGTAAAGATACCAGAAAATTCTACTTAAGTACAGTATTGAAGTATTCGTTATTTTGCATCTCTGATGCCAACAATAAATCATACTGTAATGCAAAATGTGGTTTTTGCTTCTTCTCGCCCACAGAAGCCGTTAATCCAGCTCTCTTACTAAAACCAGGCCCAGGAAAAAGCATATCTGTGTGTTTCTCTGCCATGGATAAAATAAGGAGGAATGTTGTTGTAACGCAAAAAAAGTGGCAACATGATCATTGTAAGAAAACTAGACGATTCCTAGAATTATGAAATCACTAACGGCAAATTTATATAAGAAAGACTTAACTAACCTTTGCGATCAACTTGCAAGACTTCCACGGTATCCATGCGTGTTTACGGCTACTGTGGAGGTCACGTGCTTCCGGCTACTGTGGAGGTCACGTGCTTCCGGCTACTGTGGAGCTCCACAGTGGCTGCAGCCAGACCCTTCTCACTAAAACTAAACAAAGGAAAGAAGGATGGAAGGAAGGATCACATGCATTGTCACCAAGGAAAGAAGGATGGAAGGAAGGATCACATGCATTGTCACAAAGGAAAGAAGGATCGAAGGAAGGATGACATGCATTGTCACAAAGGAAAGAAGGATGGAAGGAAGGATGACATGCATTGTCACAAAGGAAAGAAGGATGGAAGGAAGGATCACAAGCATTGTCACAAAGGAAAGAAGGATGGAAGGAAGGAAAGATCACAAGCTTTGTCACAAGTGCAATACTTTAATTTTCTGCTGCTCATTCCTGTGCAATATCCCATCTGCCCTCCCGTCATATTTCTTTTCAAGATTTTCTTATTTAATCACTAATGTACATATATTTATATTTATAGATACATATATATTCAGTCATCTTTTCTCTTTTACCATGTCTCTCTAATATTTTGCTCCTTACTATTTTTCTATTTTCTTTATTGTTTTATTTTATTTTAATATATTTTCTCCTACTGTGCATGCTGCTGAGTGACTGCTGCTCGTCAAACACATTTAATTGCAATGTTGACCCTGTGCTAACTTGCATATGACAAATAAATCTGAAAACTGAAACTAAACTAAGGAAAGAAGGATGGAAGGAAAGATCACAAGCTTTGTCACAAAGGAAAGAAGGATGGAAGGATGGATCACAAGCTTTGTCACAAAGGAAAGAAGGATGGAAGGAAGGATCACAAGCATTGTCACAAAGGAAAGAAGGATGGAAGGCAGGATGACATGCAATGTCACAAAGGAAAGAAGGATGGAAGGAAGAATCACATGCATTGTCACAAAGGAAAGAAGGATGGAAGGAAGAATCACATGCATTGTCACAAAGGAAAGAAGGATGGAAGGAAGGATCACATGCATTGTCACAAAGGAAAGAACGATGGAAGGCAGGATGACATGCAATGTCACAAAGGAAAGAAGGATGGAAGGAAGAATCACATGCATTGTCACAAAGGAAAGAAGGATGGAAGGAAGGATCACATGCATTGTCACAAAGGAAAGAACGATGGAAGGCAGGATGACATGCAATGTCACAAAGGAAAGAAGGATGGAAGGAAGAATCACATGCATTGTCACAAAGGAAAGAAGGATGGAAGGAAGGAAGGATCACAAGCATTGTCACAAGGGAAAGAAGGATGGAAGGAAGAATCACATGCATTGTCACAAAGGAAAGAAGGATGGAAGGAAGAATCACATGCATTGTCACAAAGGAAAGAAGGATGGAAGGCAGGATGACATGCAATGTCACAAAGGAAAGAAGGATGGAAGGAAGAATCACATGCATTGTCACAAAGGAAAGAAGGATGGAAGGAAGGATCACATGCATTGTCACAAAGGAAAGAACGATGGAAGGCAGGATGACATGCAATTTCACAAAGGAAAGAAGGATGGAAGGAAGAATCACATGCATTGTCACAAAGGAAAGAAGGATGGAAGGAAGGATCACATGCATTGTCACAAAGAAAAGAACGATGGAAGGCAGGATGACATGCAATGTCACAAAGGAAAGAAGGATGGAAGGAAGAATCACATGCATTGTCACAAAGGAAAGAAGGATGGAAGGAAGGATCACAAGCATTGTCACAAAGGAAAGAAGGATGGAAGGAAGGATCACAAGCATTGTCACAAAGGAAAGAAGGATGGAAGGAAGGATCACATGCATTGTCACAAAGGAAAGAACGATGGAAGGCAGGATGACATGCAATGTCACAAAGGAAAGAAGGATGGAAGGAAGGAAAGATCACAAGCTTTGTCACAAGTGCAATACTTTAATTTTCTGCTGCTCATTCCTGTGCAATATCCCATCTGCCCTCCCGTCATATTTCTTTTCAAGATTTTCTTATTTAATCACTAATGTACATATATTCATATTTATAGATACATATATATTCAGTCATCTTTTCTCTTTTACCATGTCTCTCTAATATTTTGCTCCTTACTATTTTTCTATTTTCTTTATTATTTTATTTTATTTTAATATATTTTCTCCTACTGTGCATGCTGCTGAGTGACTGCTGCTCGTCAAACACATTTAATTGCAATGTTGACCCTGTGCTAACTTGCATATGACAAATAAATCTGAAAACTGAAACTAAACTAAGGAAAGAAGGATGGAAGGAAAGATCACAAGCTTTGTCACAAAGGAAAGAAGGATGGAAGGCAGGATGACATGCAATGTCACAAAGGAAAGAAGGATGGAAGGAAGAATCACATGCATTGTCACAAAGGAAAGAAGGATGGAAGGAAGGATCACATGCATTGTCACAAAGGAAAGAACGATGGAAGGCAGGATGACATGCAATGTCACAAAGGAAAGAAGGATGGAAGGAAGAATCACATGCATTGTCACAAAGGAAAGAAGGATGGAAGGAAGGATCACAAGCATTGTCACAAAGGAAAGAAGGATGGAAGGAAGGATCACATGCATTGTCACAAAGGAAAGAAGGATGGAAGGAAGGATCACTTGCATTGTCACAAAGGAAAGAACGATGGAAGGCAGGATGACATGCAATGTCACAAAGGAAAGAAGGATGGAAGGAAGAATCACATGCATTGTCACAAAGGAAAGAAGGATCGAAGGAAGGATCACAAGCTTTGTCACAAAGGAAAGAAGGATGGAAGGAAGGATGACATGCATTGTCACAAAGGAAAGAAGGATGGAAGGAAGGATGACATGCATTGTCACAAAGGAAAGAAGGATGGAAGGAAGGATCACAAGCTTTGTCACAAAGGAAAGAAGGATGGAAGGAAGGATCACAAGCATTGTCACAAAGGAAAGAAGGATGGAAGGAAGGATGACAAGCATTGTCACAAAGGAAAGAAGGATGGAAGGAAGGATCACATGCATTGTCACAAAGGAAAGAAGGATGGAAGGAAGGATCACATGCATTGTCACAAAGGAAAGAAGGATGGAAGGAAGGATCACATGCATTGTCACAAAGGAAAGAAGGATGGAAGGAAGGATCACATGCATTGTCACAAAGGAAAGAAGGATGGAAGGAAGGATTACAAGCTTTGTCACAAAGGAAAGAAGGATGGAAGGAAGGAAAGATCACAAGCTTTGTCACAAGTGCAATACTTTAATTTTCTGCTGCTCATTCCTGTGCAATATCCCATCTGCCCTCCCGTCATATTTCTTTTCAAGATTTTCTTATTTAATCACTAATGTACATATATTTATATTTATAGATACGTATATATTCAGTCAACTTTTCTCTTTTACAATGTCTCTCTAATATTTTGCTCCTTACTATTTTTCTATTTTCTTTATTGTTTTATTTTATTTTAATATATTTTCTCCTACTGTGCATGCTGCTGAGTGACTGCTGCTCGTCAAACACATTTAATTGCAATGTTGACCCTGTGCTAACTTGCATATGACAAATAAATCTGAAGACTGAAACTAAACTAAGGAAAGAAGGATGGAAGGAAAGATCACAAGCTTTGTCACAAAGGAAAGAAGGATGGAAGGAAGGATCACAAGCTTTGTCACAAAGGAAAGAAGGATGGGAGGAAAGATCACAAGCTTTGTCACAAAGGAAAGAAGGATGGAAGGAAGGATCACAAGCTTTGTCACAAAGGAAAGAAGGATGGGAGGAAAGATCACAAGCTTTGTCACAAAGGAAAGAAGGATGGATGGAAGGATCACATGCATTGTCACAAAGAAAAGAAGGATGGAAGGAAGGAAGGATCACAAGCATTGTCACAAAGGAAAGAAGGATGGAAGGAAGAATCACATGCATTGTCACAAAGGAAAGAAGGATGGAAGGAAGGATCACATGCATTGTCACAAAGGAAAGAACGATGGAAGGCAGGATGACATGCAATGTCACAAAGGAAAGAAGGATGGAAGGAAGAATCACATGCATTGTCACAAAGGAAAGAAGGATGGAAGGAAGGATCACATGCATTGTCACAAAGGAAAGAACGATGGAAGGCAGGATGACATGCAATGTCAAAAAGGAAAGAAGGATGGAAGGAAGAATCACATGCATTGTCACAAAGGAAAGAAGGATGGAAGGAAGGATCACAAGCATTGTCACAAAGGAAAGAAGGATGGAAGGAAGGATCACAAGCATTGTCACAAAGGAAAGAACGATGGAAGGCAGGATGACATGCAATGTCACAAAGGAAAGAAGGATGGAAGGAAGAATCACATGCATTGTCACAAAGGAAAGAAGGATGGAAGGAAGGATCACATGCATTGTCACAAAGGAAAGAAGGATGGAAGGAAGGATCACAAGCATTGTCACAAAGGAAAGAAGGATGGAAGGAAGGATCACATGCATTGTCACAAAGGAAAGAACGATGGAAGGAAGAATCACATGCATTGTCACAAAGGAAAGAAGGATGGAAGGAAGGATCACAAGCATTGTCACAAAGGAAAGAAGGATGGAAGGATGGATCACAAGCTTTTTTCACAAAGGAAAGAAGGATGGAAGGAAGGATCACATGCATTGTCACAAAGGAAAGAAGGATGGAAGGAAGGATCACAAGCATTGTCACAAAGGAAAGAAGGATGGAAGGAAGGATCACATGCATTGTCACAAAGGAAAGAACGATGGAAGGAAGAATCACATGCATTGTCACAAAGGAAAGAAGGATGGAAGGAAGGATCACAAGCATTGTCACAAAGGAAAGAAGGATGGAAGGATGGATCACAAGCTTTTTTCACAAAGGAAAGAAGGATGGAAGGAAGGATCACAAGCTTTGTCACAAAGGAAAGAAGGATGGAAGGAAGGATCACAAGCTTTTTTCACAAAGGAAAGAAGGATGGAAGGAAGGATCACATGCATTGTCACAAAGGAAAGAAGGATGGAAGGAAGGATCACATGCATTGTCACAAAGGAAAGAAGGAAGGATCACATGCATTGTCACAAAGGAAAGAAGGATGGAAGGAAGAATCACATGCATTGTCACAAAGGAAAGAAGGATGGAAGGAAGGATCACAAGCATTGTCACAAAGGAAAGAAGGATGGAAGGAAGGATCACATGCATTGTCACAAAGGAAAGAAGGATGGAAGGAAGGATCACAAGCATTGTCACAAAGGAAAGAAGGATGGAAGGAAGGATCACATGCATTGTCACAAAGGAAAGAAGGATGGAAGGAAGGATCACATGCTTTGTCACAAAGGAAAGAACGATGGAAGGCAGGATGACATGCAATGTCACAAAGGAAAGAAGGATGGAAGGAAGAATCACATGCATTGTCACAAAGGAAAGAAGGATGGAAGGAAGGATCACATGCTTTGTCACAAAGGAAAGAACGATGGAAGGCAGGATGAGATGCAATGTCACAAAGGAAAGAAGGATGGAAGGAAGAATCACATGCATTGTCACAAAGGAAAGAAGGATGGAAGGAAGGATCACATGCTTTGTCACAAAGGAAAGAACGATGGAAGGCAGGATGACATGCAATGTCACAAAGGAAAGAAGGATGGAAGGAAGAATCACATGCATTGTCACAAAGGAAAGAAGGATGGAAGGAAGGATCACAAGCATTGTCACAAAGGAAAGAAGGATGGAAGGAAGGATCACAAGCATTGTCACAAAGGAAAGAAGGATGGAAGGAAGGATCACATGCATTGTCACAAAGGAAAGAAGGATGGAAGGAAGGATGACATGCAATGTCACAAAGGAAAGAAGGATGGAAGGAAGGAAAGATCACAAGCTTTGTCACAAGTGCAATACTTTAATTTTCTGCTGCTCATTCCTGTGCAATATCCCATCTGCCCTCCCGTCATATTTCTTTTCAAGATTTTCTTATTTAATCACTAATGTACATATATTTATATTTATAGATACATATATATTCAGTCATCTTTTCTCTTTTACCATGTCTCTCTAATATTTTGCTCCTTACTATTTTTCTATTTTCTTTATTATTTTATTTTATTTTAATATATTTTCTCCTACTGTGCATGCTGCTGAGTGACTGCTGCTCGTCAAACACATTTAATTGCAATGTTGACCCTGTGCTAACTTGCATATGACAAATAAATCTGAAAACTGAAACTAAACTAAGGAAAGAAGGATAGAAGGAAAGATCACAAGCTTTGTCACAAAGGAAAGAAGGATGGAAGGAAGGATCACAAGCATTGTCACAAAGGAAAGAAGGATGGAAGGAAGGATCACATGCATTGTCACAAAGGAAAGAAGGATGGAAGGAAGGATCACATGCAATGTCACAAAGGAAAGAAGGATGGAAGGAAGAATCACATGCATTGTCACAAAGGAAAGAAGGATGGAAGGAAGGATCACATGCTTTGTCACAAAGGAAAGAACGATGGAAGGCAGGATGACATGCAATGTCACAAAGGAAAGAAGGATGGAAGGAAGAATCACATGCATTGTCACAAAGGAAAGAAGGATGGAAGGAAGGATCACAAGCATTGTCACAAAGGAAAGAAGGATGGAAGGAAGGATCACATGCATTGTCACAAAGGAAAGAAGGATGGAAGGAAGGATCACTTGCATTGTCACAAAGGAAAGAACGATGGAAGGCAGGATGACATGCAATGTCACAAAGGAAAGAAGGATGGAAGGAAGAATCACATGCATTGTCACAAAGGAAAGAAGGATCGAAGGAAGGATCACAAGCTTTGTCACAAAGGAAAGAAGGATGGAAGGAAGGATGACATGCATTGTCACAAAGGAAAGAAGGATGGAAGGAAGGATGACATGCATTGTCACAAAGGAAAGAAGGATGGAAGGAAGGATCACAAGCTTTGTCACAAAGGAAAGAAGGATGGAAGGAAGGAAAGATCACAAGCTTTGTCACAAGTGCAATACTTTAATTTTCTGCTGCTCATTCCTGTGCAATATCCCATCTGCCCTCCCGTCATATTTCTTTTCAAGATTTTCTTATGTAATCACTAATGTACATATATTTATATTTATAGATACATATATATTCAGTCATCTTTTCTCTTTTACCATGTCTCTCTAATATTTTGCTCCTTACTATTTTTCTATTTTCTTTATTGTTTTATTTTATTTTAATATATTTTCTCCTACTGTGCATGCTGTTGAGTGACTGCTGCTCGTCAAACACATTTAATTGCAATGTTGACCCTGTGCTAACTTGCATATGACAAATAAATCTGAAAACTGAAACTAAACTAAGGAAAGAAGGATAGAAGGAAAGATCACAAGCTTTGTCACAAAGGAAAGAAGGATGGAAGGAAGGATCACAAGCATTGTCACAAAGGAAAGAAGGATGGAAGGAAGGATCACATGCATTGTCACAAAGGAAAGAAGGATGGAAGGAAGGATCACATGCATTGTCACAAAGGAAAGAAGGATGGAAGGCAGGATGACATGCAATGTCACAAAGGAAAGAAGGATGGAAGGAAGAATCACATGCATTGTCACAAAGGAAAGAAGGATGGAAGGAAGGATGACATGCAATGTCACAAAGGAAAGAAGGATGGAAGGAAGGAAAGATCACAAGCTTTGTCACAAGTGCAATACTTTAATTTTCTGCTGCTCATTCCTGTGCAATATCCCATCTGCCCTCCCGTCATATTTCTTTTCAAGATTTTCTTATTTAATCACTAATGTACATATATTTATATTTATAGATACATATATATTCAGTCATCTTTTCTCTTTTACCATGTCTCTCTAATATTTTGCTCCTTACTATTTTTCTATTTTCTTTATTATTTTATTTTATTTTAATATATTTTCTCCTACTGTGCATGCTGCTGAGTGACTGCTGCTCGTCAAACACATTTAATTGCAATGTTGACCCTGTGCTAACTTGCATATGACAAATAAATCTGAAAACTGAAACTAAACTAAGGAAAGAAGGATGGAAGGAAAGATCACAAGCTTTGTCACAAAGGAAAGAAGGATGGAAGGCAGGATGACATGCAATGTCACAAAGGAAAGAAGGATGGAAGGAAGAATCACATGCATTGTCACAAAGGAAAGAAGGATGGAAGGAAGGATCACATGCATTGTCACAAAGGAAAGAACGATGGAAGGCAGGATGACATGCAATGTCACAAAGGAAAGAAGGATGGAAGGAAGAATCACATGCATTGTCACAAAGGAAAGAAGGATGGAAGGAAGGATCACATGCTTTGTCACAAAGGAAAGAACGATGGAAGGCAGGATGACATGCAATGTCACAAAGGAAAGAAGGATGGAAGGAAGAATCACATGCATTGTCACAAAGGAAAGAAGGATGGAAGGAAGGATCACAAGCATTGTCACAAAGGAAAGAAGGATGGAAGGAAGGATCACATGCATTGTCACAAAGGAAAGAAGGATGGAAGGAAGGATCACTTGCATTGTCACAAAGGAAAGAACGATGGAAGGCAGGATGACATGCAATGTCACAAAGGAAAGAAGGATGGAAGGAAGAATCACATGCATTGTCACAAAGGAAAGAAGGATCGAAGGAAGGATCACAAGCTTTGTCACAAAGGAAAGAAGGATGGAAGGAAGGATGACATGCATTGTCACAAAGGAAAGAAGGATGGAAGGAAGGATGACATGCATTGTCACAAAGGAAAGAAGGATGGAAGGAAGGATCACAAGCTTTGTCACAAAGGAAAGAAGGATGGAAGGAAGGAAAGATCACAAGCTTTGTCACAAGTGCAATACTTTAATTTTCTGCTGCTCATTCCTGTGCAATATCCCATCTGCCCTCCCGTCATATTTCTTTTCAAGATTTTCTTATGTAATCACTAATGTACATATATTTATATTTATAGATACATATATATTCAGTCATCTTTTCTCTTTTACCATGTCTCTCTAATATTTTGCTCCTTACTATTTTTCTATTTTCTTTATTGTTTTATTTTATTTTAATATATTTTCTCCTACTGTGCATGCTGTTGAGTGACTGCTGCTCGTCAAACACATTTAATTGCAATGTTGACCCTGTGCTAACTTGCATATGACAAATAAATCTGAAAACTGAAACTAAACTAAGGAAAGAAGGATAGAAGGAAAGATCACAAGCTTTGTCACAAAGGAAAGAAGGATGGAAGGAAGGATCACAAGCATTGTCACAAAGGAAAGAAGGATGGAAGGAAGGATCACAAGCATTGTCACAAAGGAAAGAAGGATGGAAGGAAGGATCACATGCATTGTCACAAAGGAAAGAACAATGGAAGGCAGGATGACATGCAATGTCACAAAGGAAAGAAGGATGGAAGGAAGAATCACATGCATTGTCACAAAGGAAAGAAGGATGGAAGGAAGGATCACATGCATTGTCACAAAGGAAAGAACGATGGAAGGCAGGATGACATGCAATGTCACAAAGGAAAGAAGGATGGAAGGAAGAATCACATGCATTGTCACAAAGGAAAGAAGGATGGAAGGAAGGATCACAAGCATTGTCACAAAGGAAAGAAGGATGGAAGGAAGGATCACATGCATTGTCACAAAGGAAAGAACGATGGAAGGCAGGATGACATGCAATGTCACAAAGGAAAGAAGGATGGAAGGAAGAATCACATGCATTGTCACAAAGGAAAGAAGGATGGAAGGAAGGATCACATGCATTGTCACAAAGGAAAGAACGATGGAAGGCAGGATGACATGCAATGTCACAAAGGAAAGAAGGATGGAAGGAAGAATCACATGCATTGTCACAAAGGAAAGAAGGATGGAAGGAAGGATCACATGCTTTGTCACAAAGGAAAGAACGATGGAAGGCAGGATGACATGCAATGTCACAAAGGAAAGAAGGATGGAAGGAAGAATCACATGCATTGTCACAAAGGAAAGAAGGATGGAAGGAAGGATCACAAGCATTGTCACAAAGGAAAGAAGGATGGAAGGAAGGATCACATGCATTGTCACAAAGGAAAGAAGGATGGAAGGAAGGATCACTTGCATTGTCACAAAGGAAAGAAGGATGGAAGGAAGGATGACATGCAATGTCACAAAGGAAAGAAGGATGGAAGGAAGGAAAGATCACAAGCTTTGTCACAAGTGCAATACTTTAATTTTCTGCTGCTCATTCCTGTGCAATATCCCATCTGCCCTCCCGTCATATTTCTTTTCAAGATTTTCTTATTTAATCACTAATGTACATATATTTATATTTATAGATACATATATATTCAGTCATCTTTTCTCTTTTACCATGTCTCTCTAATATTTTGCTCCTTACTATTTTTCTATTTTCTTTATTATTTTATTTTATTTTAATATATTTTCTCCTACTGTGCATGCTGCTGAGTGACTGCTGCTCGTCAAACACATTTAATTGCAATGTTGACCCTGTGCTAACTTGCATATGACAAATAAATCTGAAAACTGAAACTAAACTAAGGAAAGAAGGATGGAAGGAAAGATCACAAGCTTTGTCACAAAGGAAAGAACGATGGAAGGCAGGATGACATGCAATGTCACAAAGGAAAGAAGGATGGAAGGATGGATCACAAGCTTTGTCACAAAGGAAAGAAGGATGGAAGGAAGGATCACAAGCTTTTTTCACAAAGGAAAGAAGGATGGAAGGAAGGATCACATGCATTGTCACAAAGGAAAGAAGGATGGAAGGAAGGATCACATGCATTGTCACAAAGGAAAGAAGGAAGGATCACATGCATTGTCACAAAGGAAAGAAGGATGGAAGGAAGAATCACATGCATTGTCACAAAGGAAAGAAGGATGGAAGGAAGGATCACAAGCATTGTCACAAAGGAAAGAAGGATGGAAGGAAGGATCACAAGCTTTGTCACAAAGGAAAGAAGGATGGAAGGAAGGATCACAAGCTTTTTTCACAAAGGAAAGAAGGATGGAAGGAAGGATCACATGCATTGTCACAAAGGAAAGAAGGATGGAAGGAAGGATCACATGCATTGTCACAAAGGAAAGAAGGAAGGATCACATGCATTGTCACAAAGGAAAGAAGGATGGAAGGAAGGATGACATGCAATGTCACAAAGGAAAGAAGGATGGAAGGAAGGAAAGATCACAAGCTTTGTCACAAGTGCAATACTTTAATTTTCTGCTGCTCATTCCTGTGCAATATCCCATCTGCCCTCCCGTCATATTTCTTTTCAAGATTTTCTTATTTAATCACTAATGTACATATATTTATATTTATAGATACATATATATTCAGTCATCTTTTCTCTTTTACCATGTCTCTCTAATATTTTGCTCCTTACTATTTTTCTATTTTCTTTATTATTTTATTTTATTTTAATATATTTTCTCCTACTGTGCATGCTGCTGAGTGACTGCTGCTCGTCAAACACATTTAATTGCAATGTTGACCCTGTGCTAACTTGCATATGACAAATAAATCTGAAAACTGAAACTAAACTAAGGAAAGAAGGATGGAAGGAAAGATCACAAGCTTTGTCACAAAGGAAAGAAGGATGGAAGGAAGGATCACAAGCATTGTCACAAAGGAAAGAAGGATGGAAGGAAGGATCACATGCATTGTCACAAAGGAAAGAACGATGGAAGGAAGAATCACATGCATTGTCACAAAGGAAAGAAGGATGGAAGGATGGATCACAAGCTTTGTCACAAAGGAAAGAAGGATGGAAGGAAGGATCACAAGCTTTTTTCACAAAGGAAAGAAGGATGGAAGGAAGGATCACATGCATTGTCACAAAGGAAAGAAGGATGGAAGGAAGGATCACATGCATTGTCACAAAGGAAAGAAGGAAGGATCACATGCATTGTCACAAAGGAAAGAAGGATGGAAGGAAGAATCACATGCATTGTCACAAAGGAAAGAAGGATGGAAGGAAGGATCACAAGCATTGTCACAAAGGAAAGAAGGATGGAAGAAAGGATCACATGCATTGTCACAAAGGAAAGAAGGATGGAAGGAAGGATCACAAGCATTGTCACAAAGGAAAGAAGGATGGAAGGAAGGATCACATGCATTGTCACAAAGGAAAGAAGGATGGAAGGAAGGATCACATGCTTTGTCACAAAGGAAAGAACGATGGAAGGCAGGATGACATGCAATGTCACAAAGGAAAGAAGGATGGAAGGAAGAATCACATGCATTGTCACAAAGGAAAGAAGGATGGAAGGAAGGATCACATGCATTGTCACAAAGGAAAGAAGGATGGAAGGAAGGATGACATGCAATGTCACAAAGGAAAGAAGGATGGAAGGAAGGAAAGATCACAAGCTTTGTCACAAGTGCAATACTTTAATTTTCTGCTGCTCATTCCTGTGCAATATCCCATCTGCCCTCCCGTCATATTTCTTTTCAAGATTTTCTTATTTAATCACTAATGTACATATATTTATATTTATAGATACATATATATTCAGTCATCTTTTCTCTTTTACCATGTCTCTCTAATATTTTGCTCCTTACTATTTTTCTATTTTCTTTATTATTTTATTTTATTTTAATATATTTTCTCCTACTGTGCATGCTGCTGAGTGACTGCTGCTCGTCAAACACATTTAATTGCAATGTTGACCCTGTGCTAACTTGCATATGACAAATAAATCTGAAAACTGAAACTAAACTAAGGAAAGAAGGATGGAAGGAAAGATCACAAGCTTTGTCACAAAGGAAAGAACGATGGAAGGCAGGATGACATGCAATGTCACAAAGGAAAGAAGGATGGAAGGAAGGATCACATGCATTGTCACAAAGGAAAGAAGGATGGAAGGAAGGATCACATGCATTGTCACAAAGGAAAGAAGGAAGGATCACATGCATTGTCACAAAGGAAAGAAGGATGGAAGGAAGAATCACATGCATTGTCACAAAGGAAAGAAGGATGGAAGGAAGGATCACAAGCATTGTCACAAAGGAAAGAAGGATGGAAGGAAGGATCACATGCATTGTCACAAAGGAAAGAAGGATGGAAGGAAGGATCACAAGCATTGTCACAAAGGAAAGAAGGATGGAAGGAAGGATCACAAGCATTGTCACAAAGGAAAGAAGGATGGAAGGAAGGATCACATGCATTGTCACAAAGGAAAGAACAATGGAAGGCAGGATGACATGCAATGTCACAAAGGAAAGAAGGATGGAAGGAAGAATCACATGCATTGTCACAAAGGAAAGAAGGATGGAAGGAAGGATCACAAGCATTGTCACAAAGGAAAGAAGGATGGAAGGAAGGATCACATGCATTGTCACAAAGGAAAGAACGATGGAAGGCAGGATGACATGCAATGTCACAAAGGAAAGAAGGATGGAAGGAAGAATCACATGCATTGTCACAAAGGAAAGAAGGATGGAAGGAAGGATCACATGCATTGTCACAAAGGAAAGAAGGATGAAAGGAAGGATCACAAGCATTGTCAAAAAGGAAAGAAGGATGGAAGGAAGGATCACATGCATTGTCACAAAGGAAAGAACGATGGAAGGCAGGATGACATGCAATGTCACAAAGGAAAGAAGGATGGAAGGAAGAATCACATGCATTGTCACAAAGGAAAGAAGGATGGAAGGAAGGATCACATGCATTGTCACAAAGGAAAGAAGGATGAAAGGAAGAATCACAAGCATTGTCACAAAGGAAAGAAGGATGGAAGGAAGGATCACAAGCATTGTCACAAAGGAAAGAAGGATGGAAGGAAGGATCACATGCATTGTCACAAAGGAAAGAACGATGGAAGGCAGGATGACATGCAATGTCACAAAGGAAAGAAGGATGGAAGGAAGAATCACATGCATTGTCACAAAGGAAAGAAGGATGGAAGGAAGGATCACATGCATTGTCACAAAGGAAAGAAGGATGGAAGGATGGATCACAAGCCTTGTCTCAAAGGAAAGAAGGATGGAAGGAAGGATCACAAGCTTTGTCACAAAGGAAAGAAGGATGGAAGGAAGGATCACATGCATTGTCACAAAGGAAAGAAGGATGGAAGGAAGGATCACATGCATTGTCACAAAGGAAAGAAGGATGGAAGGAAGGATCACATGCATTGTCACAAAGGAAAGAAGGATGGAAGGAAGGATCACAAGCATTGTCACAAAGGAAAGAAGGATGGAAGGAAGGATCACAAGCATTGTCACAAAGGAAAGAAGGATGGAAGGAAGGATCACAAGCTTTGTCACAAAGGAAAGAAGGATGGAAGGAAGGAAAGATCACAAGCTTTGTCACAAGTGCAATACTTTAATTTTCTGCTGCTCATTCCTGTGCAATATCCCATCTGCCCTCCCGTCATATTTCTTTTCAAGATTTTCTTATTTAATCACTAATGTACATATATTTATATTTATAGATACATATATATTCAGTCATCTTTTCTCTTTTACCATGTCTCTCTAATATTTTGCTCCTTACTATTTTTCTATTTTCTTTATTGTTTTATTTTATTTTAATATATTTTCTCCTACTGTGCATGCTGCTGAGTGACTGCTGCTCGTCAAACACATTTAATTGCAATGTTGACCCTGTGCTAACTTGCATATGACAAATAAATCTGAAAACTGAAACTAAACTAAGGAAAGAAGGATGGAAGGAAAGATCACAAGCTTTGTCACAAAGGAAAGAAGGATGGAAGGAAGGATCACAAGCTTTGTCACAAAGGAAAGAAGGATGGGAGGAAAGATCACAAGCTTTGTCACAAAGGAAAGAAGGATGGATGGAAGGATAACATGCATTGTCACAAAGGAAAGAAGGATGGAAGGAAGGAAGGATCACAAGCATTGTCGCAAAGGAAAGAAGGATGGAAGGAAGGATCACAAGCATTGTCACAAAGGAAAGAAGGATGGAAGGAAGGATCACATGCATTGTCACAAAGGAAAGAAGGATGGAAGGCAGGATGACATGCAATGTCACAAAGGAAAGAAGGATGGAAGGAAGAATCACATGCATTGTCACAAAGGAAAGAAGGATGGAAGGAAGGATCACATGCATTGTCACAAAGGAAAGAAGGATGGAAGGCAGGATGACATGCAATGTCACAAAGGAAAGAAGGATGGAAGGAAGAATCACATGCATTGTCACAAAGGAAAGAAGGATGGAAGGAAGGATCACAAGCATTGTCACAAAGGAAAGAAGGATGGAAGGAAGGATCACAAGCATTGTCACAAAGGAAAGAAGGATGGAAGGAAGGATCACAAGCATTGTCACAAAGGAAAGAAGGATGGAAGGAAGGATGACATGCATTGTCACAAAGGAAAGAAGGATGGAAGGATGGATCACAAGCTTTGTCACAAAGGAAAGAAGGATGGAAGGAAGGATGACATGCTTTGTCACAAAGGAAAGAAGGATGGAAGGAAGGATCACATTCATTGTCACAAAGGAAAGAAGGATGGAAGGATGGATCACAAGCTTTGTCACAAAGGAAAGAAGGATGGAAGGAAGGATCACAAGCTTTGTCACAAAGGAAAGAAGGATGGAAGGAAGGATCACAAGCATTGTCACAAAGGAAAGAAGGATGGAAGGAAGGATCACATGCATTGTCACAAAGGAAAGAACGATGGAAGGCAGGATGACATGCAATGTCACAAAGGAAAGAAGGATGGAAGGAAGAATCACATGCATTGTCACAAAGGAAAGAAGGATGGAAGGAAGGATAACATGCATTGTCACAAAGGAAAGAAGGATGGAAGGAAGGATCACAAGCTTTGTCACAAAGGAAAGAAGGATGGAAGGAAGGATCACAAGCTTTGTCACAAAGGAAAGAAGGATGGATGGAAGGATCACATGCATTGTCACAAAGGAAAGAAGGATGGAAGGAAGGATCACAAGCATTGTCACAAAGGAAAGAAGGATGGAAGGAAGGATCACAAGCATTGTCACAAAGGAAAGAAGGATGGAAGGAAGGATCACAAGCATTTTCACAAAGGAAAGAACGATGGAAGGCAGGATGACATGCAATGTCACAAAGGAAAGAAGGATGGAAGGAAGGATCAAAAGCATTGTCACAAAGGAAAGAAGGATGGAAGGAAGGATCACATGCATTGTCACAAAGGAAAGAACGATGGAAGGCAGGATGACATGCAATGTCACAAAGGAAAGAAGGATGGAAGGAAGAATCACATGCATTGTCACAAAGGAAAGAAGGATGGAAGGAAGGATCACATGCATTGTCACAAAGGAAAGAACGATGGAAGGCAGGATGACATGCAATGTCACAAAGGAAAGAAGGATGGAAGGAAGAATCACATGCATTGTCACAAAGGAAAGAAGGATGGAAGGAAGGATCACATGCATTGTCACAAAGGAAAGAAGGATGGAAGGATGGATCACAAGCTTTGTCACAAAGGAAAGAAGGATGGAAGGAAGGATCACAAGCTTTGTCACAAAGGAAAGAAGGATGGAAGGAAGGATCACATGCAATGTCACAAAGGAAAGAAGGATGGAAGGAAGGAAGGAAGGATCACAAGCTTTGTCACAAAGGAAAGAAGGATGGAAGGAAGGAAGGAAGGATCACAAGCTTTGTCACAAAGGAAAGAAGGATGGAAGGAAGGAAAGATCACATGCTTTGTCACAAGTGCAATACTTTAATTTTCTGCTGCTCATTCCTGTGCAATATCCCATCTGCCCTCCCGTCATATTTCTTTTCAAGATTTTCTTATTTAATCACTAATGTACATATATTTATATTTATAGATACGTATATATTCAGTCATCTTTTCTCTTTTACCATGTCTCTCTAATATTTTGCTCCTTACTATTTTTCTATTTTCTTTATTATTTTATTTTATTTTAATATATTTTCTCCTACTGTGCATGCTGCTGAGTGACTGCTGCTCGTCAAACACATTTAATTGCAATGTTGACCCTGTGCTAACTTGCATATGACAAATAAATCTGAAAACTAAAACTAAACTAAGGAAAGAAGGATGGAAGGAAGGATCACAAGCTTTGTCACAAAGGAAAGAAGGATGGAAGGAAGGATCACATGCATTGTCACAAAGGAAAGAAGGGTGGAAGGAAGGATCACATGCATTGTCACAAAGGAAAGAAGGATTGAAGGAAGGATCACATGCATTGTCACAAAGGAAAGAAGGATGGAAGGAAGGATCACATGCATTGTCACAAAGGAAAGAAGGATGGAAGGAAGGATCACATGCATTGTCACAAAGGAAAGAAGGATGGAAGGAAGGATTACAAGCTTTGTCACAAAGGAAAGAAGGATGGAAGGAAGGAAAGATCACAAGCTTTGTCACAAGTGCAATACTTTAATTTTCTGCTGCTCATTCCTGTGCAATATCCCATCTGCCCTCCCGTCATATTTCTTTTCAAGATTTTCTTATTTAATCACTAATGTACATATATTTATATTTATAGATACGTATATATTCAGTCAACTTTTCTCTTTTACAATGTCTCTCTAATATTTTGCTCCTTACTATTTTTCTATTTTCTTTATTGTTTTATTTTATTTTAATATATTTTCTCCTACTGTGCATGCTGCTGAGTGACTGCTGCTCGTCAAACACATTTAATTGCAATGTTGACCCTGTGCTAACTTGCATATGACAAATAAATCTGAAGACTGAAACTAAACTAAGGAAAGAAGGATGGAAGGAAAGATCACAAGCTTTGTCACAAAGGAAAGAAGGATGGAAGGAAGGATCACAAGCTTTGTCACAAAGGAAAGAAGGATGGGAGGAAAGATCACAAGCTTTGTCACAAAGGAAAGAAGGATGGAAGGAAGGATCACAAGCTTTGTCACAAAGGAAAGAAGGATGGGAGGAAAGATCACAAGCTTTGTCACAAAGGAAAGAAGGATGGATGGAAGGATCACATGCATTGTCACAAAGAAAAGAAGGATGGAAGGAAGGAAGGATCACAAGCATTGTCACAAAGGAAAGAAGGATGGAAGGAAGAATAACATGCATTGTCACAAAGGAAAGAAGGATGGAAGGAAGGATCACATGCATTGTCACAAAGGAAAGAACGATGGAAGGCAGGATGACATGCAATGTCACAAAGGAAAGAAGGATGGAAGGAAGAATCACATGCATTGTCACAAAGGAAAGAAGGATGGAAGGAAGGATCACATGCATTGTCACAAAGGAAAGAACGATGGAAGGCAGGATGACATGCAATGTCAAAAAGGAAAGAAGGATGGAAGGAAGAATCACATGCATTGTCACAAAGGAAAGAAGGATGGAAGGAAGGATCACAAGCATTGTCACAAAGGAAAGAAGGATGGAAGGAAGGATCACAAGCATTGTCACAAAGGAAAGAACGATGGAAGGCAGGATGACATGCAATGTCACAAAGGAAAGAAGGATGGAAGGAAGAATCACATGCATTGTCACAAAGGAAAGAAGGATGGAAGGAAGGATCACATGCATTGTCACAAAGGAAAGAAGGATGGAAGGAAGGATCACATGCTTTGTCACAAAGGAAAGAACGATGGAAGGCAGGATGACATGCAATGTCACAAAGGAAAGAAGGATGGAAGGAAGAATCACATGCATTGTCACAAAGGAAAGAAGGATGGAAGGAAGGATCACAAGCATTGTCACAAAGGAAAGAAGGATGGAAGGAAGGATCACAAGCATTGTCACAAAGGAAAGAAGGATGGAAGGAAGGATCACATGCATTGTCACAAAGGAAAGAAGGATGGAAGGAAGGATGACATGCAATGTCACAAAGGAAAGAAGGATGGAAGGAAGGATCACATGCTTTGTCACAAAGGAAAGAACGATGGAAGGCAGGATGACATGCAATGTCACAAAGGAAAGAAGGATGGAAGGAAGGATCACATGCATTGTCACAAAGGAAAGAAGGATGGAAGGAAGGATCACATGCATTGTCACAAAGGAAAGAAGGATGGAAGGAAGGATCACATGCTTTGTCACAAAGGAAAGAACGATGGAAGGCAGGATGACATGCAATGTCACAAAGGAAAGAAGGATGGAAGGAAGAATCACATGCATTGTCACAAAGGAAAGAAGGATGGAAGGAAGGATCACATGCATTGTCACAAAGGAAAGAAGGATGGAAGGAAGGATGACATGCAATGTCACAAAGGAAAGAAGGATGGAAGGAAGGAAAGATCACAAGCTTTGTCACAAGTGCAATACTTTAATTTTCTGCTGCTCATTCCTGTGCAATATCCCATCTGCCCTCCCGTCATATTTCTTTTCAAGATTTTCTTATTTAATCACTAATGTACATATATTTATATTTATAGATACATATATATTCAGTCATCTTTTCTCTTTTACCATGTCTCTCTAATATTTTGCTCCTTACTATTTTTCTATTTTCTTTATTATTTTATTTTATTTTAATATATTTTCTCCTACTGTGCATGCTGCTGAGTGACTGCTGCTCGTCAAACACATTTAATTGCAATGTTGACCCTGTGCTAACTTGCATATGACAAATAAATCTGAAAACTGAAACTAAACTAAGGAAAGAAGGATGGAAGGAAAGATCACAAGCTTTGTCACAAAGGAAAGAACGATGGAAGGCAGGATGACATGCAATGTCACAAAGGAAAGAAGGATGGAAGGAAGGATCACAAGCATTGTCACAAAGGAAAGAAGGATGGAAGGAAGGATCACAAGCATTGTCACAAAGGAAAGAAGGATGGAAGGAAGGATCACATGCATTGTCACAAAGGAAAGAAGGAAGGATCACATGCATTGTCACAAAGGAAAGAAGGATGGAAGGAAGAATCACATGCATTGTCACAAAGGAAAGAAGGATGGAAGGAAGGATCACAAGCATTGTCACAAAGGAAAGAAGGATGGAAGGAAGGATCACATGCATTGTCACAAAGGAAAGAAGGATGGAAGGAAGGATCACAAGCATTGTCACAAAGGAAAGAAGGATGGAAGGAAGGATCACATGCATTGTCACAAAGGAAAGAAGGATGGAAGGAAGGATCACATGCTTTGTCACAAAGGAAAGAAGGATGGAAGGCAGGATGACATGCAATGTCACAAAGGAAAGAAGGATGGAAGGAAGAATCACATGCATTGTCACAAAGGAAAGAAGGATGGAAGGAAGGATCACATGCTTTGTCACAAAGGAAAGAACGATGGAAGGCAGGATGACATGCAATGTCACAAAGGAAAGAAGGATGGAAGGAAGAATCACATGCATTGTCACAAAGGAAAGAAGGATGGAAGGAAGGATCACATGCTTTGTCACAAAGGAAAGAACGATGGAAGGCAGGATGACATGCAATGTCACAAAGGAAAGAAGGATGGAAGGAAGAATCACATGCATTGTCACAAAGGAAAGAAGGATGGAAGGAAGGATCACAAGCATTGTCACAAAGGAAAGAAGGATGGAAGGAAGGATCACAAGCATTGTAACAAAGGAAAGAAGGATGGAAGGAAGGATCACATGCATTGTCACAAAGGAAAGAAGGATGGAAGGAAGGATGACATGCAATGTCACAAAGGAAAGAAGGATGGAAGGAAGGAAAGATCACAAGCTTTGTCACAAGTGCAATACTTTAATTTTCTGCTGCTCATTCCTGTGCAATATCCCATCTGCCCTCCCGTCATATTTCTTTTCAAGATTTTCTTATTTAATCACTAATGTACATATATTTATATTTATAGATACATATATATTCAGTCATCTTTTCTCTTTTACCATGTCTCTCTAATATTTTGCTCCTTACTATTTTTCTATTTTCTTTATTATTTTATTTTATTTTAATATATTTTCTCCTACTGTGCATGCTGCTGAGTGACTGCTGCTCGTCAAACACATTTAATTGCAATGTTGACCCTGTGCTAACTTGCATATGACAAATAAATCTGAAAACTGAAACTAAACTAAGGAAAGAAGGATGGAAGGAAAGATCACAAGCTTTGTCACAAAGGAAAGAAGGATGGAAGGAAGGATCACAAGCATTGTCACAAAGGAAAGAAGGATGGAAGGAAGGATCACATGCATTGTCACAAAGGAAAGAACGATGGAAGGAAGAATCACATGCATTGTCACAAAGGAAAGAAGGATGGAAGGATGGATCACAAGCTTTGTCACAAAGGAAAGAAGGATGGAAGGAAGGATCACAAGCTTTTTTCACAAAGGAAAGAAGGATGGAAGGAAGGATCACATGCATTGTCACAAAGGAAAGAAGGATGGAAGGAAGGATCACATGCATTGTCACAAAGGAAAGAAGGAAGGATCACATGCATTGTCACAAAGGAAAGAAGGATGGAAGGAAGAATCACATGCATTGTCACAAAGGAAAGAAGGATGGAAGGAAGGATCACAAGCATTGTCACAAAGGAAAGAAGGATGGAAGAAAGGATCACATGCATTGTCACAAAGGAAAGAAGGATGGAAGGAAGGATCACAAGCATTGTCACAAAGGAAAGAAGGATGGAAGGAAGGATCACATGCATTGTCACAAAGGAAAGAAGGATGGAAGGAAGGATCACATGCTTTGTCACAAAGGAAAGAACGATGGAAGGCAGGATGACATGCAATGTCACAAAGGAAAGAAGGATGGAAGGAAGAATCACATGCATTGTCACAAAGGAAAGAAGGATGGAAGGAAGGATCACATGCATTGTCACAAAGGAAAGAAGGATGGAAGGAAGGATGACATGCAATGTCACAAAGGAAAGAAGGATGGAAGGAAGGAAAGATCACAAGCTTTGTCACAAGTGCAATACTTTAATTTTCTGCTGCTCATTCCTGTGCAATATCCCATCTGCCCTCCCGTCATATTTCTTTTCAAGATTTTCTTATTTAATCACTAATGTACATATATTTATATTTATAGATACATATATATTCAGTCATCTTTTCTCTTTTACCATGTCTCTCTAATATTTTGCTCCTTACTATTTTTCTATTTTCTTTATTATTTTATTTTATTTTAATATATTTTCTCCTACTGTGCATGCTGCTGAGTGACTGCTGCTCGTCAAACACATTTAATTGCAATGTTGACCCTGTGCTAACTTGCATATGACAAATAAATCTGAAAACTGAAACTAAACTAAGGAAAGAAGGATGGAAGGAAAGATCACAAGCTTTGTCACAAAGGAAAGAACGATGGAAGGCAGGATGACATGCAATGTCACAAAGGAAAGAAGGATGGAAGGAAGGATCACATGCATTGTCACAAAGGAAAGAAGGATGGAAGGAAGGATCACATGCATTGTCACAAAGGAAAGAAGGAAGGATCACATGCATTGTCACAAAGGAAAGAAGGATGGAAGGAAGAATCACATGCATTGTCACAAAGGAAAGAAGGATGGAAGGAAGGATCACAAGCATTGTCACAAAGGAAAGAAGGATGGAAGGAAGGATCACATGCATTGTCACAAAGGAAAGAAGGATGGAAGGAAGGATCACATGCATTGTCACAAAGGAAAGAAGGATGGAAGGAAGGATCACATGCTTTGTCACAAAGGAAAGAACGATGGAAGGCAGGATGACATGCAATGTCACAAAGGAAAGAAGGATGGAAGGAAGAATCACATGCATTGTCACAAAGGAAAGAAGGATGGAAGGAAGGATCACATGCTTTGTCACAAAGGAAAGAACGATGGAAGGCAGGATGACATGCAATGTCACAAAGGAAAGAATGATGGAAGGAAGAATCACATGCATTGTCACAAAGGAAAGAAGGATGGAAGGAAGGATCACATGCTTTGTCACAAAGGAAAGAAGGATGGAAGGCAGGATGACATGCAATGTCACAAAGGAAAGAAGGATGGAAGGAAGAATCACATGCATTGTCACAAAGGAAAGAAGGATGGAAGGAAGGATCACAAGCATTGTCAAAAAGGAAAGAAGGATGGAAGGAAGGATCACAAGCATTGTCACAAAGGAAAGAAGGATGGAAGGAAGGATCACATGCATTGTCACAAAGGAAAGAAGGATGGAAGGAAGGATGACATGCAATGTCACAAAGGAAAGAAGGATGGAAGGAAGGAAAGATCACAAGCTTTGTCACAAGTGCAATACTTTAATTTTCTGCTGCTCATTCCTGTGCAATATCCCATCTGCCCTCCCGTCATATTTCTTTTCAAGATTTTCTTATTTAATCACTAATGTACATATATTTATATTTATAGATACATATATATTCAGTCATCTTTTCTCTTTTACCATGTCTCTCTAATATTTTGCTCCTTACTATTTTTCTATTTTCTTTATTATTTTATTTTATTTTAATATATTTTCTCCTACTGTGCATGCTGCTGAGTGACTGCTGCTCGTCAAACACATTTAATTGCAATGTTGACCCTGTGCTAACTTGCATATGACAAATAAATCTGAAAACTGAAACTAAACTAAGGAAAGAAGGATGGAAGGAAAGATCACAAGCTTTGTCACAAAGGAAAGAACGATGGAAGGCAGGATGACATGCAATGTCACAAAGGAAAGAAGGATGGAAGGAAGAATCACATGCATTGTCACAAAGGAAAGAAGGATGGAAGGAAGGATAACATGCATTGTCACAAAGGAAAGAACGATGGAAGGCAGGATGACATGCAATGTCACAAAGGAAAGAAGGATGGAAGGAAGAATCACATGCATTGTCACAAAGGAAAGAAGGATGGAAGGAAGGATCACATGCTTTGTCACAAAGGAAAGAACGATGGAAGGCAGGATGACATGCAATGTCACAAAGGAAAGAAGGATGGAAGGAAGAATCACATGCATTGTCACAAAGGAAAGAAGGATGGAAGGAAGGATCACAAGCATTGTCACAAAGGAAAGAAGGATGGAAGGAAGGATCACATGCATTGTCACAAAGGAAAGAAGGATGGAAGGAAGGATCACTTGCATTGTCACAAAGGAAAGAACGATGGAAGGCAGGATGACATGCAATGTCACAAAGGAAAGAAGGATGGAAGGAAGAATCACATGCATTGTCACAAAGGAAAGAAGGATCGAAGGAAGGATCACAAGCTTTGTCACAAAGGAAAGAAGGATGGAAGGAAGGATGACATGCATTGTCACAAAGGAAAGAAGGATGGAAGGAAGGATGACATGCATTGTCACAAAGGAAAGAAGGATGGAAGGAAGGATCACAAGCTTTGTCACAAAGGAAAGAAGGATGGAAGGAAGGAAAGATCACAAGCTTTGTCACAAGTGCAATACTTTAATTTTCTGCTGCTCATTCCTGTGCAATATCCCATCTGCCCTCCCGTCATATTTCTTTTCAAGATTTTCTTATGTAATCACTAATGTACATATATTTATATTTATAGATACATATATATTCAGTCATCTTTTCTCTTTTACCATGTCTCTCTAATATTTTGCTCCTTACTATTTTTCTATTTTCTTTATTGTTTTATTTTATTTTAATATATTTTCTCCTACTGTGCATGCTGTTGAGTGACTGCTGCTCGTCAAACACATTTAATTGCAATGTTGACCCTGTGCTAACTTGCATATGACAAATAAATCTGAAAACTGAAACTAAACTAAGGAAAGAAGGATGGAAGGAAAGATCACAAGCTTTGTCACAAAGGAAAGAAGGATGGAAGGAAGGATCACAAGCATTGTCACAAAGGAAAGAAGGATGGAAGGAAGGATCACAAGCATTGTCACAAAGGAAAGAAGGATGGAAGGAAGGATCACATGCATTGTCACAAAGGAAAGAACAATGGAAGGCAGGATGACATGCAATGTCACAAAGGAAAGAAGGATGGAAGGAAGAATCACATGCATTGTCACAAAGGAAAGAAGGATGGAAGGAAGGATCACATGCAATGTCACAAAGGAAAGAACGATGGAAGGCAGGATGACATGCAATGTCACAAAGGAAAGAAGGATGGAAGGAAGAATCACATGCATTGTCACAAAGGAAAGAAGGATGGAAGGAAGGATCACAAGCATTGTCACAAAGGAAAGAAGGATGGAAGGAAGGATCACATGCATTGTCACAAAAGAAAGAACGATGGAAGGCAGGATGACATGCAATGTCACAAAGGAAAGAAGGATGGAAGGAAGAATCACATGCATTGTCACAAAGGAAAGAAGGATGGAAGGAAGGATCACATGCATTGTCACAAAGGAAAGAAGGATGAAAGGAAGGATCACAAGCATTGTCAAAAAGGAAAGAAGGATGGAAGGAAGGATCACATGCATTGTCACAAAGGAAAGAACGATGGAAGGCAGGATGACATGCAATGTCACAAAGGAAAGAAGGATGGAAGGAAGGATCACATGCATTGTCACAAAGGAAAGAAGGATGGAAGGAAGAATCACATGCATTGTCACAAAGGAAAGAAGGATGGAAGGAAGGATCACAAGCATTGTCACAAAGGAAAGAAGGATGGAAGGAAGGATCACATGCATTGTCACAAAGGAAAGAAGGATGGAAGGAAGGATCACAAGCATTGTCACAAAGGAAAGAAGGATGGAAGGAAGGATCACATGCATTGTCACAAAGGAAAGAAGGATGGAAGGAAGGATCACATGCTTTGTCACAAAGGAAAGAACGATGGAAGGCAGGATGACATGCAATGTCACAAAGGAAAGAAGGATGGAAGGAAGAATCACATGCATTGTCACAAAGGAAAGAAGGATGGAAGGAAGGATCACATGCTTTGTCACAAAGGAAAGAACGATGGAAGGCAGGATGACATGCAATGTCACAAAGGAAAGAAGGATGGAAGGAAGAATCACATGCATTGTCACAAAGGAAAGAAGGATGGAAGGAAGGATCACATGCTTTGTCACAAAGGAAAGAACGATGGAAGGCAGGATGACATGCAATGTCACAAAGGAAAGAAGGATGGAAGGAAGAATCACATGCATTGTCACAAAGGAAAGAAGGATGGAAGGAAGGATCACAAGCATTGTCACAAAGGAAAGAAGGATGGAAGGAAGGATCACAAGCATTGTCACAAAGGAAAGAAGGATGGAAGGAAGGATCACATGCATTGTCACAAAGGAAAGAAGGATGGAAGGAAGGATGACATGCAATGTCACAAAGGAAAGAAGGATGGAAGGAAGGAAAGATCACAAGCTTTGTCACAAGTGCAATACTTTAATTTTCTGCTGCTCATTCCTGTGCAATATCCCATCTGCCCTCCCGTCATATTTCTTTTCAAGATTTTCTTATTTAATCACTAATGTACATATATTTATATTTATAGATACATATATATTCAGTCATCTTTTCTCTTTTACCATGTCTCTCTAATATTTTGCTCCTTACTATTTTTCTATTTTCTTTATTATTTTATTTTATTTTAATATATTTTCTCCTACTGTGCATGCTGCTGAGTGACTGCTGCTCGTCAAACACATTTAATTGCAATGTTGACCCTGTGCTAACTTGCATATGACAAATAAATCTGAAAACTGAAACTAAACTAAGGAAAGAAGGATGGAAGGAAAGATCACAAGCTTTGTCACAAAGGAAAGAAGGATGGAAGGAAGGATCACAAGCTTTGTCACAAAGGAAAGAAGGATGGAAGGAAGGATCACATGCATTGTCACAAAGGAAAGAACGATGGAAGGAAGAATCACATGCATTGTCACAAAGGAAAGAAGGATGGAAGGATGGATCACAAGCTTTGTCACAAAGGAAAGAAGGATGGAAGGAAGGATCACAAGCTTTTTTCACAAAGGAAAGAAGGATGGAAGGAAGGATCACATGCATTGTCACAAAGGAAAGAAGGATGGAAGGAAGGATCACATGCATTGTCACAAAGGAAAGAAGGAAGGATCACATGCATTGTCACAAAGGAAAGAAGGATGGAAGGAAGAATCACATGCATTGTCACAAAGGAAAGAAGGATGGAAGGAAGGATCACAAGCATTGTCACAAAGGAAAGAAGGATGGAAGGAAGGATCACATGCATTGTCACAAAGGAAAGAAGGATGGAAGGAAGGATCACAAGCATTGTCACAAAGGAAAGAAGGATGGAAGGAAGGATCACATGCATTGTCACAAAGGAAAGAAGGATGGAAGGAAGGATCACATGCTTTGTCACAAAGGAAAGAACGATGGAAGGCAGGATGACATGCAATGTCACAAAGGAAAGAAGGATGGAAGGAAGAATCACATGCATTGTCACAAAGGAAAGAAGGATGGAAGGAAGGATCACATGCATTGTCACAAAGGAAAGAAGGATGGAAGGAAGGATGACATGCAATGTCACAAAGGAAAGAAGGATGGAAGGAAGGAAAGATCACAAGCTTTGTCACAAGTGCAATACTTTAATTTTCTGCTGCTCATTCCTGTGCAATATCCCATCTGCCCTCCCGTCATATTTCTTTTCAAGATTTTCTTATTTAATCACTAATGTACATATATTTATATTTATAGATACATATATATTCAGTCATCTTTTCTCTTTTACCATGTCTCTCTAATATTTTGCTCCTTACTATTTTTCTATTTTCTTTATTATTTTATTTTATTTTAATATATTTTCTCCTACTGTGCATGCTGCTGAGTGACTGCTGCTCGTCAAACACATTTAATTGCAATGTTGACCCTGTGCTAACTTGCATATGACAAATAAATCTGAAAACTGAAACTAAACTAAGGAAAGAAGGATGGAAGGAAAGATCACAAGCTTTGTCACAAAGGAAAGAAGGATGGAAGGAAGGATCACAAGCATTGTCACAAAGGAAAGAAGGATGGAAGGAAGGATCACGTGCATTGTCACAAAGGAAAGAAGGATGGAAGGAAGGATCACAAGCATTGTCACAAAGGAAAGAACGATGGAAGGAAGGATCACATGCATTGTCACAAAGGAAAGAAGGATGGAAGGATGGATCACAAGCTTTGTCACAAAGGAAAGAAGGATGGAAGGAAGAATCACATGCATTGTCACAAAGGAAAGAAGGATGGAAGGAAGGATCACATGCATTGTCACAAAGGAAAGAAGGAAGGATCACATGCATTGTCACAAAGGAAAGAAGGATGGAAGGAAGAATCACATGCATTGTCACAAAGGAAAGAAGGATGGAAGGAAGGATCACATGCATTGTCACAAAGGAAAGAAGGATGGAAGGAAGGATCACATGCATTGTCACAAAGGAAAGAAGGATGGAAGGAAGGATCACAAGCATTGTCACAAAGGAAAGAAGGATGGAAGGAAGGATCACATGCTTTGTCACAAAGGAAAGAACGATGGAAGGCAGGATGACATGCAATGTCACAAAGGAAAGAAGGATGGAAGGAAGAATCACATGCATTGTCACAAAGGAAAGAAGGATGGAAGGAAGGATCACATGCTTTGTCACAAAGGAAAGAACGATGGAAGGCAGGATGACATGCAATGTCACAAAGGAAAGAAGGATGGAAGGAAGAATCACATGCATTGTCACAAAGGAAAGAAGGATGGAAGGAAGGATCACAAGCATTGTCACAAAGGAAAGAAGGATGGAAGGAAGGATCACAAGCATTGTCACAAAGGAAAGAAGGATGGAAGGAAGGATCACATGCATTGTCACAAAGGAAAGAAGGATGGAAGGAAGGATGACATGCAATGTCACAAAGGAAAGAAGGATGGAAGGAAGGAAAGATCACAAGCTTTGTCACAAGTGCAATACTTTAATTTTCTGCTGCTCATTCCTGTGCAATATCCCATCTGCCCTCCCGTCATATTTCTTTTCAAGATTTTCTTATTTAATCACTAATGTACATATATTTATATTTATAGATACATATATATTCAGTCATCTTTTCTCTTTTACCATGTCTCTCTAATATTTTGCTCCTTACTATTTTTCTATTTTCTTTATTATTTTATTTTATTTTAATATATTTTCTCCTACTGTGCATGCTGCTGAGTGACTGCTGCTCGTCAAACACATTTAATTGCAATGTTGACCCTGTGCTAACTTGCATATGACAAATAAATCTGAAAACTGAAACTAAACTAAGGAAAGAAGGATGGAAGGAAAGATCACAAGCTTTGTCACAAAGGAAAGAACGATGGAAGGCAGGATGACATGCAATGTCACAAAGGAAAGAAGGATGGAAGGAAGAATCACATGCATTGTCACAAAGGAAAGAAGGATGGAAGGAAGGATCACATGCATTGTCACAAAGGAAAGAACGATGGAAGGCAGGATGACATGCAATGTCACAAAGGAAAGAAGGATGGAAGGAAGAATCACATGCATTGTCACAAAGGAAAGAAGGATGGAAGGAAGGATCACATGCTTTGTCACAAAGGAAAGAACGATGGAAGGCAGGATGACATGCAATGTCACAAAGGAAAGAAGGATGGAAGGAAGAATCACATGCATTGTCACAAAGGAAAGAAGGATGGAAGGAAGGATCACAAGCATTGTCACAAAGGAAAGAAGGATGGAAGGAAGGATCACATGCATTGTCACAAAGGAAAGAAGGATGGAAGGAAGGATCACTTGCATTGTCACAAAGGAAAGAAGGATGGAAGGAAGGATGACATGCAATGTCACAAAGGAAAGAAGGATGGAAGGAAGGAAAGATCACAAGCTTTGTCACAAGTGCAATACTTTAATTTTCTGCTGCTCATTCCTGTGCAATATCCCATCTGCCCTCCCGTCATATTTCTTTTCAAGATTTTCTTATTTAATCACTAATGTACATATATTTATATTTATAGATACATATATATTCAGTCATCTTTTCTCTTTTACCATGTCTCTCTAATATTTTGCTCCTTACTATTTTTCTATTTTCTTTATTATTTTATTTTATTTTAATATATTTTCTCCTACTGTGCATGCTGCTGAGTGACTGCTGCTCGTCAAACACATTTAATTGCAATGTTGACCCTGTGCTAACTTGCATATGACAAATAAATCTGAAAACTGAAACTAAACTAAGGAAAGAAGGATGGAAGGAAAGATCACAAGCTTTGTCACAAAGGAAAGAACGATGGAAGGCAGGATGACATGCAATGTCACAAAGGAAAGAAGGATGGAAGGATGGATCACAAGCTTTGTCACAAAGGAAAGAAGGATGGAAGGAAGGATCACAAGCTTTTTTCACAAAGGAAAGAAGGATGGAAGGAAGGATCACATGCATTGTCACAAAGGAAAGAAGGATGGAAGGAAGGATCACATGCATTGTCACAAAGGAAAGAAGGAAGGATCACATGCATTGTCACAAAGGAAAGAAGGATGGAAGGAAGAATCACATGCATTGTCACAAAGGAAAGAAGGATGGAAGGAAGGATCACAAGCATTGTCACAAAGGAAAGAAGGATGGAAGGAAGGATCACAAGCTTTGTCACAAAGGAAAGAAGGATGGAAGGAAGGATCACAAGCTTTTTTCACAAAGGAAAGAAGGATGGAAGGAAGGATCACATGCATTGTCACAAAGGAAAGAAGGATGGAAGGAAGGATCACATGCATTGTCACAAAGGAAAGAAGGAAGGATCACATGCATTGTCACAAAGGAAAGAAGGATGGAAGGAAGGATGACATGCAATGTCACAAAGGAAAGAAGGATGGAAGGAAGGAAAGATCACAAGCTTTGTCACAAGTGCAATACTTTAATTTTCTGCTGCTCATTCCTGTGCAATATCCCATCTGCCCTCCCGTCATATTTCTTTTCAAGATTTTCTTATTTAATCACTAATGTACATATATTTATATTTATAGATACATATATATTCAGTCATCTTTTCTCTTTTACCATGTCTCTCTAATATTTTGCTCCTTACTATTTTTCTATTTTCTTTATTATTTTATTTTATTTTAATATATTTTCTCCTACTGTGCATGCTGCTGAGTGACTGCTGCTCGTCAAACACATTTAATTGCAATGTTGACCCTGTGCTAACTTGCATATGACAAATAAATCTGAAAACTGAAACTAAACTAAGGAAAGAAGGATGGAAGGAAAGATCACAAGCTTTGTCACAAAGGAAAGAACGATGGAAGGCAGGATGACATGCAATGTCACAAAGGAAAGAAGGATGGAAGGAAGAATCACATGCATTGTCACAAAGGAAAGAAGGATGGAAGGAAGGATCACATGCATTGTCACAAAGGAAAGAACGATGGAAGGCAGGATGACATGCAATGTCACAAAGGAAAGAAGGATGGAAGGAAGAATCACATGCATTGTCACAAAGGAAAGAAGGATGGAAGGAAGGATCACATGCTTTGTCACAAAGGAAAGAACGATGGAAGGCAGGATGACATGCAATGTCACAAAGGAAAGAAGGATGGAAGGAAGAATCACATGCATTGTCACAAAGGAAAGAAGGATGGAAGGAAGGATCACAAGCATTGTCACAAAGGAAAGAAGGATGGAAGGAAGGATCACATGCATTGTCACAAAGGAAAGAAGGATGGAAGGAAGGATCACTTGCATTGTCACAAAGGAAAGAAGGATGGAAGGAAGGATGACATGCAATGTCACAAAGGAAAGAAGGATGGAAGGAAGGAAAGATCACAAGCTTTGTCACAAGTGCAATACTTTAATTTTCTGCTGCTCATTCCTGTGCAATATCCCATCTGCCCTCCCGTCATATTTCTTTTCAAGATTTTCTTATTTAATCACTAATGTACATATATTTATATTTATAGATACATATATATTCAGTCATCTTTTCTCTTTTACCATGTCTCTCTAATATTTTGCTCCTTACTATTTTTCTATTTTCTTTATTATTTTATTTTATTTTAATATATTTTCTCCTACTGTGCATGCTGCTGAGTGACTGCTGCTCGTCAAACACATTTAATTGCAATGTTGACCCTGTGCTAACTTGCATATGACAAATAAATCTGAAAACTGAAACTAAACTAAGGAAAGAAGGATGGAAGGAAAGATCACAAGCTTTGTCACAAAGGAAAGAACGATGGAAGGCAGGATGACATGCAATGTCACAAAGGAAAGAAGGATGGAAGGATGGATCACAAGCTTTGTCACAAAGGAAAGAAGGATGGAAGGAAGGATCACAAGCTTTTTTCACAAAGGAAAGAAGGATGGAAGGAAGGATCACATGCATTGTCACAAAGGAAAGAAGGATGGAAGGAAGGATCACATGCATTGTCACAAAGGAAAGAAGGAAGGATCACATGCATTGTCACAAAGGAAAGAAGGATGGAAGGAAGAATCACATGCATTGTCACAAAGGAAAGAAGGATGGAAGGAAGGATCACATGCATTGTCACAAAGGAAAGAAGGAAGGATCACATGCATTGTCACAAAGGAAAGAAGGATGGAAGGAAGAATCACATGCATTGTCACAAAGGAAAGAAGGATGGAAGGAAGGATCACAAGCATTGTCACAAAGGAAAGAAGGATGGAAGGAAGGATCACATGCATTGTCACAAAGGAAAGAAGGATGGAAGGAAGGATCACAAGCATTGTCACAAAGGAAAGAAGGATGGAAGGAAGGATCACAAGCTTTGTCACAAAGGAAAGAAGGATGGGAGGAAAGATCACAAGCTTTGTCACAAAGGAAAGAAGGATGGATGGAAGGATCACATGCATTGTCACAAAGAAAAGAAGGATGGAAGGAAGGAAGGATCACAAGCTTTGTCACAAAGGAAAGAAGGATGGAAGGAAGAATCACATGCATTGTCACAAAGGAAAGAAGGATGGAAGGAAGGATCACATGCATTGTCACAAAGGAAAGAACGATGGAAGGCAGGATGACATGCAATGTCACAAAGGAAAGAAGGATGGAAGGAAGAATCACATGCATTGTCACAAAGGAAAGAAGGATGGAAGGCAGGATCACATGCATTGTCACAAAGGAAAGAACGATGGAAGGCAGGATGACATGCAATGTCAAAAAGGAAAGAAGGATGGAAGGAAGAATCACATGCATTGTCACAAAGGAAAGAAGGATGGAAGGAAGGATCACAAGCATTGTCACAAAGGAAAGAAGGATGGAAGGAAGGATCACAAGCATTGTCACAAAGGAAAGAACGATGGAAGGCAGGATGACATGCAATGTCACAAAGGAAAGAAGGATGGAAGGAAGAATCACATGCATTGTCACAAAGGAAAGAAGGATGGAAGGAAGGATCACATGCATTGTCACAAAGGAAAGAAGGATGGAAGGAAGGATCACAAGCATTGTCACAAAGGAAAGAAGGATGGAAGGAAGGATCACATGCATTCTCACAAAGGAAAGAACGATGGAAGGAAGAATCACATGCATTGTCACAAAGGAAAGAAGGATGGAAGGATGGATCACAAGCTTTGTCACAAAGGAAAGAAGGATGGAAGGAAGGATCACAAGCTTTTTTCACAAAGGAAAGAAGGATGGAAGGAAGGATCACATGCATTGTCACAAAGGAAAGAAGGATGGAAGGAAGGATCACATGCATTGTCACAAAGGAAAGAAGGAAGGATCACATGCATTGTCACAAAGGAAAGAAGGATGGAAGGAAGAATCACATGCATTGTCACAAAGGAAAGAAGGATGGAAGGAAGGATCACAAGCATTGTCACAAAGGAAAGAAGGATGGAAGGAAGGATCACATGCATTGTCACAAAGGAAAGAAGGATGGAAGGAAGGATCACAAGCATTGTCACAAAGGAAAGAAGGATGGAAGGAAGGATCACATGCATTGTCACAAAGGAAAGAAGGATGGAAGGAAGGATCACATGCTTTGTCACAAAGGAAAGAACGATGGAAGGCAGGATGACATGCAATGTCACAAAGGAAAGAAGGATGGAAGGAAGAATCACATGCATTGTCACAAAGGAAAGAAGGATGGAAGGAAGGATCACATGCTTTGTCACAAAGGAAAGAACGATGGAAGGCAGGATGACATGCAATGTCACAAAGGAAAGAAGGATGGAAGGAAGAATCACATGCATTGTCACAAAGGAAAGAAGGATGGAAGGAAGGATCACATGCTTTGTCACAAAGGAAAGAACGATGGAAGGCAGGATGACATGCAATGTCACAAAGGAAAGAAGGATGGAAGGAAGAATCACATGCATTGTCACAAAGGAAAGAAGGATGGAAGGAAGGATCACAAGCATTGTCACAAAGGAAAGAAGGATGGAAGGAAGGATCACAAGCATTGTCACAAAGGAAAGAAGGATGGAAGGAAGGATCACATGCATTGTCACAAAGGAAAGAAGGATGGAAGGAAGGATGACATGCAATGTCACAAAGGAAAGAAGGATGGAAGGAAGGAAAGATCACAAGCTTTGTCACAAGTGCAATACTTTAATTTTCTGCTGCTCATTCCTGTGCAATATCCCATCTGCCCTCCCGTCATATTTCTTTTCAAGATTTTCTTATTTAATCACTAATGTACATATATTTATATTTATAGATACATATATATTCAGTCATCTTTTCTCTTTTACCATGTCTCTCTAATATTTTGCTCCTTACTATTTTTCTATTTTCTTTATTATTTTATTTTATTTTAATATATTTTCTCCTACTGTGCATGCTGCTGAGTGACTGCTGCTCGTCAAACACATTTAATTGCAATGTTGACCCTGTGCTAACTTGCATATGACAAATAAATCTGAAAACTGAAACTAAACTAAGGAAAGAAGGATGGAAGGAAAGATCACAAGCTTTGTCACAAAGGAAAGAACGATGGAAGGCAGGATGACATGCAATGTCACAAAGGAAAGAAGGATGGAAGGAAGAATCACATGCATTGTCACAAAGGAAAGAAGGATGGAAGGAAGGATCACATGCATTGTCACAAAGGAAAGAACGATGGAAGGCAGGATGACATGCAATGTCACAAAGGAAAGAAGGATGGAAGGAAGAATCACATGCATTGTCACAAAGGAAAGAAGGATGGAAGGAAGGATCACATGCTTTGTCACAAAGGAAAGAACGATGGAAGGCAGGATGACATGCAATGTCACAAAGGAAAGAAGGATGGAAGGAAGAATCACATGCATTGTCACAAAGGAAAGAAGGATGGAAGGAAGGATCACAAGCATTGTCACAAAGGAAAGAAGGATGGAAGGAAGGATCACATGCATTGTCACAAAGGAAAGAAGGATGGAAGGAAGGATCACTTGCATTGTCACAAAGGAAAGAAGGATGGAAGGAAGGATGACATGCAATGTCACAAAGGAAAGAAGGATGGAAGGAAGGAAAGATCACAAGCTTTGTCACAAGTGCAATACTTTAATTTTCTGCTGCTCATTCCTGTGCAATATCCCATCTGCCCTCCCGTCATATTTCTTTTCAAGATTTTCTTATTTAATCACTAATGTACATATATTTATATTTATAGATACATATATATTCAGTCATCTTTTCTCTTTTACCATGTCTCTCTAATATTTTGCTCCTTACTATTTTTCTATTTTCTTTATTATTTTATTTTATTTTAATATATTTTCTCCTACTGTGCATGCTGCTGAGTGACTGCTGCTCGTCAAACACATTTAATTGCAATGTTGACCCTGTGCTAACTTGCATATGACAAATAAATCTGAAAACTGAAACTAAACTAAGGAAAGAAGGATGGAAGGAAAGATCACAAGCTTTGTCACAAAGGAAAGAACGATGGAAGGCAGGATGACATGCAATGTCACAAAGGAAAGAAGGATGGAAGGATGGATCACAAGCTTTGTCACAAAGGAAAGAACGATGGAAGGAAGGATCACAAGCTTTTTTCACAAAGGAAAGAAGGATGGAAGGAAGGATCACATGCATTGTCACAAAGGAAAGAAGGATGGAAGGAAGGATCACATGCATTGTCACAAAGGAAAGAAGGATGGAAGGAAGGATCACATGCATTGTCACAAAGGAAAGAAGGAAGGATCACATGCATTGTCACAAAGGAAAGAAGGATGGAAGGAAGAATCACATGCATTGTCACAAAGGAAAGAAGGATGGAAGGAAGGATCACAAGCATTGTCACAAAGGAAAGAAGGATGGAAGGAAGGATCACATGCATTGTCACAAAGGAAAGAAGGATGGAAGGAAGGATCACAAGCATTGTCACAAAGGAAAGAAGGATGGAAGGAAGGATCACATGCATTGTCACAAAGGAAAGAAGGATGGAAGGAAGGATCACATGCTTTGTCACAAAGGAAAGAAGGATGGAAGGCAGGATGACATGCAATGTCACAAAGGAAAGAAGGATGGAAGGAAGAATCACATGCATTGTCACAAAGGAAAGAAGGATGGAAGGAAGGATCACATGCTTTGTCACAAAGGAAAGAACGATGGAAGGCAGGATGACATGCAATGTCACAAAGGAAAGAAGGATGGAAGGAAGAATCACATGCATTGTCACAAAGGAAAGAAGGATGGAAGGAAGGATCACATGCTTTGTCACAAAGGAAAGAAGGATGGAAGGAAGGAAAGATCACAAGCTTTGTCACAAGTGCAATACTTTAATTTTCTGCTGCTCATTCCTGTGCAATATCCCATCTGCCCTCCCGTCATATTTCTTTTCAAGATTTTCTTATTTAATCACTAATGTACATATATTTATATTTATAGATACATATATATTCAGTCATCTTTTCTCTTTTACCATGTCTCTCTAATATTTTGCTCCTTACTATTTTTCTATTTTCTTTATTATTTTATTTTATTTTAATATATTTTCTCCTACTGTGCATGCTGCTGAGTGACTGCTGCTCGTCAAACACATTTAATTGCAATGTTGACCCTGTGCTAACTTGCATATGACAAATAAATCTGAAAACTGAAACTAAACTAAGGAAAGAAGGATGGAAGGAAAGATCACAAGCTTTGTCACAAAGGAAAGAAGGATGGAAGGAAGGATCACATGCATTGTCACAAAGGAAAGAACGATGGAAGGAAGAATCACATGCATTGTCACAAAGGAAAGAAGGATGGAAGGATGGATCACAAGCTTTGTCACAAAGGAAAGAAGGATGGAAGGAAGGATCACAAGCTTTTTTCACAAAGGAAAGAAGGATGGAAGGAAGGATCACATGCATTGTCACAAAGGAAAGAAGGATGGAAGGAAGGATCACATGCATTGTCACAAAGGAAAGAAGGAAGGATCACATGCATTGTCACAAAGGAAAGAAGGATGGAAGGAAGAATCACATGCATTGTCACAAAGGAAAGAAGGATGGAAGGAAGGATCACAAGCATTGTCACAAAGGAAAGAAGGATGGAAGGAAGGATCACATGCATTGTCACAAAGGAAAGAAGGATGGAAGGAAGGATCACAAGCATTGTCACAAACGAAAGAAGGATGGAAGGAAGGATCACATGCATTGTCACAAAGGAAAGAAGGATGGAAGGAAGGATCACATGCTTTGTCACAAAGGAAAGAACGATGGAAGGCAGGATGACATGCAATGTCACAAAGGAAAGAAGGATGGAAGGAAGAATCACATGCATTGTCACAAAGGAAAGAAGGATGGAAGGAAGGATCACATGCATTGTCACAAAGGAAAGAAGGATGGAAGGAAGGATGACATGCAATGTCACAAAGGAAAGAAGGATGGAAGGAAGGAAAGATCACAAGCTTTGTCACAAATGCAATACTTTAATTTTCTGCTGCTCATTCCTGTGCAATATCCCATCTGCCCTCCCGTCATATTTCTTTTCAAGATTTTCTTATTTAATCACTAATGTACATATATTTATATTTATAGATACATATATATTCAGTCATCTTTTCTCTTTTACCATGTCTCTCTAATATTTTGCTCCTTACTATTTTTCTATTTTCTTTATTATTTTATTTTATTTTAATATATTTTCTCCTACTGTGCATGCTGCTGAGTGACTGCTGCTCGTCAAACACATTTAATTGCAATGTTGACCCTGTGCTAACTTGCATATGACAAATAAATCTGAAAACTGAAACTAAACTAAGGAAAGAAGGATGGAAGGAAAGATCACAAGCTTTGTCACAAAGGAAAGAAGGATGGAAGGAAGGATCACAAGCATTGTCACAAAGGAAAGAAGGATGGAAGGAAGGATCACATGCATTGTCACAAAGGAAAGAACGATGGAAGGAAGAATCACATGAATTGTCACAAAGGAAAGAACGATGGAAGGATGGATCACAAGCTTTGTCACAAAGGAAAGAAGGATGGAAGGAAGGATCACAAGCTTTTTTCACAAAGGAAAGAAGGATGGAAGGAAGGATCACATGCATTGTCACAAAGGAAAGAAGGATGGAAGGAAGGATCACATGCTTTGTCACAAAGGAAAGAACGATGGAAGGCAGGATGACATGCAATGTCACAAAGGAAAGAAGGAAGGATCACATGCATTGTCACAAAGGAAAGAAGGATGGAAGGAAGAATCACATGCATTGTCACAAAGGAAAGAAGGATGGAAGGAAGGATCACAAGCATTGTCACAAAGGAAAGAAGGATGGAAGGAAGGATCACATGCATTGTCACAAAGGAAAGAAGGATGGAAGGAAGGATCACAAGCATTGTCACAAAGGAAAGAAGGATGGAAGGAAGGATCACATGCATTGTCACAAAGGAAAGAAGGATGGAAGGAAGGATCACATGCTTTGTCACAAAGGAAAGAACGATGGAAGGCAGGATGACATGCAATGTCACAAAGGAAAGAAGGATGGAAGGAAGAATCACAAGCTTTGTCACAAAGGAAAGAAGGATGGAAGGAAGGATCACAAGCTTTTTTCACAAAGGAAAGAAGGATGGAAGGAAGGATCACATGCATTGTCACAAAGGAAAGAAGGATGGAAGGAAGGATCACATGCTTTGTCACAAAGGAAAGAACGATGGAAGGCAGGATGACATGCAATGTCACAAAGGAAAGAAGGAAGGATCACATGCATTGTCACAAAGGAAAGAAGGATGGAAGGAAGAATCACATGCATTGTCACAAAGGAAAGAAGGATGGAAGGAAGGATCACAAGCATTGTCACAAAGGAAAGAAGGATGGAAGGAAGGATCACATGCATTGTCACAAAGGAAAGAAGGATGGAAGGAAGGATCACAAGCATTGTCACAAAGGAAAGAAGGATGGAAGGAAGGATCACATGCATTGTCACAAAGGAAAGAAGGATGGAAGGAAGGATCACATGCTTTGTCACAAAGGAAAGAACGATGGAAGGCAGGATGACATGCAATGTCACAAAGGAAAGAAGGATGGAAGGAAGAATCACATGCATTGTCACAAAGGAAAGAAGGATGGAAGGAAGGATCACATGCTTTGTCACAAAGGAAAGAACGATGGAAGGCAGGATGACATGCAATGTCACAAAGGAAAGAAGGATGGAAGGAAGAATCACATGCATTGTCACAAAGGAAAGAAGGATGGAAGGAAGGATCACAAGCATTGTCACAAAGGAAAGAAGGATGGAAGGAAGGATCACAAGCATTGTCACAAAGGAAAGAAGGATGGAAGGAAGGATCACATGCATTGTCACAAAGGAAAGAAGGATGGAAGGAAGGATGACATGCAATGTCACAAAGGAAAGAAGGATGGAAGGAAGGAAAGATCACAAGCTTTGTCACAAGTGCAATACTTTAATTTTCTGCTGCTCATTCCTGTGCAATATCCCATCTGCCCTCCCGTCATATTTCTTTTCAAGATTTTCTTATTTAATCACTAATGTACATATATTTATATTTATAGATACATATATATTCAGTCATCTTTTCTCTTTTACCATGTCTCTCTAATATTTTGCTCCTTACTATTTTTCTATTTTCTTTATTATTTTATTTTATTTTAATATATTTTCTCCTACTGTGCATGCTGCTGAGTGACTGCTGCTCGTCAAACACATTTAATTGCAATGTTGACCCTGTGCTAACTTGCATATGACAAATAAATCTGAAAACTGAAACTAAACTAAGGAAAGAAGGATGGAAGGAAAGATCACAAGCTTTGTCACAAAGGAAAGAAGGATGGAAGGAAAGATCACAAGCTTTGTCACAAAGGAAAGAACGATGGAAGGCAGGATGACATGCAATGTCACAAAGGAAAGAAGGATGGAAGGAAGAATCACATGCATTGTCACAAAGGAAAGAAGGATGGAAGGAAGGATCACATGCATTGTCACAAAGGAAAGAACGATGGAAGGCAGGATGACATGCAATGTCACAAAGGAAAGAAGGATGGAAGGAAGAATCACATGCATTGTCACAAAGGAAAGAAGGATTGAAGGAAGGATCACATGCTTTGTCACAAAGGAAAGAACGATGGAAGGCAGGATGACATGCAATGTCACAAAGGAAAGAAGGATGGAAGGAAGAATCACATACATTGTCACAAAGGAAAGAAGGATGGAAGGAAGGATCACAAGCATTGTCACAAAGGAAAGAAGGATGGAAGGAAGGATCACATGCATTGTCACAAAGGAAAGAAGGATGGAAGGAAGGATCACTTGCATTGTCACAAAGGAAAGAAGGATGGAAGGAAGGATGACATGCAATGTCACAAAGGAAAGAAGGATGGAAGGAAGGAAAGATCACAAGCTTTGTCACAAGTGCAATACTTTAATTTTCTGCTGCTCATTCCTGTGCAATATCCCATCTGCCCTCCCGTCATATTTCTTTTCAAGATTTTCTTATTTAATCACTAATGTACATATATTTATATTTATAGATACATATATATTCAGTCATCTTTTCTCTTTTACCATGTCTCTCTAATATTTTGCTCCTTACTATTTTTCTATTTTCTTTATTATTTTATTTTATTTTAATATATTTTCTCCTACTGTGCATGCTGCTGAGTGACTGCTGCTCGTCAAACACATTTAATTGCAATGTTGACCCTGTGCTAACTTGCATATGACAAATAAATCTGAAAACTGAAACTAAACTAAGGAAAGAAGGATGGAAGGAAAGATCACAAGCTTTGTCACAAAGGAAAGAACGATGGAAGGCAGGATGACATGCAATGTCACAAAGGAAAGAAGGATGGAAGGATGGATCACAAGCTTTGTCACAAAGGAAAGAAGGATGGAAGGAAGGATCACAAGCTTTTTTCACAAAGGAAAGAAGGATGGAAGGAAGGATCACATGCATTGTCACAAAGGAAAGAAGGATGGAAGGAAGGATCACATGCATTGTCACAAAGGAAAGAAGGAAGGATCACATGCATTGTCACAAAGGAAAGAAGGATGGAAGGAAGAATCACATGCATTGTCACAAAGGAAAGAAGGATGGAAGGAAGGATCACAAGCATTGTCACAAAGGAAAGAAGGATGGAAGGAAGGATCACAAGCTTTGTCACAAAGGAAAGAAGGATGGAAGGAAGGATCACAAGCTTTTTTCACAAAGGAAAGAAGGATGGAAGGAAGGATCACATGCATTGTCACAAAGGAAAGAAGGATGGAAGGAAGGATCACATGCATTGTCACAAAGGAAAGAAGGAAGGATCACATGCATTGTCACAAAGGAAAGAAGGATGGAAGGAAGAATCACATGCATTGTCACAAAGGAAAGAAGGATGGAAGGAAGGATCACAAGCATTGTCACAAAGGAAAGAAGGATGGAAGGAAGGATCACATGCATTGTCACAAAGGAAAGAAGGATGGAAGGAAGGATGACATGCAATGTCACAAAGGAAAGAAGGATGGAAGGAAGGAAAGATCACAAGCTTTGTCACAAGTGCAATACTTTAATTTTCTGCTGCTCATTCCTGTGCAATATCCCATCTGCCCTCCCGTCATATTTCTTTTCAAGATTTTCTTATTTAATCACTAATGTACATATATTTATATTTATAGATACATATATATTCAGTCATCTTTTCTCTTTTACCATGTCTCTCTAATATTTTGCTCCTTACTATTTTTCTATTTTCTTTATTATTTTATTTTATTTTAATATATTTTCTCCTACTGTGCATGCTGCTGAGTGACTGCTGCTCGTCAAACACATTTAATTGCAATGTTGACCCTGTGCTAACTTGCATATGACAAATAAATCTGAAAACTGAAACTAAACTAAGGAAAGAAGGATGGAAGGAAAGATCACAAGCTTTGTCACAAAGGAAAGAAGGATGGAAGGAAGGATCACAAGCATTGTCACAAAGGAAAGAAGGATGGAAGGAAGGATCACATGCATTGTCACAAAGGAAAGAACGATGGAAGGAAGAATCACATGCATTGTCACAAAGGAAAGAAGGATGGAAGGATGGATCACAAGCTTTGTCACAAAGGAAAGAAGGATGGAAGGAAGGATCACAAGCTTTTTTCACAAAGGAAAGAAGGATGGAAGGAAGGATCACATGCATTGTCACAAAGGAAAGAAGGATGGAAGGAAGGATCACATGCATTGTCACAAAGGAAAGAAGGAAGGATCACATGCATTGTCACAAAGGAAAGAAGGATGGAAGGAAGAATCACATGCATTGTCACAAAGGAAAGAAGGATGGAAGGAAGGATCACAAGCATTGTCACAAAGGAAAGAAGGATGGAAGGAAGGATCACATGCATTGTCACAAAGGAAAGAAGGATGGAAGGAAGGATCACAAGCATTGTCACAAAGGAAAGAAGGATGGAAGGAAGGATCACATGCATTGTCACAAAGGAAAGAAGGATGGAAGGAAGGATCACATGCTTTGTCACAAAGGAAAGAACGATGGAAGGCAGGATGACATGCAATGTCACAAAGGAAAGAATGATGGAAGGAAGAATCACATGCATTGTCACAAAGGAAAGAAGGATGGAAGGAAGGATCACATGCTTTGTCACAAAGGAAAGAACGATGGAAAGCAGGATGACATGCAATGTCACAAAGGAAAGAAGGATGGAAGGAAGAATCACATGCATTGTCACAAAGGAAAGAAGGATGGAAGGAAGGATCACAAGCATTGTCACAAAGGAAAGAAGGATGGAAGGAAGGATCACAAGCATTGTCACAAAGGAAAGAAGGATGGAAGGAAGGATCACATGCATTGTCACAAAGGAAAGAAGGATGGAAGGAAGGATGACATGCAATGTCACAAAGGAAAGAAGGATGGAAGGAAGGAAAGATCACAAGCTTTGTCACAAGTGCAATACTTTAATTTTCTGCTGCTCATTCCTGTGCAATATCCCATCTGCCCTCCCGTCATATTTCTTTTCAAGATTTTCTTATTTAATCACTAATGTACATATATTTATATTTATAGATACATATATATTCAGTCATCTTTTCTCTTTTACCATGTCTCTCTAATATTTTGCTCCTTACTATTTTTCTATTTTCTTTATTATTTTATTTTATTTTAATATATTTTCTCCTACTGTGCATGCTGCTGAGTGACTGCTGCTCGTCAAACACATTTAATTGCAATGTTGACCCTGTGCTAACTTGCATATGACAAATAAATCTGAAAACTGAAACTAAACTAAGGAAAGAAGGATGGAAGGAAAGATCACAAGCTTTGTCACAAAGGAAAGAACGATGGAAGGCAGGATGACATGCAATGTCACAAAGGAAAGAAGGATGGAAGGAAGGATCACATGCATTGTCACAAAGGAAAGAACGATGGAAGGCAGGATGACATGCAATGTCACAAAGGAAAGAAGGATGGAAGGAAGAATCACATGCATTGTCACAAAGGAAAGAAGGATGGAAGGAAGGATCACATGCTTTGTCACAAAGGAAAGAACGATGGAAGGCAGGATGACATGCAATGTCACAAAGGAAAGAAGGATGGAAGGAAGAATCACATGCATTGTCACAAAGGAAAGAAGGATGGAAGGAAGGATCACAAGCATTGTCACAAAGGAAAGAAGGATGGAAGGAAGGATCACATGCATTGTCACAAAGGAAAGAAGGATGGAAGGAAGGATCACATGCTTTGTCACAAAGGAAAGAACGATGGAAGGCAGGATGACATGCAATGTCACAAAGGAAAGAAGGATGGAAGGAAGAATCACATGCATTGTCACAAAGGAAAGAAGGATGGAAGGAAGGATCACATGCTTTGTCACAAAGGAAAGAACGATGGAAGGCAGGATGACATGCAATGTCACAAAGGAAAGAAGGATGGAAGGAAGAATCACATGCATTGTCACAAAGGAAAGAAGGATGGAAGGAAGGATCACATGCTTTGTCACAAAGGAAAGAACGATGGAAGGCAGGATGACATGCAATGTCACAAAGGAAAGAAGGATGGAAGGAAGAATCACATGCATTGTCACAAAGGAAAGAAGGATGGAAGGAAGGATCACAAGCATTGTCACAAAGGAAAGAAGGATGGAAGGAAGGATCACAAGCATTGTCACAAAGGAAAGAACGATGGAAGGCAGGATGACATGCAATGTCACAAAGGAAAGAAGGATGGAAGGAAGAATCACATGCATTGTCACAAAGGAAAGAAGGATGGAAGGAAGGATGACATGCAATGTCACAAAGGAAAGAAGGATGGAAGGAAGGATCACATGCATTGTCACAAAGGAAAGAAGGATGGAAGGAAGGATCACATGCATTGTCACAAAGGAAAGAAGGAAGGATCACATGCATTGTCACAAAGGAAAGAAGGATGGAAGGAAGAATCACATGCATTGTCACAAAGGAAAGAAGGATGGAAGGAAGGATCACAAGCATTGTCACAAAGGAAAGAAGGATGGAAGGAAGGATCACATGCATTGTCACAAAGGAAAGAAGGATGGAAGGAAGGATCACAAGCATTGTCACAAAGGAAAGAAGGATGGAAGGAAGGATCACATGCATTGTCACAAAGGAAAGAAGGATGGAAGGAAGGATCACATGCTTTGTCACAAAGGAAAGAACGATGGAAGGCAGGATGACATGCAATGTCACAAAGGAAAGAAGGATGGAAGGAAGAATCACATGCATTGTCACAAAGGAAAGAAGGATGGAAGGAAGGATCACATGCTTTGTCACAAAGGAAAGAACGATGGAAGGCAGGATGACATGCAATGTCACAAAGGAAAGAAGGATGGAAGGAAGAATCACATGCATTGTCACAAAGGAAAGAAGGATGGAAGGAAGGATCACATGCTTTGTCACAAAGGAAAGAACGATGGAAGGCAGGATGACATGCAATGTCACAAAGGAAAGAAGGATGGAAGGAAGAATCACATGCATTGTCACAAAGGAAAGAAGGATGGAAGGAAGGATCACATGCATTGTCACAAAGGAAAGAAGGATGGAAGGAAGGATCACATGCATTGTCACAAAGGAAAGAAGGAAGGATCACATGCATTGTCACAAAGGAAAGAAGGATGGAAGGAAGAATCACATGCATTGTCACAAAGGAAAGAAGGATGGAAGGAAGGATCACAAGCATTGTCACAAAGGAAAGAAGGATGGAAGGAAGGATCACATGCATTGTCACAAAGGAAAGAAGGATGGAAGGAAGGATCACAAGCATTGTCACAAAGGAAAGAAGGATGGAAGGAAGGATCACATGCATTGTCACAAAGGAAAGAAGGATGGAAGGAAGGATCACATGCTTTGTCACAAAGGAAAGAACGATGGAAGGCAGGATGACATGCAATGTCACAAAGGAAAGAAGGATGGAAGGAAGAATCACATGCATTGTCACAAAGGAAAGAAGGATGGAAGGAAGGATCACATGCTTTGTCACAAAGGAAAGAACGATGGAAGGCAGGATGACATGCAATGTCACAAAGGAAAGAAGGATGGAAGGAAGAATCACATGCATTGTCACAAAGGAAAGAAGGATGGAAGGAAGGATCACATGCTTTGTCACAAAGGAAAGAACGATGGAAGGCAGGATGACATGCAATGTCACAAAGGAAAGAAGGATGGAAGGAAGAATCACATGCATTGTCACAAAGGAAAGAAGGATGGAAGGAAGGATCACAAGCATTGTCACAAAGGAAAGAAGGATGGAAGGAAGGATCACAAGCATTGTCACAAAGGAAAGAAGGATGGAAGGAAGGATCACATGCATTGTCACAAAGGAAAGAAGGATGGAAGGAAGGATGACATGCAATGTCACAAAGGAAAGAAGGATGGAAGGAAGGAAAGATCACAAGCTTTGTCACAAGTGCAATACTTTAATTTTCTGCTGCTCATTCCTGTGCAATATCCCATCTGCCCTCCCGTCATATTTCTTTTCAAGATTTTCTTATTTAATCACTAATGTACATATATTTATATTTATAGATACATATATATTCAGTCATCTTTTCTCTTTTACCATGTCTCTCTAATATTTTGCTCCTTACTATTTTTCTATTTTCTTTATTATTTTATTTTATTTTAATATATTTTCTCCTACTGTGCATGCTGCTGAGTGACTGCTGCTCGTCAAACACATTTAATTGCAATGTTGACCCTGTGCTAACTTGCATATGACAAATAAATCTGAAAACTGAAACTAAACTAAGGAAAGAAGGATGGAAGGAAAGATCACAAGCTTTGTCACAAAGGAAAGAACGATGGAAGGCAGGATGACATGCAATGTCACAAAGGAAAGAAGGATGGAAGGAAGAATCACATGCATTGTCACAAAGGAAAGAAGGATGGAAGGAAGGATCACATGCATTGTCACAAAGGAAAGAACGATGGAAGGCAGGATGACATGCAATGTCACAAAGGAAAGAAGGATGGAAGGAAGAATCACATGCATTGTCACAAAGGAAAGAAGGATGGAAGGAAGGATCACATGCTTTGTCACAAAGGAAAGAACGATGGAAGGCAGGATGACATGCAATGTCACAAAGGAAAGAAGGATGGAAGGAAGGATCACTTGCATTGTCACAAAGGAAAGAACGATGGAAGGCAGGATGACATGCAATGTCACAAAGGAAAGAAGGATGGAAGGAAGAATCACATGCATTGTCACAAAGGAAAGAAGGATCGAAGGAAGGATCACAAGCTTTGTCACAAAGGAAAGAAGGATGGAAGGAAGGATGACATGCATTGTCACAAAGGAAAGAAGGATGGAAGGAAGGATGACATGCATTGTCACAAAGGAAAGAAGGATGGAAGGAAGGATCACAAGCTTTGTCACAAAGGAAAGAAGGATGGAAGGAAGGAAGGAAAGATCACAAGCTTTGTCACAAGTGCAATACTTTAATTTTCTGCTGCTCATTCCTGTGCAATATCCCATCTGCCCTCCCGTCATATTTCTTTTCAAGATTTTCTTATGTAATCACTAATGTACATATATTTATATTTATAGATACATATATATTCAGTCATCTTTTCTCTTTTACCATGTCTCTCTAATATTTTGCTCCTTACTATTTTTCTATTTTCTTTATTGTTTTATTTTATTTTAATATATTTTCTCCTACTGTGCATGCTGTTGAGTGACTGCTGCTCGTCAAACACATTTAATTGCAATGTTGACCCTGTGCTAACTTGCATATGACAAATAAATCTGAAAACTGAAACTAAACTAAGGAAAGAAGGATAGAAGGAAAGATCACAAGCTTTGTCACAAAGGAAAGAAGGATGGAAGGAAGGATCACAAGCATTGTCACAAAGGAAAGAAGGATGGAAGGAAGGATCACAAGCATTGTCACAAAGGAAAGAAGGATGGAAGGAAGGATCACATGCATTGTCACAAAGGAAAGAACGATGGAAGGCAGGATGACATGCAATGTCACAAAGGAAAGAAGGATGGAAGGAAGAATCACATGCATTGTCACAAAGGAAAGAAGGATGGAAGGAAGGATCACAAGCATTGTCACAAAGGAAAGAAGGATGGAAGGAAGGATCACATGCATTGTCACAAAGGAAAGAACGATGGAAGGCAGGATGACATGCAATGTCACAAAGGAAAGAAGGATGGAAGGAAGAATCACATGCATTGTCACAAAGGAAAGAAGGATGGAAGGAAGGATCACATGCATTGTCACAAAGGAAAGAACGATGGAAGGCAGGATGACATGCAATGTCACAAAGGAAAGAAAGATGGAAGGAAGAATCACATGCATTGTCACAAAGGAAAGAAGGATGGAAGGAAGGATCACAAGCATTGTCACAAAGGAAAGAAGGATGGAAGGAAGGATCACATGCATTGTCACAAAGGAAAGAACGATGGAAGGCAGGATGACATGCAATGTCACAAAGGAAAGAAGGATGGAAGGAAGAATCACATGCATTGTCACAAAGGAAAGAAGGATGGAAGGAAGGATCACATGCATTGTCACAAAGGAAAGAACGATGGAAGGCAGGATGACATGCAATGTCACAAAGGAAAGAAGGATGGAAGGAAGAATCACATGCATTGTCACAAAGGAAAGAAGGATGGAAGGAAGGATCACATGCTTTGTCACAAAGGAAAGAACGATGGAAGGCAGGATGACATGCAATGTCACAAAGGAAAGAAGGATGGAAGGAAGGATCACATGCATTGTCACAAAGGAAAGAAGGATGAAAGGAAGGATCACAAGCATTGTCAAAAAGGAAAGAAGGATGGAAGGAAGGATCACATGCATTGTCACAAAGGAAAGAACGATGGAAGGCAGGATGACATGCAATGTCACAAAGGAAAGAAGGATGGAAGGAAGGATCACATGCTTTGTCACAAAGGAAAGAACGATGGAAGGCAGGATGACATGCAATGTCACAAAGGAAAGAAGGATGGAAGGAAGAATCACATGCATTGTCACAAAGGAAAGAAGGATGGAAGGAAGGATCACATGCTTTGTCACAAAGGAAAGAACGATGGAAGGCAGGATGACATGCAATGTCACAAAGGAAAGAAGGATGGAAGGAAGAATCACATGCATTGTCACAAAGGAAAGAAGGATGGAAGGAAGGATCACAAGCATTGTCACAAAGGAAAGAAGGATGGAAGGAAGGATCACAAGCATTGTCACAAAGGAAAGAAGGATGGAAGGAAGGATCACATGCATTGTCACAAAGGAAAGAATGATGGAAGGAAGGATGACATGCAATGTCACAAATGAAAGAAGGATGGAAGGAAGGAAAGATCACAAGCTTTGTCACAAGTGCAATACTTTAATTTTCTGCTGCTCATTCCTGTGCAATATCCCATCTGCCCTCCCGTCATATTTCTTTTCAAGATTTTCTTATTTAATCACTAATGTACATATATTTATATTTATAGATACATATATATTCAGTCATCTTTTCTCTTTTACCATGTCTCTCTAATATTTTGCTCCTTACTATTTTTCTATTTTCTTTATTGTTTTATTTTATTTTAATATATTTTCTCCTACTGTGCATGCTGCTGAGTGACTGCTGCTCGTCAAACACATTTAATTGCAATGTTGACCCTGTGCTAACTTGCATATGACAAATAAATCTGAAAACTGAAACTAAACTAAGGAAAGAAGGATGGAAGGAAAGATCACAAGCTTTGTCACAAAGGAAAGAACGATGGAAGGCAGGATGACATGCAATGTCACAAAGGAAAGAAGGATGGAAGGAAGAATCACATGCATTGTCACAAAGGAAAGAAGGATGGAAGGAAGGATCACATGCATTGTCACAAAGGAAAGAACGATGGAAGGCAGGATGACATGCAATGTCACAAAGGAAAGAAGGATGGAAGGAAGAATCACATGCATTGTCACAAAGGAAAGAAGGATGGAAGGAAGGATCACATGCTTTGTCACAAAGGAAAGAACGATGGAAGGCAGGATGACATGCAATGTCACAAAGGAAAGAAGGATGGAAGGAAGAATCACATGCATTGTCACAAAGGAAAGAAGGATGGAAGGAAGGATCACAAGCATTGTCACAAAGGAAAGAAGGATGGAAGGAAGGATCACATGCATTGTCACAAAGGAAAGAAGGATGGAAGGAAGGATCACATGCTTTGTCACAAAGGAAAGAACGATGGAAGGCAGGATGACATGCAATGTCACAAAGGAAAGAAGGATGGAAGGAAGAATCACATGCATTGTCACAAACGAAAGAAGGATGGAAGGAAGGATCACATGCTTTGTCACAAAGGAAAGAACGATGGAAGGCAGGATGACATGCAATGTCACAAAGGAAAGAAGGATGGAAGGAAGAATCACATGCATTGTCACAAAGGAAAGAAGGATGGAAGGAAGGATCACATGCTTTGTCACAAAGGAAAGAACGATGGAAGGCAGGATGACATGCAATGTCACAAAGGAAAGAAGGATGGAAGGAAGAATCACATGCATTGTCACAAAGGAAAGAAGGATGGAAGGAAGGATCACATGCATTGTCACAAAGGAAAGAAGGATGGAAGGAAGGATCACAAGCATTGTCACAAAGGAAAGAACGATGGAAGGCAGGATGACATGCAATGTCACAAAGGAAAGAAGGATGGAAGGAAGAATCACATGCATTGTCACAAAGGAAAGAAGGATGGAAGGAAGGATGACATGCAATGTCACAAAGGAAAGAAGGATGGAAGGAAGGATCACATGCATTGTCACAAAGGAAAGAAGGATGGAAGGAAGGATCACATGCATTGTCACAAAGGAAAGAAGGAAGGATCACATGCATTGTCACAAAGGAAAGAAGGATGGAAGGAAGAATCACATGCATTGTCACAAAGGAAAGAAGGATGGAAGGAAGGATCACAAGCATTGTCACAAAGGAAAGAAGGATGGAAGGAAGGATCACATGCATTGTCACAAAGGAAAGAAGGATGGAAGGAAGGATCACAAGCATTGTCACAAAGGAAAGAAGGATGGAAGGAAGGATCACATGCATTGTCACAAAGGAAAGAAGGATGGAAGGAAGGATCACATGCTTTGTCACAAAGGAAAGAACGATGGAAGGCAGGATGACATGCAATGTCACAAAGGAAAGAAGGATGGAAGGAAGAATCACATGCATTGTCACAAAGGAAAGAAGGATGGAAGGAAGGATCACATGCTTTGTCACAAAGGAAAGAACGATGGAAGGCAGGATGACATGCAATGTCACAAAGGAAAGAAGGATGGAAGGAAGAATCACATGCATTGTCACAAAGGAAAGAAGGATGGAAGGAAGGATCACATGCTTTGTCACAAAGGAAAGAACGATGGAAGGCAGGATGACATGCAATGTCACAAAGGAAAGAAGGATGGAAGGAAGAATCACATGCATTGTCACAAAGGAAAGAAGGATGGAAGGAAGGATCACATGCATTGTCACAAAGGAAAGAAGGATGGAAGGAAGGATCACATGCATTGTCACAAAGGAAAGAAGGAAGGATCACATGCATTGTCACAAAGGAAAGAAGGATGGAAGGAAGAATCACATGCATTGTCACAAAGGAAAGAAGGATGGAAGGAAGGATCACAAGCATTGTCACAAAGGAAAGAAGGATGGAAGGTAGGATCACATGCATTGTCACAAAGGAAAGAAGGATGGAAGGAAGGATCACAAGCATTGTCACAAAGGAAAGAAGGATGGAAGGAAGGATCACATGCATTGTCACAAAGGAAAGAAGGATGGAAGGAAGGATCACATGCTTTGTCACAAAGGAAAGAACGATGGAAGGCAGGATGACATGCAATGTCACAAAGGAAAGAAGGATGGAAGGAAGAATCACATGCATTGTCACAAAGGAAAGAAGGATGGAAGGAAGGATCACATGCTTTGTCACAAAGGAAAGAACGATGGAAGGCAGGATGACATGCAATGTCACAAAGGAAAGAAGGATGGAAGGAAGAATCACATGCATTGTCACAAAGGAAAGAAGGATGGAAGGAAGGATCACATGCTTTGTCACAAAGGAAAGAACGATGGAAGGCAGGATGACATGCAATGTCACAAAGGAAAGAAGGATGGAAGGAAGAATCACATGCATTGTCACAAAGGAAAGAAGGATGGAAGGAAGGATCACAAGCATTGTCACAAAGGAAAGAAGGATGGAAGGAAGGATCACAAGCATTGTCACAAAGGAAAGAAGGATGGAAGGAAGGATCACATGCATTGTCACAAAGGAAAGAAGGATGGAAGGAAGGATGACATGCAATGTCACAAAGGAAAGAAGGATGGAAGGAAGAATCACATGCATTGTCACAAAGGAAAGAAGGATGGAAGGAAGGATCACATGCATTGTCACAAAGGAAAGAACGATGGAAGGCAGGATGACATGCAATGTCACAAAGGAAAGAAGGATGGAAGGAAGAATCACATGCATTGTCACAAAGGAAAGAAGGATGGAAGGAAGGATCACATGCTTTGTCACAAAGGAAAGAACGATGGAAGGCAGGATGACATGCAATGTCACAAAGGAAAGAAGGATGGAAGGAAGAATCACATGCATTGTCACAAAGGAAAGAAGGATGGAAGGAAGGATCACAAGCATTGTCACAAAGGAAAGAAGGATGGAAGGAAGGATCACATGCATTGTCACAAAGGAAAGAAGGATGGAAGGAAGGATCACTTGCATTGTCACAAAGGAAAGAACGATGGAAGGCAGGATGACATGCAATGTCACAAAGGAAAGAAGGATGGAAGGAAGAATCACATGCATTGTCACAAAGGAAAGAAGGATCGAAGGAAGGATCACAAGCTTTGTCACAAAGGAAAGAAGGATGGAAGGAAGGATGACATGCATTGTCACAAAGGAAAGAAGGATGGAAGGAAGGATGACATGCATTGTCACAAAGGAAAGAAGGATGGAAGGAAGGATCACAAGCTTTGTCACAAAGGAAAGAAGGATGGAAGGAAGGAAAGATCACAAGCTTTGTCACAAGTGCAATACTTTAATTTTCTGCTGCTCATTCCTGTGCAATATCCCATCTGCCCTCCCGTCATATTTCTTTTCAAGATTTTCTTATGTAATCACTAATGTACATATATTTATATTTATAGATACATATATATTCAGTCATCTTTTCTCTTTTACCATGTCTCTCTAATATTTTGCTCCTTACTATTTTTCTATTTTCTTTATTGTTTTATTTTATTTTAATATATTTTCTCCTACTGTGCATGCTGTTGAGTGACTGCTGCTCGTCAAACACATTTAATTGCAATGTTGACCCTGTGCTAACTTGCATATGACAAATAAATCTGAAAACTGAAACTAAACTAAGGAAAAAAGGATAGAAGGAAAGATCACAAGCTTTGTCACAAAGGAAAGAAGGATGGAAGGAAGGATCACAAGCATTGTCACAAAGGAAAGAAGGATGGAAGGAAGGATCACAAGCATTGTCACAAAGGAAAGAAGGATGGAAGGAAGGATCACATGCATTGTCACAAAGGAAAGAACAATGGAAGGCAGGATGACATGCAATGTCACAAAGGAAAGAAGGATGGAAGGAAGAATCACATGCATTGTCACAAAGGAAAGAAGGATGGAAGGAAGGATCACATGCATTGTCACAAAGGAAAGAACGATGGAAGGCAGGATGACATGCAATGTCACAAAGGAAAGAAGGATGGAAGGAAGAATCACATGCATTGTCACAAAGGAAAGAAGGATGGAAGGAAGGATCACAAGCATTGTCACAAAGGAAAGAAGGATGGAAGGAAGGATCACATGCATTGTCACAAAGGAAAGAACGATGGAAGGCAGGATGACATGCAATGTCACAAAGGAAAGAAGGATGGAAGGAAGAATCACATGCATTGTCACAAAGGAAAGAAGGATGGAAGGAAGGATCACATGCTTTGTCACAAAGGAAAGAACGATGGAAGGCAGGATGACATGCAATGTCACAAAGGAAAGAAGGATGGAAGGAAGAATCACATGCATTGTCACAAAGGAAAGAAGGATGGAAGGAAGGATCACATGCATTGTCACAAAGGAAAGAAGGATGGAAGGAAGGATCACAAGCATTGTCACAAAGGAAAGAACGATGGAAGGCAGGATGACATGCAATGTCACAAAGGAAAGAAGGATGGAAGGAAGAATCACATGCATTGTCACAAAGGAAAGAAGGATGGAAGGAAGGATGACATGCAATGTCACAAAGGAAAGAAGGATGGAAGGAAGGATCACATGCATTGTCACAAAGGAAAGAAGGATGGAAGGAAGGATCACATGCATTGTCACAAAGGAAAGAAGGAAGGATCACATGCATTGTCACAAAGGAAAGAAGGATGGAAGGAAGAATCACATGCATTGTCACAAAGGAAAGAAGGATGGAAGGAAGGATCACAAGAATTGTCACAAAGGAAAGAAGGATGGAAGGAAGGATCACATGCATTGTCACAAAGGAAAGAAGGATGGAAGGAAGGATCACAAGCATTGTCACAAAGGAAAGAAGGATGGAAGGAAGGATCACATGCATTGTCACAAAGGAAAGAAGGATGGAAGGAAGGATCACATGCTTTGTCACAAAGGAAAGAACGATGGAAGGCAGGATGACATGCAATGTCACAAAGGAAAGAAGGATGGAAGGAAGAATCACATGCATTGTCACAAAGGAAAGAAGGATGGAAGGAAGGATCACATGCTTTGTCACAAAGGAAAGAAGGATGGAAGGCAGGATGACATGCAATGTCACAAAGGAAAGAAGGATGGAAGGAAGAATCACATGCATTGTCACAAAGGAAAGAAGGATGGAAGGAAGGATCACATGCTTTGTCACAAAGGAAAGAACGATGGAAGGCAGGATGACATGCAATGTCACAAAGGAAAGAAGGATGGAAGGAAGAATCACATGCATTGTCACAAAGGAAAGAAGGATGGAAGGAAGGATCACATGCATTGTCACAAAGGAAAGAAGGATGGAAGGAAGGATCACATGCATTGTCACAAAGGAAAGAAGGAAGGATCACATGCATTGTCACAAAGGAAAGAAGGATGGAAGGAAGAATCACATGCATTGTCACAAAGGAAAGAAGGATGGAAGGAAGGATCACAAGCATTGTCACAAAGGAAAGAAGGATGGAAGGTAGGATCACATGCATTGTCACAAAGGAAAGAAGGATGGAAGGAAGGATCACAAGCATTGTCACAAAGGAAAGAAGGATGGAAGGAAGGATCACATGCATTGTCACAAAGGAAAGAAGGATGGAAGGAAGGATCACATGCTTTGTCACAAAGGAAAGAACGATGGAAGGCAGGATGACATGCAATGTCACAAAGGAAAGAAGGATGGAAGGAAGAATCACATGCATTGTCACAAAGGAAAGAAGGATGGAAGGAAGGATCACATGCTTTGTCACAAAGGAAAGAACGATGGAAGGCAGGATGACATGCAATGTCACAAAGGAAAGAAGGATGGAAGGAAGAATCACATGCATTGTCACAAAGGAAAGAAGGATGGAAGGAAGGATCACATGCTTTGTCACAAAGGAAAGAACGATGGAAGGCAGGATGACATGCAATGTCACAAAGGAAAGAAGGATGGAAGGAAGAATCACATGCATTGTCACAAAGGAAAGAAGGATGGAAGGAAGGATCACAAGCATTGTCACAAAGGAAAGAAGGATGGAAGGAAGGATCACAAGCATTGTCACAAAGGAAAGAAGGATGGAAGGAAGGATCACATGCATTGTCACAAAGGAAAGAAGGATGGAAGGAAGGATGACATGCAATGTCACAAAGGAAAGAAGGATGGAAGGAAGGAAAGATCACAAGCTTTGTCACAAGTGCAATACTTTAATTTTCTGCTGCTCATTCCTGTGCAATATCCCATCTGCCCTCCCGTCATATTTCTTTTCAAGATTTTCTTATTTAATCACTAATGTACATATATTTATATTTATAGATACATATATATTCAGTCATCTTTTCTCTTTTACCATGTCTCTCTAATATTTTGCTCCTTACTATTTTTCTATTTTCTTTATTATTTTATTTTATTTTAATATATTTTCTCCTACTGTGCATGCTGCTGAGTGACTGCTGCTCGTCAAACACATTTAATTGCAATGTTGACCCTGTGCTAACTTGCATATGACAAATAAATCTGAAAACTGAAACTAAACTAAGGAAAGAAGGATGGAAGGAAAGATCACAAGCTTTGTCACAAAGGAAAGAACGATGGAAGGCAGGATGACATGCAATGTCACAAAGGAAAGAAGGATGGAAGGAAGAATCACATGCATTGTCACAAAGGAAAGAAGGATGGAAGGAAGGATCACATGCATTGTCACAAAGGAAAGAACGATGGAAGGCAGGATGACATGCAATGTCACAAAGGAAAGAAGGATGGAAGGAAGAATCACATGCATTGTCACAAAGGAAAGAAGGATGGAAGGAAGGATCACATGCTTTGTCACAAAGGAAAGAACGATGGAAGGCAGGATGACATGCAATGTCACAAAGGAAAGAAGGATGGAAGGAAGAATCACATGCATTGTCACAAAGGAAAGAAGGATGGAAGGAAGGATCACAAGCATTGTCACAAAGGAAAGAAGGATGGAAGGAAGGATCACATGCATTGTCACAAAGGAAAGAAGGATGGAAGGAAGGATCACTTGCATTGTCACAAAGGAAAGAACGATGGAAGGCAGGATGACATGCAATGTCACAAAGGAAAGAAGGATGGAAGGAAGAATCACATGCATTGTCACAAAGGAAAGAAGGATCGAAGGAAGGATCACAAGCTTTGTCACAAAGGAAAGAAGGATGGAAGGAAGGATGACATGCATTGTCACAAAGGAAAGAAGGATGGAAGGAAGGATGACATGCATTGTCACAAAGGAAAGAAGGATGGAAGGAAGGATCACAAGCTTTGTCACAAAGGAAAGAAGGATGGAAGGAAGGAAAGATCACAAGCTTTGTCACAAGTGCAATACTTTAATTTTCTGCTGCTCATTCCTGTGCAATATCCCATCTGCCCTCCCGTCATATTTCTTTTCAAGATTTTCTTATGTAATCACTAATGTACATATATTTATATTTATAGATACATATATATTCAGTCATCTTTTCTCTTTTACCATGTCTCTCTAATATTTTGCTCCTTACTATTTTTCTATTTTCTTTATTGTTTTATTTTATTTTAATATATTTTCTCCTACTGTGCATGCTGTTGAGTGACTGCTGCTCGTCAAACACATTTAATTGCAATGTTGACCCTGTGCTAACTTGCATATGACAAATAAATCTGAAAACTGAAACTAAACTAAGGAAAAAAGGATAGAAGGAAAGATCACAAGCTTTGTCACAAAGGAAAGAAGGATGGAAGGAAGGATCACAAGCATTGTCACAAAGGAAAGAAGGATGGAAGGAAGGATCACAAGCATTGTCACAAAGGAAAGAAGGATGGAAGGAAGGATCACATGCATTGTCACAAAGGAAAGAACAATGGAAGGCAGGATGACATGCAATGTCACAAAGGAAAGAAGGATGGAAGGAAGAATCACATGCATTGTCACAAAGGAAAGAAGGATGGAAGGAAGGATCACATGCATTGTCACAAAGGAAAGAACGATGGAAGGCAGGATGACATGCAATGTCACAAAGGAAAGAAGGATGGAAGGAAGAATCACATGCATTGTCACAAAGGAAAGAAGGATGGAAGGAAGGATCACAAGCATTGTCACAAAGGAAAGAAGGATGGAAGGAAGGATCACATGCATTGTCACAAAGGAAAGAACGATGGAAGGCAGGATGACATGCAATGTCACAAAGGAAAGAAGGATGGAAGGAAGAATCACATGCATTGTCACAAAGGAAAGAAGGATGGAAGGAAGGATCACATGCATTGTCACAAAGGAAAGAACGATGGAAGGCAGGATGACATGCAATGTCACAAAGGAAAGAAGGATGGAAGGAAGAATCACATGCATTGTCACAAAGGAAAGAAGGATGGAAGGAAGGATCACATGCTTTGTCACAAAGGAAAGAACGATGGAAGGCAGGATGACATGCAATGTCACAAAGGAAAGAAGGATGGAAGGAAGAATCACATGCATTGTCACAAAGGAAAGAAGGATGGAAGGAAGGATCACAAGCATTGTCACAAAGGAAAGAAGGATGGAAGGAAGGATCACATGCATTGTCACAAAGGAAAGAAGGATGGAAGGAAGGATCACTTGCATTGTCACAAAGGAAAGAAGGATGGAAGGAAGGATGACATGCAATGTCACAAAGGAAAGAAGGATGGAAGGAAGGAAAGATCACAAGCTTTGTCACAAGTGCAATACTTTAATTTTCTGCTGCTCATTCCTGTGCAATATCCCATCTGCCCTCCCGTCATATTTCTTTTCAAGATTTTCTTATTTAATCACTAATGTACATATATTTATATTTATAGATACATATATATTCAGTCATCTTTTCTCTTTTACCATGTCTCTCTAATATTTTGCTCCTTACTATTTTTCTATTTTCTTTATTATTTTATTTTATTTTAATATATTTTCTCCTACTGTGCATGCTGCTGAGTGACTGCTGCTCGTCAAACACATTTAATTGCAATGTTGACCCTGTGCTAACTTGCATATGACAAATAAATCTGAAAACTGAAACTAAACTAAGGAAAGAAGGATGGAAGGAAAGATCACAAGCTTTGTCACAAAGGAAAGAACGATGGAAGGCAGGATGACATGCAATGTCACAAAGGAAAGAAGGATGGAAGGATGGATCACAAGCTTTGTCACAAAGGAAAGAAGGATGGAAGGAAGGATCACAAGCTTTTTTCACAAAGGAAAGAAGGATGGAAGGAAGGATCACATGCATTGTCACAAAGGAAAGAAGGATGGAAGGAAGGATCACATGCATTGTCACAAAGGAAAGAAGGAAGGATCACATGCATTGTCACAAAGGAAAGAAGGATGGAAGGAAGAATCACATGCATTGTCACAAAGGAAAGAAGGATGGAAGGAAGGATCACAAGCATTGTCACAAAGGAAAGAAGGATGGAAGGAAGGATCACAAGCTTTGTCACAAAGGAAAGAAGGATGGAAGGAAGGATCACAAGCTTTTTTCACAAAGGAAAGAAGGATGGAAGGAAGGATCACATGCATTGTCACAAAGGAAAGAAGGATGGAAGGAAGGATCACATGCATTGTCACAAAGGAAAGAAGGAAGGATCACATGCATTGTCACAAAGGAAAGAAGGATGGAAGGAAGGATGACATGCAATGTCACAAAGGAAAGAAGGATGGAAGGAAGGAAAGATCACAAGCTTTGTCACAAGTGCAATACTTTAATTTTCTGCTGCTCATTCCTGTGCAATATCCCATCTGCCCTCCCGTCATATTTCTTTTCAAGATTTTCTTATTTAATCACTAATGTACATATATTTATATTTATAGATACATATATATTCAGTCATCTTTTCTCTTTTACCATGTCTCTCTAATATTTTGCTCCTTACTATTTTTCTATTTTCTTTATTATTTTATTTTATTTTAATATATTTTCTCCTACTGTGCATGTTGCTGAGTGACTGCTGCTCGTCAAACACATTTAATTGCAATGTTGAACCTGTGCTAACTTGCATATGACAAATAAATCTGAAAACTGAAACTAAACTAAGGAAAGAAGGATGGAAGGAAAGATCACAAGCTTTGTCACAAAGGAAAGAAGGATGGAAGGAAGGATCACAAGCATTGTCACAAAGGAAAGAAGGATGGAAGGAAGGATCACATGCATTGTCACAAAGGAAAGAACGATGGAAGGAAGAATCACATGCATTGTCACAAAGGAAAGAAGGATGGAAGGATGGATCACAAGCTTTGTCACAAAGGAAAGAAGGATGGAAGGAAGGATCACAAGCTTTTTTCACAAAGGAAAGAAGGATGGAAGGAAGGATCACAAGCATTGTCACAAAGGAAAGAAGGATGGAAGGAAGGATCACATGCATTGTCACAAAGGAAAGAAGGAAGGATCACATGCATTGTCACAAAGGAAAGAAGGATGGAAGGAAGAATCACATGCATTGTCACAAAGGAAAGAAGGATGGAAGGAAGGATCACAAGCATTGTCACAAAGGAAAGAAGGATGGAAGGAAGGATCACATGCATTGTCACAAAGGAAAGAAGGATGGAAGGAAGGATCACAAGCATTGTCACAAAGGAAAGAAGGATGGAAGGAAGGATCACATGCATTGTCACAAAGGAAAGAAGGATGGAAGGAAGGATCACATGCTTTGTCACAAAGGAAAGAACGATGGAAGGCAGGATGACATGCAATGTCACAAAGGAAAGAAGGATGGAAGGAAGAATCACATGCATTGTCACAAAGGAAAGAAGGAAGGATCACATGCATTGTCACAAAGGAAAGAAGGATGGAAGGAAGGATCACATGCATTGTCACAAAGGAAAGAAGGATGGAAGGAAGGATGACATGCAATGTCACAAAGGAAAGAAGGATGGAAGGAAGGAAAGATCACAAGCTTTGTCACAAGTGCAATACTTTAATTTTCTGCTGCTCATTCCTGTGCAATATCCCATCTGCCCTCCCGTCATATTTCTTTTCAAGATTTTCTTATTTAATCACTAATGTACATATATTTATATTTATAGATACATATATATTCAGTCATCTTTTCTCTTTTACCATGTCTCTCTAATATTTTGCTCCTTACTATTTTTCTATTTTCTTTATTGTTTTATTTTATTTTAATATATTTTCTCCTACTGTGCATGCTGTTGAGTGACTGCTGCTCGTCAAACACATTTAATTGCAATGTTGACCCTGTGCTAACTTGCATATGACAAATAAATCTGAAAACTGAAACTAAACTAAGGAAAGAAGGATAGAAGGAAAGATCACAAGCTTTGTCACAAAGGAAAGAAGGATGGAAGGAAGGATCACAAGCATTGTCACAAAGGAAAGAAGGATGGAAGGAAGGATCACAAGCATTGTCACAAAGGAAAGAAGGATGGAAGGAAGGATCACATGCATTGTCACAAAGGAAAGAACAATGGAAGGCAGGATGACATGCAATGTCACAAAGGAAAGAAGGATGGAAGGAAGAATCACATGCATTGTCACAAAGGAAAGAAGGATGGAAGGAAGGATCACATGCATTGTCACAAAGGAAAGAACGATGGAAGGCAGGATGACATGCAATGTCACAAAGGAAAGAAGGATGGAAGGAAGAATCACATGCATTGTCACAAAGGAAAGAAGGATGGAAGGAAGGATCACAAGCATTGTCACAAAGGAAAGAAGGATGGAAGGAAGGATCACATGCATTGTCACAAAGGAAAGAACGATGGAAGGCAGGATGACATGCAATGTCACAAAGGAAAGAAGGATGGAAGGAAGAATCACATGCATTGTCACAAAGGAAAGAAGGATGGAAGGAAGGATCACAAGCATTGTCAAAAAGGAAAGAAGGATGGAAGGAAGGATCACATGCATTGTCACAAAGGAAAGAACGATGGAAGGCAGGATGACATGCAATGTCACAAAGGAAAGAAGGATGGAAGGAAGGATCACATGCTTTGTCACAAAGGAAAGAACGATGGAAGGCAGGATGACATGCAATGTCACAAAGGAAAGAAGGATGGAAGGAAGAATCACATGCATTGTCACAAAGGAAAGAAGGATGGAAGGAAGGATCACATGCTTTGTCACAAAGGAAAGAACGATGGAAGGCAGGATGACATGCAATGTCACAAAGGAAAGAAGGATGGAAGGAAGAATCACATGCATTGTCACAAAGGAAAGAAGGATGGAAGGAAGGATCACAAGCATTGTCACAAAGGAAAGAAGGATGGAAGGAAGGATCACAAGCATTGTCACAAAGGAGAGAAGGATGGAAGGAAGGATCACATGCATTGTCACAAAGGAAAGAAGGATGGAAGGAAGGATGACATGCAATGTCACAAAGGAAAGAAGGATGGAAGGAAGGAAAGATCACAAGCTTTGTCACAAGTGCAATACTTTAATTTTCTGCTGCTCATTCCTGTGCAATATCCCATCTGCCCTCCCGTCATATTTCTTTTCAAGATTTTCTTATTTAATCACTAATGTACATATATTTATATTTATAGATACATATATATTCAGTCATCTTTTCTCTTTTACCATGTCTCTCTAATATTTTGCTCCTTACTATTTTTCTATTTTCTTTATTATTTTATTTTATTTTAATATATTTTCTCCTACTGTGCATGCTGCTGAGTGACTGCTGCTCGTCAAACACATTTAATTGCAATGTTGACCCTGTGCTAACTTGCATATGACAAATAAATCTGAAAACTGAAACTAAACTAAGGAAAGAAGGATGGAAGGAAAGATCACAAGCTTTGTCACAAAGGAAAGAACGATGGAAGGCAGGATGACATGCAATGTCACAAAGGAAAGAAGGATGGAAGGAAGAATCACATGCATTGTCACAAAGGAAAGAAGGATGGAAGGAAGGATCACATGCATTGTCACAAAGGAAAGAACGATGGAAGGCAGGATGACATGCAATGTCACAAAGGAAAGAAGGATGGAAGGAAGAATCACATGCATTGTCACAAAGGAAAGAAGGATGGAAGGAAGGATCACATGCTTTGTCACAAAGGAAAGAACGATGGAAGGCAGGATGACATGCAATGTCACAAAGGAAAGAAGGATGGAAGGAAGAATCACATGCATTGTCACAAAGGAAAGAAGGATGGAAGGAAGGATCACAAGCATTGTCACAAAGGAAAGAAGGATGGAAGGAAGGATCACATGCATTGTCACAAAGGAAAGAAGGATGGAAGGAAGGATCACTTGCATTGTCACAAAGGAAAGAAGGATGGAAGGAAGGATGACATGCAATGTCACAAAGGAAAGAAGGATGGAAGGAAGGAAAGATCACAAGCTTTGTCACAAGTGCAATACTTTAATTTTCTGCTGCTCATTCCTGTGCAATATCCCATCTGCCCTCCCGTCATATTTCTTTTCAAGATTTTCTTATTTAATCACTAATGTACATATATTTATATTTATAGATACATATATATTCAGTCATCTTTTCTCTTTTACCATGTCTCTCTAATATTTTGCTCCTTACTATTTTTCTATTTTCTTTATTATTTTATTTTATTTTAATATATTTTCTCCTACTGTGCATGCTGCTGAGTGACTGCTGCTCGTCAAACACATTTAATTGCAATGTTGACCCTGTGCTAACTTGCATATGACAAATAAATCTGAAAACTGAAACTAAACTAAGGAAAGAAGGATGGAAGGAAAGATCACAAGCTTTGTCACAAAGGAAAGAACGATGGAAGGCAGGATGACATGCAATGTCACAAAGGAAAGAAGGATGGAAGGAAGAATCACATGCATTGTCACAAAGGAAAGAAGGATGGAAGGAAGGATCACATGCATTGTCACAAAGGAAAGAACGATGGAAGGCAGGATGACATGCAATGTCACAAAGGAAAGAAGGATGGAAGGAAGAATCACATGCATTGTCACAAAGGAAAGAAGGATGGAAGGAAGGATCACAAGCATTGTCACAAAGGAAAGAAGGATGGAAGGAAGGATCACATGCATTGTCACAAAGGAAAGAACGATGGAAGGCAGGATGACATGCAATGTCACAAAGGAAAGAAGGATGGAAGGAAGAATCACATGCATTGTCACAAAGGAAAGAAGGATGGAAGGAAGGATCACATGCATTGTCACAAAGGAAAGAAGGATGAAAGGAAGGATCACAAGCATTGTCAAAAAGGAAAGAAGGATGGAAGGAAGGATCACATGCATTGTCACAAAGGAAAGAACGATGGAAGGCAGGATGACATGCAATGTCACAAAGGAAAGAAGGATGGAAGGAAGGATCACATGCTTTGTCACAAAGGAAAGAACGATGGAAGGCAGGATGACATGCAATGTCACAAAGGAAAGAAGGATGGAAGGAAGAATCACATGCATTGTCACAAAGGAAAGAAGGATGGAAGGAAGGATCACATGCTTTGTCACAAAGGAAAGAACGATGGAAGGCAGGATGACATGCAATGTCACAAAGGAAAGAAGGATGGAAGGAAGAATCACATGCATTGTCACAAAGGAAAGAAGGATGGAAGGAAGGATCACAAGCATTGTCACAAAGGAAAGAAGGATGGAAGGAAGGATCACAAGCATTGTCACAAAGGAAAGAAGGATGGAAGGAAGGATCACATGCATTGTCACAAAGGAAAGAAGGATGGAAGGAAGGATGACATGCAATGTCACAAAGGAAAGAAGGATGGAAGGAAGGAAAGATCACAAGCTTTGTCACAAGTGCAATACTTTAATTTTCTGCTGCTCATTCCTGTGCAATATCCCATCTGCCCTCCCGTCATATTTCTTTTCAAGATTTTCTTATTTAATCACTAATGTACATATATTTATATTTATAGATACATATATATTCAGTCATCTTTTCTCTTTTACCATGTCTCTCTAATATTTTGCTCCTTACTATTTTTCTATTTTCTTTATTATTTTATTTTATTTTAATATATTTTCTCCTACTGTGCATGCTGCTGAGTGACTGCTGCTCGTCAAACACATTTAATTGCAATGTTGACCCTGTGCTAACTTGCATATGACAAATAAATCTGAAAACTGAAACTAAACTAAGGAAAGAAGGATGGAAGGAAAGATCACAAGCTTTGTCACAAAGGAAAGAACGATGGAAGGCAGGATGACATGCAATGTCACAAAGGAAAGAAGGATGGAAGGAAGGATGACATGCAATGTCACAAAGGAAAGAAGGATGGAAGGAAGAATCACATGCATTGTCACAAAGGAAAGAAGGATGGAAGGAAGGATCACATGCATTGTCACAAAGGAAAGAACGATGGAAGGCAGGATGACATGCAATGTCACAAAGGAAAGAAGGATGGAAGGAAGAATCACATGCATTGTCACAAAGGAAAGAAGGATGGAAGGAAGGATCACAAGCATTGTCACAAAGGAAAGAAGGATGGAAGGAAGGATCACATGCATTGTCACAAAGGAAAGAAGGATGGAAGGAAGGATCACTTGCATTGTCACAAAGGAAAGAAGGATGGAAGGAAGGATGACATGCAATGTCACAAAGGAAAGAAGGATGGAAGGAAGGAAAGATCACAAGCTTTGTCACAAGTGCAATACTTTAATTTTCTGCTGCTCATTCCTGTGCAATATCCCATCTGCCCTCCCGTCATATTTCTTTTCAAGATTTTCTTATTTAATCACTAATGTACATATATTTATATTTATAGATACATATATATTCAGTCATCTTTTCTCTTTTACCATGTCTCTCTAATATTTTGCTCCTTACTATTTTTCTATTTTCTTTATTATTTTATTTTATTTTAATATATTTTCTCCTACTGTGCATGCTGCTGAGTGACTGCTGCTCGTCAAACACATTTAATTGCAATGTTGACCCTGTGCTAACTTGCATATGACAAATAAATCTGAAAACTGAAACTAAACTAAGGAAAGAAGGATGGAAGGAAAGATCACAAGCTTTGTCACAAAGGAAAGAACGATGGAAGGCAGGATGACATGCAATGTCACAAAGGAAAGAAGGATGGAAGGAAGAATCACATGCATTGTCACAAAGGAAAGAAGGATGGAAGGAAGGATCACATGCATTGTCACAAAGGAAAGAACGATGGAAGGCAGGATGACATGCAATGTCACAAAGGAAAGAAGGATGGAAGGAAGAATCACATGCATTGTCACAAAGGAAAGAAGGATGGAAGGAAGGATCACATGCTTTGTCACAAAGGAAAGAACGATGGAAGGCAGGATGACATGCAATGTCACAAAGGAAAGAAGGATGGAAGGAAGAATCACATGCATTGTCACAAAGGAAAGAAGGATGGAAGGAAGGATCACAAGCATTGTCACAAAGGAAAGAAGGATGGAAGGAAGGATCACATGCATTGTCACAAAGGAAAGAAGGATGGAAGGAAGGATCACTTGCATTGTCACAAAGGAAAGAAGGATGGAAGGAAGGATGACATGCAATGTCACAAAGGAAAGAAGGATGGAAGGAAGGAAAGATCACAAGCTTTGTCACAAGTGCAATACTTTAATTTTCTGCTGCTCATTCCTGTGCAATATCCCATCTGCCCTCCCGTCATATTTCTTTTCAAGATTTTCTTATTTAATCACTAATGTACATATATTTATATTTATAGATACATATATATTCAGTCATCTTTTCTCTTTTACCATGTCTCTCTAATATTTTGCTCCTTACTATTTTTCTATTTTCTTTATTATTTTATTTTATTTTAATATATTTTCTCCTACTGTGCATGCTGCTGAGTGACTGCTGCTCGTCAAACACATTTAATTGCAATGTTGACCCTGTGCTAACTTGCATATGACAAATAAATCTGAAAACTGAAACTAAACTAAGGAAAGAAGGATGGAAGGAAAGATCACAAGCTTTGTCACAAAGGAAAGAACGATGGAAGGCAGGATGACATGCAATGTCACAAAGGAAAGAAGGATGGAAGGAAGAATCACATGCATTGTCACAAAGGAAAGAAGGATGGAAGGAAGGATCACATGCATTGTCACAAAGGAAAGAACGATGGAAGGCAGGATGACATGCAATGTCACAAAGGAAAGAAGGATGGAAGGAAGAATCACATGCATTGTCACAAAGGAAAGAAGGATGGAAGGAAGGATCACAAGCATTGTCACAAAGGAAAGAAGGATGGAAGGAAGGATCACATGCATTGTCACAAAGGAAAGAACGATGGAAGGCAGGATGACATGCAATGTCACAAAGGAAAGAAGGATGGAAGGAAGAATCACATGCATTGTCACAAAGGAAAGAAGGATGGAAGGAAGGATCACATGCATTGTCACAAAGGAAAGAAGGATGAAAGGAAGGATCACAAGCATTGTCAAAAAGGAAAGAAGGATGGAAGGAAGGATCACATGCATTGTCACAAAGGAAAGAACGATGGAAGGCAGGATGACATGCAATGTCACAAAGGAAAGAAGGATGGAAGGAAGGATCACATGCTTTGTCACAAAGGAAAGAACGATGGAAGGCAGGATGACATGCAATGTCACAAAGGAAAGAAGGATGGAAGGAAGAATCACATGCATTGTCACAAAGGAAAGAAGGATGGAAGGAAGGATCACATGCTTTGTCACAAAGGAAAGAACGATGGAAGGCAGGATGACATGCAATGTCACAAAGGAAAGAAGGATGGAAGGAAGAATCACATGCAATGTCACAAAGGAAAGAAGGATGGAAGGAAGGATCACAAGCATTGTCACAAAGGAAAGAAGGATGGAAGGAAGGATCACAAGCATTGTCACAAAGGAAAGAAGGATGGAAGGAAGGATCACATGCATTGTCACAAAGGAAAGAAGGATGGAAGGAAGGATGACATGCAATGTCACAAAGGAAAGAAGGATGGAAGGAAGGAAAGATCACAAGCTTTGTCACAAGTGCAATACTTTAATTTTCTGCTGCTCATTCCTGTGCAATATCCCATCTGCCCTCCCGTCATATTTCTTTTCAAGATTTTCTTATTTAATCACTAATGTACATATATTTATATTTATAGATACATATATATTCAGTCATCTTTTCTCTTTTACCATGTCTCTCTAATATTTTGCTCCTTACTATTTTTCTATTTTCTTTATTATTTTATTTTATTTTAATATATTTTCTCCTACTGTGCATGCTGCTGAGTGACTGCTGCTCGTCAAACACATTTAATTGCAATGTTGACCCTGTGCTAACTTGCATATGACAAATAAATCTGAAAACTGAATCTAAACTAAGGAAAGAAGGATGGAAGGAAAGATCACAAGCTTTGTCACAAAGGAAAGAACGATGGAAGGCAGGATGACATGCAATGTCACAAAGGAAAGAAGGATGGAAGGAAGGATGACATGCAATGTCACAAAGGAAAGAAGGATGGAAGGAAGAATCACATGCATTGTCACAAAGGAAAGAAGGATGGAAGGAAGGATCACATGCATTGTCACAAAGGAAAGAACGATGGAAGGCAGGATGACATGCAATGTCACAAAGGAAAGAAGGATGGAAGGAAGAATCACATGCATTGTCACAAAGGAAAGAAGGATGGAAGGAAGGATCACAAGCATTGTCACAAAGGAAAGAAGGATGGAAGGAAGGATCACAAGCTTTGTCACAAAGGAAAGAAGGATGGAAGGAAGGATCACAAGCTTTTTTCACAAAGGAAAGAAGGATGGAAGGAAGGATCACATGCATTGTCACAAAGGAAAGAAGGATGGAAGGAAGGATCACATGCATTGTCACAAAGGAAAGAAGGAAGGATCACATGCATTGTCACAAAGGAAAGAAGGATGGAAGGAAGAATCACATGCATTGTCACAAAGGAAAGAAGGATGGAAGGAAGGATCACAAGCATTGTCACAAAGGAAAGAAGGATGGAAGGAAGGATCACAAGCTTTGTCACAAAGGAAAGAAGGATGGAAGGAAGGATCACAAGCTTTTTTCACAAAGGAAAGAAGGATGGAAGGAAGGATCACATGCATTGTCACAAAGGAAAGAAGGATGGAAGGAAGGATCACATGCATTGTCACAAAGGAAAGAAGGAAGGATCACATGCATTGTCACAAAGGAAAGAAGGATGGAAGGAAGGATGACATGCAATGTCACAAAGGAAAGAAGGATGGAAGGAAGGAAAGATCACAAGCTTTGTCACAAGTGCAATACTTTAATTTTCTGCTGCTCATTCCTGTGCAATATCCCATCTGCCCTCCCGTCATATTTCTTTTCAAGATTTTCTTATTTAATCACTAATGTACATATATTTATATTTATAGATACATATATATTCAGTCATCTTTTCTCTTTTACCATGTCTCTCTAATATTTTGCTCCTTACTATTTTTCTATTTTCTTTATTATTTTATTTTATTTTAATATATTTTCTCCTACTGTGCATGCTGCTGAGTGACTGCTGCTCGTCAAACACATTTAATTGCAATGTTGACCCTGTGCTAACTTGCATATGACAAATAAATCTGAAAACTGAAACTAAACTAAGGAAAGAAGGATGGAAGGAAAGATCACAAGCTTTGTCACAAAGGAAAGAAGGATGGAAGGAAGGATCACAAGCATTGTCACAAAGGAAAGAAGGATGGAAGGAAGGATCACATGCATTGTCACAAAGGAAAGAACGATGGAAGGAAGAATCACATGCATTGTCACAAAGGAAAGAAGGATGGAAGGATGGATCACAAGCTTTGTCACAAAGGAAAGAAGGATGGAAGGAAGGATCACAAGCTTTTTTCACAAAGGAAAGAAGGATGGAAGGAAGGATCACATGCATTGTCACAAAGGAAAGAAGGATGGAAGGAAGGATCACATGCATTGTCACAAAGGAAAGAAGGAAGGATCACATGCATTGTCACAAAGGAAAGAAGGATGGAAGGAAGAATCACATGCATTGTCACAAAGGAAAGAAGGATGGAAGGAAGGATCACAAGCATTGTCACAAAGGAAAGAAGGATGGAAGGAAGGATCACATGCATTGTCACAAAGGAAAGAAGGATGGAAGGAAGGATCACAAGCATTGTCACAAAGGAAAGAAGGATGGAAGGAAGGATCACATGCATTGTCACAAAGGAAAGAAGGATGGAAGGAAGGATCACATGCTTTGTCACAAAGGAAAGAACGATGGAAGGCAGGATGACATGCAATGTCACAAAGGAAAGAAGGATGGAAGGAAGAATCACATGCATTGTCACAAAGGAAAGAAGGATGGAAGGAAGGATCATTTGCATTGTCACAAAGGAAAGAAGGATGGAAGGAAGGATGACATGCAATGTCACAAAGGAAAGAAGGATGGAAGGAAGGATCACTTGCATTGTCACAAAGGAAAGAAGGATGGAAGGAAGGATCACAAGCATTGTCACAAAGGAAAGAAGGATGGAAGGAAGGATCACAAGCATTGTCACAAAGGAAAGAAGGATGGATGGAAGGATCACATGCATTGTCACAAAGGAAAGAAGGATGGAAGGAAGGATGACATGCAATGTCACAAAGGAAAGAAGGATGGAAGGAAGGAAAGATCACAAGCTTTGTCACAAGTGCAATACTTTAATTTTCTGCTGCTCATTCCTGTGCAATATCCCATCTGCCCTCCCGTCATATTTCTTTTCAAGATTTTCTTATTTAATCACTAATGTACATATATTTATATTTATAGATACATATATATTCAGTCATCTTTTCTCTTTTACCATGTCTCTCTAATATTTTGCTCCTTACTATTTTTCTATTTTCTTTATTATTTTATTTTATTTTAATATATTTTCTCCTACTGTGCATGCTGCTGAGTGACTGCTGCTCGTCAAACACATTTAATTGCAATGTTGACCCTGTGCTAACTTGCATATGACAAATAAATCTGAAAACTGAAACTAAACTAAGGAAAGAAGGATGGAAGGAAAGATCACAAGCTTTGTCACAAAGGAAAGAACGATGGAAGGCAGGATGACATGCAATGTCACAAAGGAAAGAAGGATGGAAGGAAGAATCACATGCATTGTCACAAAGGAAAGAAGGATGGAAGGAAGGATCACATGCATTGTCACAAAGGAAAGAACGATGGAAGGCAGGATGACATGCAATGTCACAAAGGAAAGAAGGATGGAAGGAAGAATCACATGCATTGTCACAAAGGAAAGAAGGATGGAAGGAAGGATCACATGCTTTGTCACAAAGGAAAGAACGATGGAAGGCAGGATGACATGCAATGTCACAAAGGAAAGAAGGATGGAAGGAAGAATCACATGCATTGTCACAAAGGAAAGAAGGATGGAAGGAAGGATCACAAGCATTGTCACAAAGGAAAGAAGGATGGAAGGAAGGATCACATGCATTGTCACAAAGGAAAGAAGGATGGAAGGAAGGATCACTTGCATTGTCACAAAGGAAAGAACGATGGAAGGCAGGATGACATGCAATGTCACAAAGGAAAGAAGGATGGAAGGAAGAATCACATGCATTGTCACAAAGGAAAGAAGGATCGAAGGAAGGATCACAAGCTTTGTCACAAAGGAAAGAAGGATGGAAGGAAGGATGACATGCATTGTCACAAAGGAAAGAAGGATGGAAGGAAGGATCACAAGCTTTGTCACAAAGGAAAGAAGGATGGAAGGAAGGAAAGATCACAAGCTTTGTCACAAGTGCAATACTTTAATTTTCTGCTGCTCATTCCTGTGCAATATCCCATCTGCCCTCCCGTCATATTTCTTTTCAAGATTTTCTTATGTAATCACTAATGTACATATATTTATATTTATAGATACATATATATTCAGTCATCTTTTCTCTTTTACCATGTCTCTCTAATATTTTGCTCCTTACTATTTTTCTATTTTCTTTATTGTTTTATTTTATTTTAATATATTTTCTCCTACTGTGCATGCTGTTGAGTGACTGCTGCTCGTCAAACACATTTAATTGCAATGTTGACCCTGTGCTAACTTGCATATGACAAATAAATCTGAAAACTGAAACTAAACTAAGGAAAGAAGGATAGAAGGAAAGATCACAAGCTTTGTCACAAAGGAAAGAAGGATGGAAGGAAGGATCACAAGCATTGTCACAAAGGAAAGAAGGATGGAAGGAAGGATCACATGCATTGTCACAAAGGAAAGAACAATGGAAGGCAGGATGACATGCAATGTCACAAAGGAAAGAAGGATGGAAGGAAGAATCACATGCATTGTCACAAAGGAAAGAAGGATGGAAGGAAGGATCACATGCATTGTCACAAAGGAAAGAACGATGGAAGGCAGGATGACATGCAATGTCACAAAGGAAAGAAGGATGGAAGGAAGAATCACATGCATTGTCACAAAGGAAAGAAGGATGGAAGGAAGGATCACAAGCATTGTCACAAAGGAAAGAAGGATGGAAGGAAGGATCACATGCATTGTCACAAAGGAAAGAACGATGGAAGGCAGGATGACATGCAATGTCACAAAGGAAAGAAGGATGGAAGGAAGAATCACATGCATTGTCACAAAGGAAAGAAGGATGGAAGGAAGGATCACATGCTTTGTCACAAAGGAAAGAACGATGGAAGGCAGGATGACATGCAATGTCACAAAGGAAAGAAGGATGGAAGGAAGAATCACATGCATTGTCACAAAGGAAAGAAGGATGGAAGGAAGGATCACAAGCATTGTCACAAAGGAAAGAAGGATGGAAGGAAGGATCACATGCATTGTCACAAAGGAAAGAAGGATGGAAGGAAGGATCACTTGCATTGTCACAAAGGAAAGAAGGATGGAAGGAAGGATGACATGCAATGTCACAAAGGAAAGAAGGATGGAAGGAAGGAAAGATCACAAGCTTTGTCACAAGTGCAATACTTTAATTTTCTGCTGCTCATTCCTGTGCAATATCCCATCTGCCCTCCCGTCATATTTCTTTTCAAGATTTTCTTATTTAATCACTAATGTACATATATTTATATTTATAGATACATATATATTCAGTCATCTTTTCTCTTTTACCATGTCTCTCTAATATTTTGCACCTTACTATTTTTCTATTTTCTTTATTATTTTATTTTATTTTAATATATTTTCTCCTACTGTGCATGCTGCTGAGTGACTGCTGCTCGTCAAACACATTTAATTGCAATGTTGACCCAGTGCTAACTTGCATATGACAAATAAATCTGAAAACTGAAACTAAACTAAGGAAAGAAGGATGGAAGGAAAGATCACAAGCTTTGTCACAAAGGAAAGAACGATGGAAGGCAGGATGACATGCAATGTCACAAAGGAAAGAAGGATGGAAGGAAGAATCACATGCATTGTCACAAAGGAAAGAAGGATGGAAGGAAGGATCACATGCATTGTCACAAAGGAAAGAACGATGGAAGGCAGGATGACATGCAATGTCACAAAGGAAAGAAGGATGGAAGGAAGAATCACATGCATTGTCACAAAGGAAAGAAGGATGGAAGGAAGGATCACATGCTTTGTCACAATGGAAAGAACGATGGAAGGCAGGATGACATGCAATGTCACAAAGGAAAGAAGGATGGAAGGAAGAATCACATGCATTGTCACAAAGGAAAGAAGGATGGAAGGAAGGATCACAAGCATTGTCACAAAGGAAAGAAGGATGGAAGGAAGGATCACATGCATTGTCACAAAGGAAAGAAGGATGGAAGGAAGGATCACATGCTTTGTCACAAAGGAAAGAACGATGGAAGGCAGGATGACATGCAATGTCACAAAGGAAAGAAGGATGGAAGGAAGAATCACATGCATTGTCACAAAGGAAAGAAGGATGGAAGGAAGGATCACATGCTTTGTCACAAAGGAAAGAACGATGGAAGGCAGGATGACATGCAATGTCACAAAGGAAAGAAGGATGGAAGGAAGAATCACATGCATTGTCACAAAGGAAAGAAGGATGGAAGGAAGGATCACATGCTTTGTCACAAAGGAAAGAACGATGGAAGGCAGGATGACATGCAATGTCACAAAGGAAAGAAGGATGGAAGGAAGAATCACATGCATTGTCACAAAGGAAAGAAGGATGGAAGGAAGGATCACAAGCATTGTCACAAAGGAAAGAAGGATGGAAGGAAGGATCACAAGCATTGTCACAAAGGAAAGAAGGATGGAAGGCAGGATGACATGCAATGTCACAAAGGAAAGAAGGATGGAAGGAAGAATCACATGCATTGTCACAAAGGAAAGAAGGATGGAAGGAAGGATCACATGCTTTGTCACAAAGGAAAGAACGATGGAAGGCAGGATGACATGCAATGTCACAAAGGAAAGAAGGATGGAAGGCAGAATCACATGCATTGTCACAAAGGAAAGAAGGATGGAAGGAAGGATCACAAGCATTGTCACAAAGGAAAGAAGGATGGAAGGAAGGATCACAAGCATTGTCACAAAGGAAAGAACGATGGAAGGCAGGATGACATGCAATGTCACAAAGGAAAGAAGGATGGAAGGAAGAATCACATGCATTGTCACAAAGGAAAGAAGGATGGAAGGAAGGATCACATGCATTGTCACAAAGGAAAGAAGGATGGAAGGAAGGATCACAAGCATTGTCACAAAGGAAAGAAGGATGGAAGGAAGGATCACATGCATTGTCACAAAGGAAAGAACGATGGAAGGAAGAATCACATGCATTGTCACAAAGGAAAGAAGGATGGAAGGATGGATCACAAGCTTTGTCACAAAGGAAAGAAGGATGGAAGGAAGGATCACAAGCTTTTTTCACAAAGGAAAGAAGGATGGAAGGAAGGATCACATGCATTGTCACAAAGGAAAGAAGGATGGAAGGAAGGATCACATGCATTGTCACAAAGGAAAGAAGGAAGGATCACATGCATTGTCACAAAGGAAAGAAGGATGGAAGGAAGAATCACATGCATTGTCACAAAGGAAAGAAGGATGGAAGGAAGGATCACAAGCATTGTCACAAAGGAAAGAAGGATGGAAGGAAGGATCACATGCATTGTCACAAAGGAAAGAAGGATGGAAGGAAGGATCACAAGCATTGTCACAAAGGAAAGAAGGATGGAAGGAAGGATCACATGCATTGTCACAAAGGAAAGAAGGATGGAAGGAAGGATCACATGCTTTGTCACAAAGGAAAGAACGATGGAAGGCAGGATGACATGCAATGTCACAAAGGAAAGAAGGATGGAAGGAAGAATCACATGCATTGTCACAAAGGAAAGAAGGATGGAAGGAAGGATCACATGCTTTGTCACAAAGGAAAGAACGATGGAAGGCAGGATGACATGCAATGTCACAAAGGAAAGAAGGATGGAAGGAAGAATCACATGCATTGTCACAAAGGAAAGAAGGATGGAAGGAAGGATCACAAGCATTGTCACAAAGGAAAGAAGGATGGAAGGAAGGATCACAAGCATTGTCACAAAGGAAAGAAGGATGGAAGGAAGGATCACATGCATTGTCACAAAGGAAAGAAGGATGGAAGGAAGGATGACATGCAATGTCACAAAGGAAAGAAGGATGGAAGGAAGGAAAGATCACAAGCTTTGTCACAAGTGCAATACTTTAATTTTCTGCTGCTCATTCCTGTGCAATATCCCATCTGCCCTCCCGTCATATTTCTTTTCAAGATTTTCTTATTTAATCACTAATGTACATATATTTATATTTATAGATACATATATATTCAGTCATCTTTTCTCTTTTACCATGTCTCTCTAATATTTTGCTCCTTACTATTTTTCTATTTTCTTTATTATTTTATTTTATTTTAATATATTTTCTCCTACTGTGCATGCTGCTGAGTGACTGCTGCTCGTCAAACACATTTAATTGCAATGTTGACCCTGTGCTAACTTGCATATGACAAATAAATCTGAAAACTGAAACTAAACTAAGGAAAGAAGGATGGAAGGAAAGATCACAAGCTTTGTCACAAAGGAAAGAACGATGGAAGGCAGGATGACATGCAATGTCACAAAGGAAAGAAGGATGGAAGGAAGAATCACATGCATTGTCACAAAGGAAAGAAGGATGGAAGGAAGGATCACATGCATTGTCACAAAGGAAAGAACGATGGAAGGCAGGATGACATGCAATGTCACAAAGGAAAGAAGGATGGAAGGAAGAATCACATGCATTGTCACAAAGGAAAGAAGGATGGAAGGAAGGATCACATGCTTTGTCACAAAGGAAAGAACGATGGAAGGCAGGATGACATGCAATGTCACAAAGGAAAGAAGGATGGAAGGAAGAATCACATGCATTGTCACAAAGGAAAGAAGGATGGAAGGAAGGATCACAAGCATTGTCACAAAGGAAAGAAGGATGGAAGGAAGGATCACATGCATTGTCACAAAGGAAAGAAGGATGGAAGGAAGGATCACTTGCATTGTCACAAAGGAAAGAAGGATGGAAGGAAGGATGACATGCAATGTCACAAAGGAAAGAAGGATGGAAGGAAGGAAAGATCACAAGCTTTGTCACAAGTGCAATACTTTAATTTTCTGCTGCTCATTCCTGTGCAATATCCCATCTGCCCTCCCGTCATATTTCTTTTCAAGATTTTCTTATTTAATCACTAATGTACATATATTTATATTTATAGATACATATATATTCAGTCATCTTTTCTCTTTTACCATGTCTCTCTAATATTTTGCTCCTTACTATTTTTCTATTTTCTTTATTATTTTATTTTATTTTAATATATTTTCTCCTACTGTGCATGCTGCTGAGTGACTGCTGCTCGTCAAACACATTTAATTGCAATGTTGACCCTGTGCTAACTTGCATATGACAAATAAATCTGAAAACTGAAACTAAACTAAGGAAAGAAGGATGGAAGGAAAGATCACAAGCTTTGTCACAAAGGAAAGAACGATGGAAGGCAGGATGACATGCAATGTCACAAAGGAAAGAAGGATGGAAGGATGGATCACAAGCTTTGTCACAAAGGAAAGAAGGATGGAAGGAAGGATCACAAGCTTTTTTCACAAAGGAAAGAAGGATGGAAGGAAGGATCACATGCATTGTCACAAAGGAAAGAAGGATGGAAGGAAGGATCACATGCATTGTCACAAAGGAAAGAAGGAAGGATCACATGCATTGTCACAAAGGAAAGAAGGATGGAAGGAAGAATCAGATGCATTGTCACAAAGGAAAGAAGGATGGAAGGAAGGATCACAAGCATTGTCACAAAGGAAAGAAGGATGGAAGGAAGGATCACGAGCTTTGTCACAAAGGAAAGAAGGATGGAAGGAAGGATCACAAGCTTTTTTCACAAAGGAAAGAAGGATGGAAGGAAGGATCACATGCATTGTCACAAAGGAAAGAAGGATGGAAGGAAGGATCACATGCATTGTCACAAAGGAAAGAAGGAAGGATCACATGCATTGTCACAAAGGAAAGAAGGATGGAAGGAAGGATGACATGCAATGTCACAAAGGAAAGAAGGATGGAAGGAAGGAAAGATCACAAGCTTTGTCACAAGTGCAATACTTTAATTTTCTGCTGCTCATTCCTGTGCAATATCCCATCTGCCCTCCCGTCATATTTCTTTTCAAGATTTTCTTATTTAATCACTAATGTACATATATTTATATTTATAGATACATATATATTCAGTCATCTTTTCTCTTTTACCATGTCTCTCTAATATTTTGCTCCTTACTATTTTTCTATTTTCTTTATTATTTTATTTTATTTTAATATATTTTCTCCTACTGTGCATGCTGCTGAGTGACTGCTGCTCGTCAAACACATTTAATTGCAATGTTGACCCTGTGCTAACTTGCATATGACAAATAAATCTGAAAACTGAAACTAAACTAAGGAAAGAAGGATGGAAGGAAAGATCACAAGCTTTGTCACAAAGGAAAGAACGATGGAAGGCAGGATGACATGCAATGTCACAAAGGAAAGAAGGATGGAAGGATGGATCACAAGCTTTGTCACAAAGGAAAGAAGGATGGAAGGAAGGATCACAAGCTTTTTTCACAAAGGAAAGAAGGATGGAAGGAAGGATCACATGCATTGTCACAAAGGAAAGAAGGATGGAAGGAAGGATCACATGCATTGTCACAAAGAAAGAAGGAAGGATCACATGCATTGTCACAAAGGAAAGAAGGATGGAAGGAAGAATCACATGCATTGTCACAAAGGAAAGAAGGATGGAAGGAAGGATCACAAGCATTGTCACAAAGGAAAGAAGGATGGAAGGAAGGATCACAAGCTTTGTCACAAAGGAAAGAAGGATGGAAGGAATGATCACAAGCTTTTTTCACAAAGGAAAGAAGGATGGAAGGAAGGATCACATGCATTGTCACAAAGGAAAGAAGGATGGAAGGAAGGATCACATGCATTGTCACAAAGGAAAGAAGGAAGGATCACATGCATTGTCACAAAGGAAAGAAGGATGGAAGGAAGAATCACATGCATTGTCACAAAGGAAAGAAGGATGGAAGGAAGGATCACAAGCATTGTCACAAAGGAAAGAAGGATGGAAGGAAGGATCACATGCATTGTCACAAAGGAAAGAAGGATGGAAGGAAGGATGACATGCAATGTCACAAAGGAAAGAAGGATGGAAGGAAGGAAAGATCACAAGCTTTGTCACAAGTGCAATACTTTAATTTTCTGCTGCTCATTCCTGTGCAATATCCCATCTGCCCTCCCGTCATATTTCTTTTCAAGATTTTCTTATTTAATCACTAATGTACATATATTTATATTTATAGATACATATATATTCAGTCATCTTTTCTCTTTTACCATGTCTCTCTAATATTTTGCTCCTTACTATTTTTCTATTTTCTTTATTATTTTATTTTATTTTAATATATTTTCTCCTACTGTGCATGCTGCTGAGTGACTGCTGCTCGTCAAACACATTTAATTGCAATGTTGACCCTGTGCTAACTTGCATATGACAAATAAATCTGAAAACTGAAACTAAACTAAGGAAAGAAGGATGGAAGGAAAGATCACAAGCTTTGTCACAAAGGAAAGAACGATGGAAGGCAGGATGACATGCAATGTCACAAAGGAAAGAAGGATGGAAGGATGGATCACAAGCTTTGTCACAAAGGAAAGAAGGATGGAAGGAAGGATCACAAGCTTTTTTCACAAAGGAAAGAAGGATGGAAGGAAGGATCACATGCATTGTCACAAAGGAAAGAAGGATGGAAGGAAGGATCACATGCATTGTCACAAAGGAAAGAAGGAAGGATCACATGCATTGTCACAAAGGAAAGAAGGATGGAAGGAAGAATCACATGCATTGTCACAAAGGAAAGAAGGATGGAAGGAAGGATCACAAGCATTGTCACAAAGGAAAGAAGGATGGAAGGAAGGATCACAAGCTTTGTCACAAAGGAAAGAAGGATGGAAGGAATGATCACAAGCTTTTTTCACAAAGGAAAGAAGGATGGAAGGAAGGATCACATGCATTGTCACAAAGGAAAGAAGGATGGAAGGAAGGATCACATGCATTGTCACAAAGGAAAGAAGGAAGGATCACATGCATTGTCACAAAGGAAAGAAGGATGGAAGGAAGAATCACATGCATTGTCACAAAGGAAAGAAGGATGGAAGGAAGGATCACAAGCATTGTCACAAAGGAAAGAAGGATGGAAGGAAGGATCACATGCATTGTCACAAAGGAAAGAAGGATGGAAGGAAGGATGACATGCAATGTCACAAAGGAAAGAAGGATGGAAGGAAGGAAAGATCACAAGCTTTGTCACAAGTGCAATACTTTAATTTTCTGCTGCTCATTCCTGTGCAATATCCCGTCTGCCCTCCCGTCATATTTCTTTTCAAGATTTTCTTATTTAATCACTAATGTACATATATTTATATTTATAGATACATATATATTCAGTCATCTTTTCTCTTTTACCATGTCTCTCTAATATTTTGCTCCTTACTATTTTTCTATTTTCTTTATTATTTTATTTTATTTTAATATATTTTCTCCTACTGTGCATGCTGCTGAGTGACTGCTGCTCGTCAAACACATTTAATTGCAATGTTGACCCTGTGCTAACTTGCATATGACAAATAAATCTGAAAACTGAAACTAAACTAAGGAAAGAAGGATGGAAGGAAAGATCACAAGCTTTGTCACAAAGGAAAGAAGGATGGAAGGAAGGATCACAAGCATTGTCACAAAGGAAAGAAGGATGGAAGGAAGGATCACATGCATTGTCACAAAGGAAAGAACGATGGAAGGAAGAATCACATGCATTGTCACAAAGGAAAGAAGGATGGAAGGATGGATCACAAGCTTTGTCACAAAGGAAAGAAGGATGGAAGGAAGGATCACAAGCTTTTTTCACAAAGGAAAGAAGGATGGAAGGAAGGATCACATGCATTGTCACAAAGGAAAGAAGGATGGAAGGAAGGATCACATGCATTGTCACAAAGGAAAGAAGGAAGGATCACATGCATTGTCACAAAGGAAAGAAGGATGGAAGGAAGAATCACATGCATTGTCACAAAGGAAAGAAGGATGGAAGGAAGGATCACAAGCATTGTCACAAAGGAAAGAAGGATGGAAGGAAGGATCACATGCATTGTCACAAAGGAAAGAAGGATGGAAGGAAGGATCACAAGCATTGTCACAAAGGAAAGAAGGATGGAAGGAAGGATCACATGCATTGTCACAAAGGAAAGAAGGATGGAAGGAAGGATCACATGCTTTGTCACAAAGGAAAGAACGATGGAAGGCAGGATGACATGCAATGTCACAAAGGAAAGAAGGATGGAAGGAAGAATCACATGCATTGTCACAAAGGAAAGAAGGATGGAAGGAAGGATCACATGCTTTGTCACAAAGGAAAGAACGATGGAAGGCAGGATGACATGCAATGTCACAAAGGAAAGAAGGATGGAAGGAAGAATCACATGCATTGTCACAAAGGAAAGAAGGATGGAAGGAAGGATCACATGCTTTGTCACAAAGGAAAGAACGATGGAAGGAAGGATCACATGCATTGTCACAAAGGAAAGAAGGATGGAAGGCAGGATGACATGCAATGTCACAAAGGAAAGAAGGATGGAAGGAAGAATCACATGCATTGTCACAAAGGAAAGAAGGATGGAAGGAAGGATCACAAGCATTGTCACAAAGGAAAGAAGGATGGAAGGAAGGATCACAAGCATTGTCACAAAGGAAAGAAGGATGGAAGGAAGGATCACATGCATTGTCACAAAGGAAAGAAGGATGGAAGGAAGGATGACATGCAATGTCACAAAGGAAAGAAGGATGGAAGGAAGGAAAGATCACAAGCTTTGTCACAAGTGCAATACTTTAATTTTGTGCTGCTCATTCCTGTGCAATATCCCATCTGCCCTCCCGTCATATTTCTTTTCAAGATTTTCTTATTTAATCACTAATGTACATATATTTATATTTATAGATACATATATATTCAGTCATCTTTTCTCTTTTACCATGTCTCTCTAATATTTTGCTCCTTACTATTTTTCTATTTTCTTTATTATTTTATTTTATTTTAATATATTTTCTCCTACTGTGCATGCTGCTGAGTGACTGCTGCTCGTCAAACACATTTAATTGCAATGTTGACCCTGTGCTAACTTGCATATGACAAATAAATCTGAAAACTGAAACTAAACTAAGGAAAGAAGGATGGAAGGAAAGATCACAAGCTTTGTCACAAAGGAAAGAACGATGGAAGGCAGGATGACATGCAATGTCACAAAGGAAAGAAGGATGGAAGGAAGAATCACATGCATTGTCACAAAGGAAAGAAGGATGGAAGGAAGGATCACATGCATTGTCACAAAGGAAAGAAGGATGGAAGGAAGGATCACATGCATTGTCACAAAGGAAAGAAGGATGGAAGGAAGGATTACAAGCTTTGTCACAAAGGAAAGAAGGATGGAAGGAAGGAAAGATCACATGCTTTGTCACAAGTGCAATACTTTAATTTTCTGCTGCTCATTCCTGTGCAATATCCCATCTGCCCTCCCGTCATATTTCTTTTCAAGATTTTCTTATTTAATCACTAATGTACATATATTTATATTTATAGATACATATATATTCAGTCAACTTTTCTCTTTTACAATGTCTCTCTAATATTTTGCTCCTTACTATTTTTCTATTTTCTTTATTGTTTTATTTTATTTTAATATATTTTCTCCTACTGTGCATGCTGCTGAGTGACTGCTGCTCGTCAAACACATTTAATTGCAATGTTGACCCTGTGCTAACTTGCATATGACAAATAAATCTGAAGACTGAAACTAAACTAAGGAAAGAAGGATGGAAGGAAAGATCACAAGCTTTGTCACAAAGGAAAGAAGGATGGAAGGAAGGATCACAAGCTTTGTCACAAAGGAAAGAAGGATGGGAGGAAAGATCACAAGCTTTGTCACAAAGGAAAGAAGGATGGATGGAAGGATCACATGCATTGTCACAAAGAAAAGAAGGATGGAAGGAAGGAAGGATCACAAGCATTGTCACAAAGGAAAGAAGGATGGAAGGAAGAATCACATGCATTGTCACAAAGGAAAGAAGGATGGAAGGAAGGATCACATGCATTGTCACAAAGGAAAGAACGATGGAAGGCAGGATGACATGCAATGTCACAAAGGAAAGAAGGATGGAAGGAAGAATCACATGCATTGTCACAAAGGAAAGAAGGATGGAAGGAAGGATCACATGCATTGTCACAAAGGAAAGAACGATGGAAGGCAGGATGACATGCAATGTCAAAAAGGAAAGAAGGATGGAACGAAGAATCACATGCATTGTCACAAAGGAAAGAAGGATGGAAGGAAGGATCACAAGCATTGTCACAAAGGAAAGAAGGATGGAAGGAAGGATCACAAGCATTGTCACAAAGGAAAGAACGATGGAAGGCAGGATGACATGCAATGTCACAAAGGAAAGAAGGATGGAAGGAAGAATCACATGCATTGTCACAAAGGAAAGAAGGATGGAAGGAAGGATCACATGCATTGTCACAAAGGAAAGAAGGATGGAAGGAAGGATCACAAGCATTGTCACAAAGGAAAGAAGGATGGAAGGAAGGATCACATGCATTGTCACAAAGGAAAGAATGATGGAAGGAAGAATCACATGCATTGTCACAAAGGAAAGAAGGATGGAAGGATGGATCACAAGCTTTGTCACAAAGGAAAGAAGGATGGAAGGAAGGATCACATGCATTGTCACAAAGGAAAGAAGGAAGGATCACATGCATTGTCACAAAGGAAAGAAGGATGGAAGGAAGAATCACATGCATTGTCACAAAGGAAAGAAGGATGGAAGGAAGGATCACAAGCATTGTCACAAAGGAAAGAAGGATGGAAGGAAGGATCACATGCATTGTCACAAAGGAAAGAAGGATGGAAGGAAGGATCACAAGCATTGTCACAAAGGAAAGAAGGATGGAAGGAAGGATCACATGCATTGTCACAAAGGAAAGAAGGATGGAAGGAAGGATCACATGCTTTGTCACAAAGGAAAGAACGATGGAAGGCAGGATGACATGCAATGTCACAAAGGAAAGAAGGATGGAAGGAAGAATCACATGCATTGTCACAAAGGAAAGAAGGATGGAAGGAAGGATCACATGCTTTGTCACAAAGGAAAGAACGATGGAAGGCAGGATGACATGCAATGTCACAAAGGAAAGAAGGATGGAAGGAAGAATCACATGCATTGTCACAAAGGAAAGAAGGATGGAAGGAAGGATCACATGCTTTGTCACAAAGGAAAGAACGATGGAAGGCAGGATGACATGCAATGTCACAAAGGAAAGAAGGATGGAAGGAAGAATCACATGCATTGTCACAAAGGAAAGAAGGATGGAAGGAAGGATCACATGCATTGTCACAAAGGAAAGAAGGATGGAAGGAAGGATGACATGCAATGTCACAAAGGAAAGAAGGATGGAAGGAAGGAAAGATCACAAGCTTTGTCACAAGTGCAATACTTTAATTTTCTGCTGCTCATTCCTGTACAATATCCCATCTGCCCTCCCGTCATATTTCTTTTCAAGATTTTCTTATTTAATCACTAATGTACATATATTTATATTTATAGATACATATATATTCAGTCATCTTTTCTCTTTTACCATGTATCTCTAATATTTTGCTCCTGACTATTTTTCTATTTTCTTTATTATTTTATTTTATTTTAATATATTTTCTCCTACTGTGCATGCTGCTGAGTGACTGCTGCTCGTCAAACACATTTAATTGCAATGTTGACCCTGTGCTAACTTGCATATGAAAAATAAATCTGAAAACTGAAACTAAACTAAGGAAAGAAGGATGGAAGGAAAGATCACAAGCTTTGTCACAAAGGAAAGAACGATGGAAGGCAGGATGACATGCAATGTCACAAAGGAAAGAAGGATGGAAGGAAGAATCACATGCATTGTCACAAAGGAAAGAAGGATGGAAGGAAGGATCACATGCATTGTCACAAAGGAAAGAAGGATGGAAGGAAGGATCACAAGCATTGTCACAAAGGAAAGAAGGATGGAAGGAAGGATCACATGCATTGTCACAAAGGAAAGAACGATGGAAGGAAGAATCACATGCATTGTCACAAAGGAAAGAAGGATGGAAGGATGGATCACAAGCTTTGTCACAAAGGAAAGAAGGATGGAAGGCAGGATCACAAGCTTTTTTCACAAAGGAAAGAAGGATGGAAGGAAGGATCACATGCATTGTCACAAAGGAAAGAAGGATGGAAGGAAGGATCACATGCATTGTCACAAAGGAAAGAAGGAAGGATCACATGCATTGTCACAAAGGAAAGAAGGATGGAAGGAAGAATCACATGCATTGTCACAAAGGAAAGAAGGATGGAAGGAAGGATCACAAGCATTGTCACAAAGGAAAGAAGGATGGAAGGAAGGATTACATGCATTGTCACAAAGGAAAGAAGGATGGAAGGAAGGATCACAAGCATTGTCACAAAGGAAAGAAGGATGGAAGGAAGGATCACATGCATTGTCACAAAGGAAAGAAGGATGGAAGGAAGGATCACATGCTTTGTCACAAAGGAAAGAACGATGGAAGGCAGGATGACATGCAATGTCACAAAGGAAAGAAGGATGGAAGGAAGAATCACATGCATTGTCACAAAGGAAAGAAGGATGGAAGGAAGGATCACATGCTTTGTCACAAAGGAAAGAACGATGGAAGGCAGGATGACATGCAATGTCACAAAGGAAAGAAGGATGGAAGGAAGAATCACATGCATTGTCACAAAGGAAAGAAGGATGGAAGGAAGGATCACATGCTTTGTCACAAAGGAAAGAACGATGGAAGGCAGGATGACATGCAATGTCACAAAGGAAAGAAGGATGGAAGGAAGAATCACATGCATTGTCACAAAGGAAAGAAGGATGGAAGGAAGGATCACAAGCATTGTCACAAAGGAAAGAAGGATGGAAGGAAGGATCACAAGCATTGTCACAAAGGAAAGAAGGATGGAAGGAAGGATCACATGCATTGTCACAAAGGAAAGAAGGATGGAAGGAAGGATGACATGCAATGTCACAAAGGAAAGAAGGATGGAAGGAAGGAAAGATCACAAGCTTTGTCACAAGTGCAATACTTTAATTTTCTGCTGCTCATTCCTGTGCAATATCCCATCTGCCCTCCCGTCATATTTCTTTTCAAGATTTTCTTATTTAATCACTAATGTACATATATTTATATTTATAGATACATATATATTCAGTCATCTTTTCTCTTTTACCATGTCTCTCTAATATTTTGCTCCTTACTATTTTTCTATTTTCTTTATTATTTTATTTTATTTTAATATATTTTCTCCTACTGTGCATGCTGCTGAGTGACTGCTGCTCGTCAAACACATTTAATTGCAATGTTGACCCTGTGCTAACTTGCATATGACAAATAAATCTGAAAACTGAAACTAAACTAAGGAAAGAAGGATGGAAGGAAAGATCACAAGCTTTGTCACAAAGGAAAGAACGATGGAAGGCAGGATGACATGCAATGTCACAAAGGAAAGAAGGATGGAAGGAAGAATCACATGCATTGTCACAAAGGAAAGAAGGATGGAAGGAAGGATCACATGCATTGTCACAAAGGAAAGAACGATGGAAGGCAGGATGACATGCAATGTCACAAAGGAAAGAAGGATGGAAGGAAGAATCACATGCATTGTCACAAAGGAAAGAAGGATGGAAGGAAGGATCACATGCTTTGTCACAAAGGAAAGAACGATGGAAGGCAGGATGACATGCAATGTCACAAAGGAAAGAAGGATGGAAGGAAGAATCACATGCATTGTCACAAAGGAAAGAAGGATGGAAGGAAGGATCACAAGCATTGTCACAAAGGAAAGAAGGATGGAAGGAAGGATCACATGCATTGTCACAAAGGAAAGAAGGATGGAAGGAAGGATCACTTGCATTGTCACAAAGGAAAGAACGATGGAAGGCAGGATGACATGCAATGTCACAAAGGAAAGAAGGATGGAAGGAAGAATCACATGCATTGTCACAAAGGAAAGAAGGATCGAAGGAAGGATCACAAGCTTTGTCACAAAGGAAAGAAGGATGGAAGGAAGGATGACATGCATTGTCACAAAGGAAAGAAGGATGGAAGGAAGGATGACATGCATTGTCACAAAGGAAAGAAGGATGGAAGGAAGGATCACAAGCTTTGTCACAAAGGAAAGAAGGATGGAAGGAAGGAAAGATCACAAGCTTTGTCACAAGTGCAATACTTTAATTTTCTGCTGCTCATTCCTGTGCAATATCCCATCTGCCCTCCCGTCATATTTCTTTTCAAGATTTTCTTATGTAATCACTAATGTACATATATTTATATTTATAGATACATATATATTCAGTCATCTTTTCTCTTTTACCATGTCTCTCTAATATTTTGCTCCTTACTATTTTTCTATTTTCTTTATTGTTTTATTTTATTTTAATATATTTTCTCCTACTGTGCATGCTGTTGAGTGACTGCTGCTCGTCAAACACATTTAATTGCAATGTTGACCTTTGCTAACTTACATATGACAAATAAATCTGAAAACTGAAACTAAACTAAGGAAAGAAGGATAGAAGGAAAGATCACAAGCTTTGTCACAAAGGAAAGAAGGATGGAAGGAAGGATCACAAGCATTGTCACAAAGGAAAGAAGGATGGAAGGAAGGATCACAAGCATTGTCACAAAGGAAAGAAGGATGGAAGGAAGGATCACATGCATTGTCACAAAGGAAAGAACAATGGAAGGCAGGATGACATGCAATGTCACAAAGGAAAGAAGGATGGAAGGAAGAATCACATGCATTGTCACAAAGGAAAGAAGGATGGAAGGAAGGATCACATGCATTGTCACAAAGGAAAGAACGATGGAAGGCAGGATGACATGCAATGTCACAAAGGAAAGAAGGATGGAAGGAAGAATCACATGCATTGTCACAAAGGAAAGAAGGATGGAAGGAAGGATCACAAGCATTGTCACAAAGGAAAGAAGGATGGAAGGAAGGATCACATGCATTGTCACAAAGGAAAGAACGATGGATGGCAGGATGACATGCAATGTCACAAAGGAAAGAAGGATGGAAGGAAGAATCACATGCATTGTCACAAAGGAAAGAAGGATGGAAGGAAGGATCACATGCATTGTCACAAAGGAAAGAAGGATGAAAGGAAGGATCACAAGCATTGTCAAAAAGGAAAGAAGGATGGAAGGAAGGATCACATGCATTGTCACAAAGGAAAGAACGATGGAAGGCAGGATGACATGCAATGTCACAAAGGAAAGAAGGATGGAAGGAAGAATCACATGCATTGTCACAAAGGAAAGAAGGATGGAAGGAAGGATCACATGCATTGTCACAAAGGAAAGAAGGATGGAAGGAAGAATCACAAGCATTGTCACAAAGGAAAGAAGGATGGAAGGAAGGATCACATGCATTGTCACAAAGGAAAGAAGGATGGAAGGAAGGATCACAAGCATTGTCACAAAGGAAAGAAGGATGGAAGGAAGGATCACATGCATTGTCACAAAGGAAAGAACGATGGAAGGCAGGATGACATGCAATGTCTCAAAGGAAAGAAGGATGGAAGGAAGAATCACATGCATTGTCACAAAGGAAAGAAGGATGGAAGGAAGGATCACATGCATTGTCACAAAGGAAAGAAGGATGGAAGGATGGATCACAAGCCTTGTCTCAAAGGAAAGAAGGATGGAAGGAAGGATCACAAGCTTTGTCACAAAGGAAAGAAGGATGGAAGGAAGGATCACATGCATTGTCACAAAGGAAAGAAGGATGGAAGGAAGGATCACATGCATTGTCACAAAGGAAAGAAGGATGGAAGGAAGGATCACATGCATTGTCACAAAGGAAAGAAGGATGGAAGGAAGGATCACAAGCATTGTCACAAAGGAAAGAAGGATGGAAGGAAGGATCACAAGCATTGTCACAAAGGAAAGAAGGATGGAAGGAAGGATCACAAGCTTTGTCACAAGTGCAATACTTTAATTTTCTGCTGCTCATTCCTGTGCAATATCCCATCTGCCCTCCCGTCATATTTCTTTTCAAGATTTTCTTATTTAATCACTAATGTACATATATTTATATTTATAGATACATATATATTCAGTCATCTTTTCTCTTTTACCATGTCTCTCTAATATTTTGCTCCTTACTATTTTTCTATTTTCTTTATTGTTTTATTTTATTTTAATATATTTTCTCCTACTGTGCATGCTGCTGAGTGACTGCTGCTCGTCAAACACATTTAATTGCAATGTTGACCCTGTGCTAACTTGCATATGACAAATAAATCTGAAAACTGAAACTAAACTAAGGAAAGAAGGATGGAAGGAAAGATCACAAGCTTTGTCACAAAGGAAAGAAGGATGGAAGGAAGGATCACAAGCTTTGTCACAAAGGAAAGAAGGATGGGAGGAAAGATCACAAGCTTTGTCACAAAGGAAAGAAGGATGGAAGGAAGGATCACATGCATTGTCACAAAGGAAAGAAGGATGGGAGGAAGGATCACATGCATTGTCACAAAGGAAAGAAGGATGGAAGGAAGGATCACATGCATTGTCACAAAGGAAAGAAGGATGGAAGGAAGGATCACATGCATTGTCACAAAGGAAAGAAGGATGGAAGGAAGGATCACAAGCTTTGTCACAAAGGAAAGAAGGATGTAAGGAAGGAAAGATCACAAGCTTTGTCACAAGTGCAATACTTTAATTTTCTGCTGCTCATTCCTGTGCAATATCCCATCTGCCCTCCCGTCATATTTCTTTTCAAGATTTTCTTATTTAATCACTAATGTACATATATTTATATTTATAGATACATATATATTCAGTCATCTTTTCTCTTTTACCATGTATCTCTAATATTTTGCTCCTTACTATTTTTCTATTTTCTTTATTGTTTTATTTTATTTTAATATATTTTCTCCTACTGTGCATGCTGCTGAGTGACTGCTGCTCGTCAAACACATTTAATTGCAATGTTGACCCTGTGCTAACTTGCATATGACAAATAAATCTGAAAACTGAAACTAAACTAAGGAAAGAAGGATGGAAGGAAAGATCACAAGCTTTGTCACAAAGGAAAGAAGGATGGAAGGAAGGATCACATGCATTGTCACAAAGGAAAGAAGGATGGAAGGAAGGATCACATGCATTGTCACAAAGGAAAGAAGGATGGAAGGAAGGATCACATGCATTGTCACAAAGGAAAGAAGGATGGAAGGAAGGATCACATGCATTGTCACAAAGGAAAGAAGGATGGAAGGAAGGATCACAAGCTTTGTCACAAAGGAAAGAAGGATGGAAGGAAGGAAAGATCACAAGCTTTGTCACAAGTGCAATACTTTAATTTTCTGCTGCTCATTCCTGTGCAATATCCCATCTGCCCTCCCGTCATATTTCTTTTCAAGATTTTCTTATTTAATCACTAATGTACATATATTTATATTTATAGATACATATATATTCAGTCATCTTTTCTCTTTTACCATGTCTCTCTAATATTTTGCTCCTTACTATTTTTCTATTTTCTTTATTGTTTTATTTCATTTTAATATATTTTCTCCTACTGTGCATGCTGCTGAGTGACTGCTGCTCGTCAAACACATTTAATTGCAATGTTGACCCTGTGCTAACTTGCATATGACAAATAAATCTGAAAACTGAAACTAAACTAAGGAAAGAAGGATGGAAGGAAAGATCACAAGCTTTGTCACAAAGGAGAGAAGGATGGAAGGAAGGATCACAAGCTTTGTCACAAAGGAAAGAAGGATGGGAGGAAAGATCACAAGCTTTGTCACAAAGGAAAGAAGGATGGATGGAAGGATCACATGCATTGTCACAAAGGAAAGAAGGATGGAAGGAAGGATCACAAGCATTGTCACAAAGGAAAGAAGGATGGAAGGAAGGATCACAAGCATTGTCACAAAGGAAAGAAGGATGGAAGGAAGGATCACATGCATTTTCACAAAGGAAAGAACGATGGAAGGCAGGATGACATGCAATGTCACAAAGGAAAGAAGGATGGAAGGAAGGATCAAAAGCATTGTCACAAAGGAAAGAAGGATGGAAGGAAGGATCACATGCATTGTCACAAAGGAAAGAACGATGGAAGGCAGGATGACATGCAATGTCACAAAGGAAAGAAGGATGGAAGGAAGAATCACATGCATTGTCACAAAGGAAAGAAGGATGGAAGGAAGGATCACATGCATTGTCACAAAGGAAAGAAGGATGGAAGGATGGATCACAAGCTTTGTCACAAAGGAAAGAAGGATGGAAGGAAGGATCACAAGCTTTGTCACAAAGGAAAGAAGGATGGAAGGAAGGATCACATGCAATGTCACAAAGGAAAGAAGGATGGAAGGAAGGAAGGAAGGATCACAAGCTTTGTCACAAAGGAAAGAAGGATGGAAGGAAGGAAGGAAGGATCACAAGCTTTGTCACAAAGGAAAGAAGGATGGAAGGAAGGAAAGATCACAAGCTTTGTCACAAGTGCAATACTTTAATTTTCTGCTGCTCATTCCTGTGCAATATCCCATCTGCCCTCCCGTCATATTTCTTTTCAAGATTTTCTTATTAGTGTGAATGCTTGAAAAGCATTCACAGTATTGTTATTCGAATCTTTATTATTATTAGTGTGAATGCTTGAAAAGCATTCACAGTATTGTTCTTCTAATCTTTATTCTATTTTATTTATTATTATTCTGTATTCCGTACGTTTTTTGTAATCTATCTCCTTCAAAACCGTTCAACTTAGAAAAACCATTCAAACACCGTTAGATTCCTATTCTTTTGGACAACACTGCTTCTATTTTTCTCATTTTTAACATTTATATTTTTTATTTTATTCAACTTTATTTAACAAAAATTTATAATGTATTTCAATGGAGAGACCCTTCAAATTCTCATTCAAATTCCTCCTCTTTAAACTGTATCTACTTCCACATACATTGACATAGAGCCACCATTCAAACTTTAAAACGAAGACAAGACATTCAACTATTCAACTTGTATTTATCTTTTCAATATCTATTATACTTTTTCTTCAGTTCCAGTTTAAGTTTCATGATGTTTTTTCAGCCGTTTCAGAGTTTATAATGGGTGTGTATGGGATGGAATGTTGGGGCTAGAGTGAGACAGCTCAACTGCTAGAGTGAGAGGAGCAAAAAAATTAATCTTAAAATCTTTTTTAAAACTGCTGCTGTGTCCGCAGCATTTGCTCTACAGGTATGATTTTACCCTCAAAACGTAGCCATCGCTGTCCTCTTTCATCCAATGTGTTTACTATTGTACTAGGTGTTATGGTTCTTTCGTAAATGTCACCAATGCACAGCCTCCTCCCTCCAACTCTTCCATAGACTCTAATGTTAAAATGGCTCAGAAGGTTCGTTTGAAAATCAGAAGAGCATGGTGTCTTTCCACTGTCACCACGTCCATATAATAAACTCCACAGGCATGAAAACTGAGAATTCAGTAGACTAGAAGCTGCTGTCGCTCACGGTGAAAGAATTTCGTCAATACGACTTGTACTTTTCATATGGGAACGATTTGTTTCGGCCTGACTTTTCTGTTCATTTTAAGCAGCAAAAGTGAGGTGCATGTCTGTGTCGTGTGTATGGAGCCATTGGGTGCAGTCACTATAGCAACCAGGCTCACACCTGCCTGCTTAACAAGCTCTCTCTCACTCTGCCAAGATTAAATCAAAAATGTGTGTTATATCTAAGCAGTTGTAGTAAGATTAACTTTTTCAATAGGTACAATAAGACAGGTTTGACAGGCTTTTGCCACAGATTAACAGTATGTCAGTAGTTAGTATAGGCTAACTGAATAGAGCCCTGAATTATTGCCCTGTTAAATTCAAGTTGATTGTGTATTGGTGGACTTGTCTTCTCCACACAGGTTTTTCAGATCTGGGCAGTTTGAGTCAGTTGATGACTTTAAAATAATCTTTTCTGACTGGATAATTAAAGCTCACAGCATCTACCTGTCTGTAGTGTATTTTCCCACATTTTAAATAATCTAATCTCATTTAATGTCTCTGTTTTTAGTCTGTATAGTTTATCTCCCCACAAATACGCTCAAAGTAGTCTTAAAATAAAATCCATAAAACAGTTGAAGATGATGACTTTTTATTTGCTCATTTAATGCCAGTTGCCCTCTTTCCTGAGTATAAGCGAATGAGTGACATAAAGAGAAAAAGTACCAATTTGTATGCTGGTGAGTCTTGTGTATTTTTTTCTCTGTCTCTCTATGACAGAGAAATATATATGCTCATTATTGATGTTCAAACTGATGCTCAAATTTCCAAGCACCACCTGAACGCCTCATCGGTCTTTAACTAATCACTACACCAACGGTTGTCATTCCGCTTTGCTCTCTGCTGTGGTAAGTACAATACATTCAGTACAGCACTGTTTTAATTTTATGATGGTAAAAATACATGTTTGACATTTAAACTCACATATCAAGTCTTTTTAAAGTTCAACAGAGTTCAAAGAATAAAGAAAGCAAAAAAAGAATAACCTTTGCTACCATTTATATAGGTTTATGACTTTTGCTGTTAGCAGCAGTGCTAACGCTAGCTTCAATGCTAATGCTAGCTATAGTGCTAACATTAGCCTTAGCAGTTGTTAACTGACAAAAAGAATATTCTTGTGATATTCCTGTGATATTTATTGGCGGTCAGTGAGACAAAAGTAACAAATGAGATTTATTATTGTCATTGTGGCTCAGTTTTAACAGTAAGAGTACTTCATGACTTTTGCTGTTAGTAGCAGTGCTAATGCTAGCTTCGATGCTAATGCTAGCATCAATGCTAACGCTAGCTATAGTGCCAACACTAGCCTTAGCAGTTTTTAACTGACAAAAAGAATATTCCTGTGATATTCCTTTGATATTTATTGGCGGTCAGTGAGACAAAAGTAACAAATGAGCTTTATTATTGCCATTGTGCCTCAGTTTTAACAGTAAGAGTGCTAGTTCTACCAGCAGTGCTAACACTAACTGAAGTGCTAACGCTAGCAGGAATGCTAGCGTTAGCAGCGATGCTAAGGCTAGTAACAGTCTAACAGTAGCCTTATATAAGTACTTAAATAAATACTTCAGTTAATTAGTTTGAATTATAAAATGGCTGCTGTATCAGCTGGTGTGCTATATTACTCTATAATTACCCTGCTGACTATAAGTTCAGTGTATCATGTCGTGTGGGCTTTGTTTTTTTGTTAGTCTGATAACACTGTACAGACAACTAACATGTTATTTCTCGTCTTACACTTTCAGGAACTTGACTCACATCTGTGCTTTGCCTGGTAGGTGTGCACATACTGTTAGAGAAGTACACCAAAATAAAAAAAAAGAGTCTGACTAATATAAGCTTTAAAGTGATGGGTTCAAACTTTGTGCTAGACCTTTTAAACACATTTTTATAATAAATACACATAAGTTCAGCTTAACAATTGGGCTAAAATATTTTTTTCGTACATTTTTGCACATTACATGTGATTAGTTAACAATTCACTCAATCATATTTGTATTTAAAAATATTATTGCTGAATTTAATTAAATATTTATTCTTTTAAAAAGTGCCCAATTATGCAACTTTTTGCACGTGGCAGCCGACGGCAGTATATTTATTTTGTCCTTTTTCAGTAGTCACAATTAGTTTATACAATTACCATGTGATATCATTTTAATAAAATTATTATTTTTTCTTGTTTTTTGTTCACAGTGTGCAGAAGAAGAACAAGGACCAGATCTCCAGTCTTCTCTCTCACATCCCAACCCCCCCAACCCCTCTATCCTCTGTCCTGCTCCACCTGTTGTCTCTGCCTTCTTTCCATCTGTATTTCACTCTGTGGTTTGTGAGAAATTTTGCCAAACCAAGAATCTTATTGCGGTTTGATTTAAAGCCGTGTCTCTCCTGCTCTGTCTGTTCTCTCTGCTAAATTTTCTCTCTACCTGTTTTTCACTCTTGGCTTGCTGCTGAAAAACGCCAAGCCAATAAAGCAATAAAGAGTGCATATTTTGCCTCAACCTATGAACAAACTGAACAAACAAAGAAAACTCTGCGGTTTGATTTAAAGCCGTGTCTCTCCTGCTCTGTCTGTTCTCTCTTCTAAATTTTCTCTCTACCTGTTTTTCACTCTTGGCTTGCTGCTGAAAAACGCCAAGCCATTAAAGCAATAAAGAGTGCATATATTGCCTCTACCTGAGAACAAACTGAACAAACAAAGAAAACTCTAATTCACGGTTTGATTGTGATTTCCCAGCCGTGTCTCTCCTGCTCTGCCTGTTCTCTCTTCTAAAGTTTCTCTCTACCTGTTTTTCATTCTGGGCTTGCTGCTAAGTTGTGCCAAGCCAATAAAGAGAGTGCATATTATTCTCTCGACTGACGAACAAACTGTCAAACAAACAAAGACATCTGTTTCTGAGAAATAAAAACTGAAATATAAAGACAAAGAAAACATCTGCTGTGTGCCACTCTTATTTTTCAAATACATTTTCTAAAGACTAACAGAAACACTTAAAGGTGTGTAAAAATGCCAAAAAAGCAGAAAAAGTCACAAGCTGCAAAACAACGCTGGAAGAAGTTCCATGAGTTTCAAAAAGTACCAACATGTGAACAAGCTGAGTGTGATTTTCCTCAGAGCTCTGCAGAAGACTTTGTGTCTGCAAAGACCAATGCTGATGGTGTCAAACAGGCAGGTCAACATGTTCCTGCACATGTACAACAGATATCCTATGCAGATGCTGTGAAGACTGGATTGCAGCATGAATTTAATGAACATCTGGTAAACCACAGAGACCAACATGAGGTTTCAAGTGCCCCACAGGTGGGTTATGCTGATATTGTGAAAAGAGGCCGTCACAGTGATGTGGCAGGACCATCTCATGCAGAAAAAGTGAACTTTGAAAACCAGCCCTCTGTAACACATGTCTGTGCATCTCACAGCCAGGCACATCCTAAATATGGAGACTCCAGAAACAAGCAGTGCACATGTAACTCACTCACATTTCTTGGATTCCTTCATGAGAATGAAAACATGTCTACAGTTGACCTTAATCTGGTCTTGGATAAAGGTGATGTGATGTACAAAGAGGCCAAGAAAAGATTCCCCAAAAGTATTCATTTGGCAACCGATGAGCTGCCAGGCAAAGTTGATGCTCGCAGGTCTATGTATCATATCAACATGACACAGCTTTCCCGGTATGGGACATTTGAAGAACCTCCAGAGGAGGCAGTAGATACCTTTCTGAGCTTAGAAGCAGGACTGAGCTGCCTGTTGTCAGATGTGCAGTATGCCTTACTGATTATGAGTGGATTGTGTATTGCAGTGTTCAGATCCACATCAGGCAAATATGGGTTCTTTGACCCACACCCCAGAACACCCAGTGGTCTTCCTCTAGCACTATGGTCACGTAATCGTGGTACAGCTGTGATGCTGAAATTCACACTCCTCAGTGACATGATTAAGAGGCTCCAAGATTCTTATGAAATGATGGAGATATCACCTTCTTGTACCTATGAACTGAAGCCTGTGCAATTCTACAGTATGAGCACAGTCAACCTGAGTGATAGTATCACAGACACAGTCTGCAGACCAACAGCTGCCACTACTGTGGCACCTACTGACTCTGATACAACTGTTGATGAAGCAAACTCCTCTACTCCAAGGAGAAACACAACCACTGATCTGACTGAGAACATCTTTTGTCAAATGTCCATTTGTACGCCACTGGTGAAACAAAAAGAAGTCCACATGACTCAGTTCACATCATATGAAGATCAGAATGAACCTCCTAATATACCCACTGAAGAACTATGCAGTGAATTAAATTTGCTTCCATCAAATGATGTTTTTTCATGTCAATCAAATGCTGCAATAAACAATGTTGCTGCCTGTGACCTTTCTGATATAGTTTTACAAAAACTGAAAAAAGTTAATAAACAACAAAGGCACAAAATGAAAAGAAGATTAATGGCATCAGAGAAACCCAGAAATCAGAGAAAAGAAAACCAAAAAAGGAAAGAACGACAAAAGTATGCTTCAAATAAAGATTACAAAGAAAAGAAAAAATCTTGCACAAGCGAGGCATATAAAAACAATCCTGAAGTTAGACAGAAAAAACAACAGTATATGAAAAGATGTTACCATGCGAATGCTGAATTCAGAAAGAAACAACAACAGTATGTTAAAAGACGTTACTGTGAGAATGCAGAATTCAGACAGAAACAACAACAGTATGTTAAAAGACGTTACTGTGAGAATGCAGAATTCAGACAGAAACAACAACAGTATGTTAAAAGACGTTACTATGAGAATGCAGCAGAATTCAGACAGAAACAACAACAGTATGTTAAAAGACGTTACTGTGAGAATGCAGAATTCAGACAGAAACAACAACAGTATGTTAGAAGACGTTACTGTGAGAATGCTAAAGTTAGACAAAAACAAAAACAATATATAAAAAGACGTTACTATGAGAATAGTGATTTCAGAGAGGAGAAAAAAAGCTACATCACTAAAAGGTATCGAGAAAACTTTGAATTCAGAGAGAGACAGAGACAACTGATGAAACAACTAATGCGAGACAGGTATCAAAGTAATCTTGCATTTAGGATTATGCACAACATGAGATGTGCCATGAAAATAAAAAGGAAATACAGATGGGTGAACAGACAAACCCAAGAGAGTGACAACAGTGTGATCAACGAGGCCATATCTGTGTTCAAATCACAAATCAAAGTTGGACCATCATACCCATGTACTGTATGCTTCAAGGCTTCATTTCCAAACCAAGTACGACCCTGCAGAAGGTCAAATTATGTCAAAAACCCACATGTGGTTGCAACATGTTTGACAGGAAAGTTTGTTCATGTTTGTGATGAAAACTGCAGAAATGAGCAGTGCAATGTTCCCGATGAGAGAAAGAGAGAGTGGATTTGTCACACCTGCCACGATCATCTTAAAAATGGATTCATGCCAGCACTTGCTGTTGCCAATACACTGGAGCTTGCTGATATTCCACCTGAACTGTCTGATCTCAACATACTGGAGAGACATCTCATAGCCAAGTGCATACCATTTGCCAAGATCATTCCTCTTCCCAAAGGCAGACAAAGAGCAATTAGAGGAAATGTGGTCTGTGTCCCATCAGAGGTACAGGAAACTGTTGAAACACTACCTCGATTGAGAATTAATTCTCAGGTCATGAGAGTAAAATTGAAGAGACGCTTGTCTTACAAAGGTCATCAGCTGTTTCAGACTGTAAGCTGGTCTAAACTTGTGCAAGCACTGCATAAACTCAAGCAGATTCATCCACAGTATAAGGATGTGAGCATCAGAGATGATGCTGAGCTGTGTGATCCAACTCTTCCTGATGAAGATGATGAGGATGATGATGATGAAAACATGAATGAGGACGATTATGATGAGGCTGATTTAATGGAAATTGACAGCTGTGAGAAAAATGCACTGAGTGAAGCACAAAATATAAATGAACAGGACATTGACATGTTACCCTGTGATGGTGAACAATCGCATGAACAGATGAGAGATGATTCAGAGCAAGCAGATGGACTGACTAATGGTGGTTTTGCACTCGAGTCCTGTTTGCAGCCCCCTGATGTGGCTGAGGAGATATTATGTTTCAGTGAAGGAATCTACTCTGTTGCTCCTGCAGAGAGAAACAATCCAATAAGTTTTTTCAAAACACCTAAACTGGAGGCCATGGCCTTCCCTG